>NC_045426.1:166365187-166715812 GCF_902635505.1 Sarcophilus harrisii
TTGCAGCTAGATGGCAGAGAAGATGGTAGGTAAAACCCAATCACAGAGCATACAACTGCCTAGCTTCATGGGAAAGTGATTGAATAGCTAGCAGCCTGATTGATGTTCAGTTATTGTATAGTTATTGTTTGACATCTGGAAGATGATTCCTTGCTCTCAATACCACATCACTAATGCAAAGCATTTTCTTGAAAGCAGAGTCTTCATTGTTTAAATATCCATTAATAAGTAATGAAAAATTTAATCAATGAATATAAACTTTCTTCAAAGGTTATCATTTGAAAAAGAAAAAAAGCCCAGTAATTCAAAAGTTTCTACAATCATCCGACCAATCAACTGATCAACAAGAGATTGTATCTGGGGCAGCTAAGGGCTCAGTGAATAGAGGACTAGCCCTAGAGTCAGGAAGACCTGAATTTAAATTTGTTCTCAGACACTTAAAAGTGTTTTATCCTGGGCAAATCACTTAACCCTAATTGCCTCAAAAACAAAAACAAAAAACCCTAAGCATTTGTGACAGGCATTAAAAGAATATGATTTCTTACTTGAGTAGGAAATGGGAAAAGTAGGCAGAAATCACTTACATAGCTAGAATGTAGATCTGGGATCAGGAATACCTGAGTTCAAATTCATCCTCAGATACTATATGAGGTATATATCTTTGGGCTAGTCGCTTAATTTCTGTCTTAGTTTCCTCAATTAGAAAAATGAGGAAATGTAAAATTTGTAAAAATAGTACCTATCTGCCACTATATACCTCCCAGCTTGACTAAGATGACAGGAAAAGATAATGATAAATGTTGAAGAGGATGTGGGAAAACTGGGACACTAATACATTGTTGGTGGAGTTGTGAACTGATCCAATTTTGGAGAGCAATTTGGAATTATACCCAAAGGAGTATCAAACTCCGCATACCCTTTAATCCAACAGTGTTTCTACCAGACCTGTATCCCAAGAAATCATAAAGGAAAAGGACCCACATGTGTAAAAATGTTTGTAGCAGCCCTTTTTGTAACAGCAAGGAACTGGAAACTATGTGATACCCATAAGTAGGGGAATGACTGAATAAGTTATATATAAATGTTATGGAATATTATTGTTCTATAAGAAATGATCAGTGGGATAATTTTACAGAGGCCTGGAGAGACTTCCATGAACTGATGCCAAGTGAAGGGAGTAGAAACAATAGAACAATGTACACAGCAACAACAAGATTATGCGATGATCAGTTCTGATGGATGTGGCTCTTTTCACTAGTTAGATCTTGTGATGGAGAGAGCCAGAGTGAATGTGAATCACAACATAGGATTTTCAATTTTTTATTGTTTTTCACTAGCTTTTTGCCTTTCTCATTTTTTCCCTTTTGGTTTTGATTTTTCTTGTGTGGCATGATAATTGTGGAAACGTAGAAGAATTGTATATGTTTGACATATATTGGATTATTTGCTGTCTAAAGGAGGGATAAAAGAAAGAAGGGAGAAAAAATTTGGAACACAAGTTTTGCAATGGTGAATGCTGAAAACTGCATATATTTTGAAAATAAAAAGCTAAAAAAAAAAGTACCTATCTCCGAAGGTTGTTATAAAGATAAAATTAGATAATCTGCAAAATATTATATATTTATTACTAGCTATGATTTGGAGGAGGAGAAGGAGGAGGAAAAAGAGGAAGAAAAGGAGAAGGAGGAGAAGTAGAAGTAGAAAGAGGAAGAAGAGAAGGAGGAAGAGAGGGAGGAGGAGGAGAAGGAAGAGGAGGACTGGAGACTGAACAATCATAGCCCTGTCCTTGGAGCATATATGGAGATTTGTTAAGTCAGGTTCTGTCCCTTCCTCTGGCAGCTGTCTAGTGAGTAGAAGGAAATATTGCAGACCTGTAGGTGGTACTGCTGAAACTACCTTATCTCCTTCCTCAGGCTGCTATGTGGCCATAAATGAATAGTGACCGTATTTCTTTCTTGTCTCTATCATGTCCATTCTTTCCAAATCTTGTTTGGCTTGTGTTTGACTATTAGCAACAAATCTCATCAGGTTTGATATGTAGACTTTCTCAGTCCCCTCTGTTCCTGGCACTCTTCTAATTAGGTAGGTTATAAAGGTCCTCTCCAAATCTCCTTATAGAGAGAGAAAGCCCAGGCTAGCTAATTCTTTATTTCCCACTCAGGTACATTCCTTTGGATTTCTGCATCAAGCCCTCACATCAAGTATCTTCCTTCCCCCTTCTTCTTTTGCCTCTCTCTTCTGTGTAATTGTAAACTCTTTGAGGACAGGGATTATTTTTCTTTTTCAAATCTGCATCCCCAGTGTTTGGCACAGTGCCTGGTACATAACAGGCACCAACTAAATGTCTGTGACAGCTTGACAGAACCAAGTTATGATACCTTGAGTTTTGAAACTGTCAGAAGATCCATCGGAGATCCAGCAACTGAAGTTCATAGCAAGATTTTGTCAGTAGCCACTGTGAGGAAACAGCATCTTCATCCTAACTAACAGTGAATCAGCCTAACAGCTCTGACACCATCTTTCAAGCTGTATCCATTTTTAGTGCAACCCAAAAAAGTGAACTTGGTTGGGACAGTTAGGTGACAATGAATAGAGCATCCAACCTGGAGTCAGGAAGTCTTGAGTTCAAAATTGGCCTCAGACCAGCTGCATGACCCTGGGCAAGTCACAACCCCTATTGCTTCAAAAAACAAAAGTAAATTTGGTTTTGATGATCCCTAATTTATGTCTAAGTGCTAATGGATTTTTTAAAATGAAAGTTTCTGCCAGCAAATTATTGCTTTCAATTTCCATTATCATCAACATAAAGAGTAATTGAATTGTTTTCCTACATTTTATTTTGTTGAATGATATTTGTGCAGGAATCACTAGGGCATTCTTTATATATATATATATATATATATATATATATATATATATGTGCAATTTTTCTATACATATTTCCACAATTATCATGCTGTACAAGACAAATCATAACAAAAAGGAAAAAATGAGAAAAAATGCAAACAACCAATAACAAAAAGAGTTAAAATACCATTGAGGGCCACAGATGGTGGAGAACACTGGGCAAGGCACAAAACTCTTTAGTCCATTAAGGAACCCTGCTGACATGTCTGGTTTGGCTCCCCTTATCCCCTAAAGGTATCTCAGTCTTCCTGAGAAGTCGGGGAGTGACAACCTGTGTGGTACTAGAAGCAGAGTTATGCTGACGTTTATGTAGTTGCACATGCGCAGGATTTTATGGTTGATGAATGCACAGTATCCTATGGTTATGTAAGTACATTACGTAGGCATATAAAGTTGAGGGTTTCCTTGACTAAATGGACTCCTGCTTGAATATCCTCCTGAGTCCTGCCTCTTCACTCCTCCCCCAAGAGCAGGGCTCAGGCTGGAACCAAAGTCCTTCCGTGAGCAGATCTGGACAAAATGCTATGAAGGTGCTCAGTTCCCACAGGCTCTGGATGTAGATGGTTCTCTCCATCATAAGACCATTGAAACTGCTTTGAATCATCTCATTGTTGAAAACAGCCATGTCCATCAGAATTGATCATTGTATAATCTTGTTTCTGTGTACAGTGATCTCCTGGTCCTGTTCATTTCACTCAGATTTCATGTAAGTCTCTCCAGGTTTCTCTGAAATCATCCTTCAGGCCGTTTCTTACAGAACAATATCCCATAACATTCATATACCACAATTTATTTAGCCATTCTTCCATTGATGGGTATCCATTTAATTTCCAGTTTCTGGCCACTATGAAAAGGGCTGCCACAAACATTCTTGCACATGTGAGTTTCTTTCCCTTCTTTATGATCTTTCAATTATTTTAGAATTTGATTAGAAACTAAACTAATGCTCATCCTCCATTTCTGGGGGAGGTAAAAAAGGTTTAAGCTAAACTAATCATCCTTCCTCCAGGGAAAGTAGCATGAAAAGGCAGCATAGGCAGGTGACCTAAAGGCAAGAAGACAGGGTTCAAATTCTGCTTCTTGACTCAAGCTATGAGACCCTGAGCATTTCCATCATATGTTCCCTCATTAATGAAACCTCATAGCTACCTCACAGAATCAAATAAGATAATGTAAAGTTCTTCACAAAGCACCACACGAATCTCAGTTATTGCTTTCAATGCATACTTGGAAATGCAGCCTGGTTTAATGAATAGAGAGGTAAGAGTAAAGAAGACCAAAATTCAAATCCATCTCTGGCCCATAATTGGCTGAGTGACCCCGGACACATTACTTAATCTTTCAGGGTCCCAGGTGACTCTCTGTGATTGAAAGTTGCAAAAGAGAAGCTGGTCTGATTTGTTGGAGGAAGCTCTTTATTGGAAGTTCCCTAAATCAATAAAATCACAAACCTTTTCATTCACTACTCAGAATCAAGACATCAAGACATTGCCTTCAGTTATTGTTGTCATTGTTTTTATTGTTGTATTAGGTCTTGTGAAGAGGAAGTTTTTGACTTGGTTGGTTTTCCCCCCCATATAGCACTTAAGCTATTCTTATTTGTTCTGCCTGATTCAAATGTGACACACTATTCTCTAATGAAAACTAGAGCAAGTATCATTTTCTGAGAGACAAATTAGGCATCTAGTAATTGAATATTGCTAATTTTCATTTAAGACAGACCTGTCTCAGGACATATGCTGTCCTCTAGTGGCTGGTTCCATTGAAATGTCTTTGTTCTATTAGGAATTTTTTTTTCCCCCGAATTGATACAATACAATATTGTATGAGTTGATTTACCAAAAGAAAAGCTTTTGAAAAAAAAGCATTTGCAAAATAGATATACTTTTCAATGGCTAGTCTCAGTTTAAGACGGAAAAAGCAGCTTGGTGATTCCTAGGTGTGATTTTACCAGCTAACACAGAATTCCCATTCTTCTCTTCTCCCAAAGGAAGTAAAATCATATATAAATAACCATAAATATAAGTGTATATAAATAAATATAAGATATACATAATATATAATAACTATAAGCATTTATATGTACATAAGTATTTCGATGTATATGTATGTGTACATATACATATAGAGACAAAGACATATAAATAATATTTACTATGTGGGAGGCATTGTTTTAAGCACTTTACAAATATGATTTCATGTGTTCCTCACAACACCAGAGGAAGAGGTATTATTATGATCCAATTTTACATATGCGCAAATAAAGGTTAGATGACTTGTAAAGTGACATAGCCAGTGAACGTCTGAGGACAATTTTGAAGTCATATCTCCCTAACTACAGCCCACTACTTTAATCCTGACTCTATTCCCATCCGGAAGGGTGCCTCTCCATCCCAAGAAGTAGGATAGTTTTGTAATGCCCATAATTTAAGATATCCTTCCATGAAGAACCCTGAAAAGCCTGAGTATACTCAGGGTGGTCCAGGGGAAAGAGTGTGATTAAAATCAGTACGTGTGTCCAAACAGATTATCAGGCATAGCCAAAACTAAGCTTATTTCAGGAAGGGCCATTATTCACATTAGAATTCTACTTCTTGGCAACAGGAGAAAATTTTAAAATTGAAATGTTATTGTTTTTTTTCTTGCTCAACTGACTTTTCCATTCTTTCATATTCTTTATTATAAAAGAAAGTCCTCTAGGGAGAGAAAGAAGGAGGGATATAATTAGATATGGAGGTAATAGAAAAATAAAAGATAAATCATAATCATTATAGACACATATAAGTAAGTATAAATATAAGTATTTAGCATGGCAGGTAGGTGGCCCAGTGAACAGTATCTTGAGTTTGGCATCAGGAAGAACTGAATTTAGATCCAGCCTCAGATTGTTTGTAACTGTGTGACTCTGGAAAAAAAAAGTCACAACCTTGTTTGCCTCAGCTTCCTCAGTTGTAAAGTGAGTTGAAGAATTAAATGACAAACCACTCCAGTGTCTTTTTCCAGAAAACCCCAAACAGTATCCTGAAAAGTTAGATACATCTCTACAACAACAATAACAAATTTTAAAAGAAATAATCTTAGATCCCCAATCAACAAATGGTCAAAGGATATGAATAGGTAATTTTCAAATGAAGAAATCTGTAATCATATGAAGAAAAGCTCCAAATCTCTTTTGATTAGAGAAATGCAAATAAAAACAACTCTAAGGTATCACCCCACAACTATCAGATTGGCTAATATGACATAAAAATGAAAATGATAGACTTTAAGAGGATGTGGGAAAATTGGAAAACTAGTGCATTGTTGGCAGAGTTGTGAACTGATCATTCAGAGCCATGACCAAAGGGCAACCAAACTGCACAAAGGCCCAAGGGAGAATAACAATGATGGCTACAGTATGGAAAGAATATTTGGTCTTAGAATCAGAAGATCTAAGTTCAATTCTCAAAATTGAGCAAGTACCTGATCCTCACTTAGCTCTCACTACTTTATCTGTCAAACAGGGATAACATGACTTACTTTGCCTGTCTCATAGGGTTATTGTTGTAGAAAGGGCTTTATCTGTCTAACTTTTATATATGTGAGCTAAAATTATTACACATGAAATTAACTGATAGAGGAAGCCTGCCCAAAGGCAATTCAGAGGATCGGGTACAATGAGTGCCCAAAAAACCATGTCACATTACACTTGGCCCAGAGAAAAGATGAGAACATTCATCTTTCTCCTCTCCCACAGGTCACATGATGATTAAAAAGGTGTGAGAGACATAGTTTTCTGGGTAACTTAGTCATTTTATTAATAAGGCCAGTACATTACTAATAAAGAATGATTATTTAGCCATCTCTCTTAGACCAAAGGCAATCATGGTGGCAGGCTCACAGATTATATGTCTTTCAAAGAGTAGGTGTTCCATGAGATTAGGAGTTGGACAGAGACTTATTATCTCTATACTCAGACCACCCCAATCTTGAGTAATCTAGCTAAAGAAAGTATACCCCACCCAAAGTTGAGCAGAACACAATGGCCACTCTACTTCAGTGGGGTCTAAACAAAACATTTAGTTCAATCTTAGAAGCAAAGACCTTCAAGAGGCTTAATTTCTTTTCCCCTGATGAAATTGGGGTTAAATGACTTGCTCAGGGTCACACAGCTAGGAAGGATTAAGTGTCTGAGACCAGATTTAACTCAGGTCCTCCTGACTTCAGGGTTGGTGCTCTATCCACTGCACCAACTAGCTGCCCTGGGCTGAATTTTTAAAAATCAGGACTTTAAAAGAAGATAACTCTGGAGATACCCAAAGCAGTGGTTTTTAAGAATTATTTCTCTCAGTGGGAGACTATGGATGCAGAACAATGCATATGCTATCAAATTCAGTTGATATGATGATTGTGTAGAACTGCATTTTTTTTTTTTTTGCTTTTTTAATCTTTGTTATGAGGGATGGCTCAATAGGCAGGAAAATGGAACAACATGCAGAGAAATGAAGATAACATCAAAGCAAATGATAGCAATAAAAACTAAAAATTTTAAAAATAAAATGTAGTACACTGTAAAGGTAAAACAAAATTATTAAAATCAGAAATATGAAGCAAACATGGAATCTAGAGGGAAAGGAAGTCAAAAATAAAGGGTAAAAATCTATCTGTGACTATTAGTTAAAGATAAGCAATGAGAACCTATCCTTAAGATATAATCATGGTTCAAAGAAATCCAAGCTAAAAAAAAAAAATTAGATAACATTTATTCCAACCCCCTGATTTCACAGGTAAAGAAACTGAGTCTGTGACAACAACAGAGCTTGACCTCAGGCTTCTCAAATCTCAACCCAGGTTTCTTCGCAGCACACCAATCTCTTGAGTTCCTGAATGTCTAGAAATGTGGACAAGTCAAAAATCAGCTTTGATCAACATGGAGAAATTCATTAATTAAGGGTATGTTGCAACCAGCTCAGACTAGTTCCCCAGAATTGATAACCAAAGCTATAAATCATGGTCTGATTTCTTTGTTGTTGTTGTTAATTGTCTTTTATTGATTAAAAATGGAGAAAAAATTGTAATAATTCATATTAAACTTATAAGTTTCATGAGGACACTTTTTCCCCCAAAACTTCAAGCCTCCAGAATCTCAGTGTTAAAAAGGGCCTGCTACAAACTATACATGGGGGAACTTCAATAAAGGATCGCAGTCAGAATAAACTGTCTCCATAACTACTCATTCTTTACTTCTTTTTAAATAGTATTTCTTCCAGTTACATGTAAAGACAACTTTTTTTAGGTCAAACATGTGCAATTCTTCTAAATATATTTCCATATTTGTCATTCTATACAAAAAAAAAAAATCAAAACAGAAAAATAACACAAGAAAGGTGAAAAAAAAAAAACAAGGAAACAAACAGCATAGAAAAAAGTGAAAATATGTTTTGATCCACATTTGGTCTCCATCCCATCTGTCCTTCATTTTTTGCTAAAGCAATTAGATTTGAACTCAGGTGATCCATCCACTGCCCCACTTAGCTGCCCATCCCATCATAAATCTATTACCATTGTCTTGAATTACCTCATAGCTGAAAAGAGCCAAGTCCATCACAGTTGATCATCACAAAATCTTGTTACAGTGTACAATGTTTTCTTGGTTCTGCTCTCTTTACTCAGCATGAGTTCATAAAAGTCTTTCAAGGTTTTTCTGAAATCAGTCTGCTCATTATGTCTTATAGAGCAATAATATTCCATTACATTCATATACTATAACTTATTCAGCCATTCTCCATTTGATGAGCATCTACTCAATTTCCAGTTCCTTGCCATTACAAAAAGGGCTGCTACAAAAATTTTTGCACATGTGGGTTCTTTTTCCCCTTTTATAATCTCTTAAGGATACAAATTCAGTAGAGACACTGTTGAATCAAAGATATACAGTTTCATAGCTCTTTGGGCAGAGTTCCAAACTGTTCTCCAGAATGATTAAATCATTTCACAGTTCCACCAACAAAGCATTAATGTCCCAGTTTTCCCATATCCGCTCCAACATTCATCATTATCTTTTTCTGTCATCTTAGCCAATCTAAAAGGTGTGAAATGGTACCTCAGAGTTGTCTTAATCTGCAATTCTTTAATCAATAGTGATTTATAAAATTTTTTCATATAACTTGAAATGGTAAAGAAAATTTTAAAAAATATTTTAATTTACCCAGTTACATGTAGAACAAATTTTAACATTTGTTTTTAAAACTTTCAGTTCCAGATTCTTTCCCTTCTTCCTCCCCCCCCCATTGAGAAGGCACATATGAAGTTATACAAAACATAAAAGTCATGTTGTGAAAGAAAATAGATTCTCCTCCCCCCAAAAAAAGCCCTCAAGAATAATAAAGTTTAAAAAAATATGCTTCAGTCTGTATTTAGAAACAATCAGTTCCTTCTCTGGATATAGATTGCATTTTTCATCATAAGTCCTTCAGAGTAGTCCTGGATATATATATATTGCTTAGAATTGTAAAGTCATTCACAGTTGATTATTCCACAATATGGTTATAACTTTATACACAATATATTTCACTTTACATGACTCATGGAGGACTTTCCAGGTTTTTCTGAGAGCATCCTGCTCATCTTTTCTCATAGAACAATAGTATTCCATCACAATCACATATCACAAGTTATTCAGCCATTCCCCAACTGATGGGCATCCCCTCAATTTCCAATTCTTTGCCCTGAGAAAAGAGCTGATATTAATAGTTTGTACATATCCATCCCTTTCTCTCTAAAAAAAAAAAATCTCTTTTGGGATACATACCTAAGAATAGTGTTGCTAGGTCAAAGGATGTGGATGATTTTCTAGCCCTTTGGGTTTAATTCCAAATTTCCCTGTAGGGTTGAATCACTTTACAATTCCACTGACAATGCATCAATCACTCATTTTTTCCCACATTCCTTCCAACATTTGTCATCCTCCAGTTCTGGTCCATCAACCAGTCTAAAAGGTATGAAGTACTACCTCAGAATTGCCTCAATTTGTAACTCTCCAATCAATAGGGAGTTAGACTATTTTTTTTATATAGCTTTCAATAGCTTGATTAGTTCATCTGAAAACTAATCATATCTTTTGATCATTATCAATTGGGGGATGGCTCTCATTTTTTATAAATTTGATTCAGTTCCCTATATATTTAAGAAATAAGGCCTTCATCAGAGAAACCTGCTTCAAAATTCTTTTCACGATTATTATTGCTAACTGTATTTCCCTATTCTCTTTATTCTTTTATCCTGACCCTCCTCAAAAAGTGTTTTGCTACTAACCACCCTTTCCTCCAATATGCCCTCTCTTCTATCACCCTCCCCCCTTCTTGTGTCTTCTTTCCCTCCTACTTTCCTCCAGGGTAAGATAGATTTCTATAGCCATATTGACTATATATGTTATTTCTTCTTTGAGCCAATTGTGGTGAGCGTAAGGTTCACTTACTACTCTTTCCATCTCCTCTTCCCTTCCACTATAAAAATTGTTTCGTCTATTTAAAGACAATTTTAAAGATTTGTTTTTAAATTAATTAAATAAAAACTTTATAAATAGAATTTTGAGTTCCAAAATTTTTCTCTCCCTCCTTCCCCTCCCCAAATGCAAGTCTTTCCACGTACTTTTGAAATTTGCCTGCTCATCATTTCCTATAGAATAATAATATTCCATTACATTCACATACCACAATTTGTTCAGCAGTCCCCAAGTTGATGAGCATCCCCTCCATTTCCAATTCTTTGCCACTGCAAAGAGAAATGCTATAAACAGCTCTATTCATGTGAGTCCTTTTCTATTTTTAATGATCTCTTTGATATCCATAAACTGTTAAAAAAAAAAAAAAAACTTTTGAGAAAATCCCCAGCTTTTGCTTATGTGGGTTTTATATCTATCTATTGATATTTACCATATTAGAAATAAAAAGGTCTTAGATTATATGAAAATATAGCAATTTGATATAGATTATATGTGTGCAATCATGAAAAACATATTTCTACATTAGTTATATGTTAAGGACCATGCCTAAGAGTGAGGGGGCAGATGGATTCTCCAAAAGCCCCCACAGCTGTGAATCATAAGAAATTGCAAGTTAGCCTTTACTGACGCAGAGGTTGCTTGTGAATTGGGAATGAAATAAATTAGAGACAAGAGAAATGAGAGAAGTCAGAGAATGCAACTGCCTCTCAGTCTCCTTGTATTGTCATCATCCTCTCACATAAAGGGATCTGTTCTCCTGGTCAGAATTAGAATCCCAGCAGCTACTAGCAGGTTGCTCTGTAACAGTTAAACTGTAAAGGAAGAAATGGAACAAAAGAAAAAAATTACTATTTTTAACTTCTCTTTCCTTTAATTTTAGTCTCACCAAATAATCTGATGAATGATTTGGCTTCATAGTAACCATATAAACCCAAAAGGTCTATATCCTTAAAAAAAAAAAAAAAAAATGGTTCTCAAACTTTTTGTACCCCCATAAACTCTTTTTTCTTTTTAAAAAATTTATTTATTAGTTTTTGACATTTACTTTTATAAAAGGTTGATTTCCATTTTCTCCCACCCTTTTTCCTCTCCCCCTTCACAAGATAGTAACAATGTGATATGTTGTACATGTACAATCATATTAAACATATTTTCATATTAGTCATGTTGTAAAAGAAGAATCAGAACAAAGGGGAAAAACCACAGGGCAAATCACTTAACTCCAATTGCCTCAGCAAAAAAAAAAAAAATCACATATATATATATATATATATATAAACATGAAAGAAACTTTTGGACACAACACAACTATGTGATACAGTGGATAGATTACTGGCTCTTATAGTCAGGAGGATTTGAGTTCAAATCTGGTTCCTACACTTACTAGCTATATGACTCTGTATATAATGTCAGTTAACCCCATCGTCTTAAAAAAATAATAATAATAATAACCCTTGGGCATAGACCACATGTCTATCATGTATGAATAATGTGATTTCAACTGGAAAACATTAATTATGTGGCTCCAAATTTATTTAATTCATTTCTGATCTTTATAGGAGTTCTTAATCTTGCTTACAGTTCCCTCCACTTTCTTATCCTAAAGCCAAGTGGTAATCAATTCTGATATTTACAGATTGTGACCACTATCAGGAAGGCAGGGCCATTGACTGGCTGTGAGTCAGTGCCAATAATGAGAATATCAGGCTATATCTTCTCCCAAGGTAGTCCATAGCTTACATATAAAAACAAAGGTAGTTTAATCTTCTGTATTGTTTCTAAACAAATCATCCTTTCTATGGGGGGGGGGGGATGAGAGAAAGAGGAGAGGGAGGAGAGGGAGAGAGAGACAGAGAGAGAGAGACAGAGAGAGAGAGACAGAGAGACAGAGAGAGAGACAGAGAGAGAGAGAGACAGAGAGACAGAGAGACAGAGAGACGACAGAGAGACAGAGAGACAGAGAGACAGAGAGACAGAGACAGAGACAGAGACACAGAGAAGGATAGAGACAGAGAGAGACAAAAACATAGAGAAAAAGTTACAGATAAGAAAAAGAGAGATACACACACACAGAAAGAGAGATGCAGACAGGAAGAAGAGGCAAGAGAGAAGAAGTATAAGAAATACAGAGAAACAAATAAAGCCTACATGAGGCAAAGCAAAGCAGTTCTAAGAAGTCTGGTTACCTAGGTTTCTTACACAATATGTCTGTGTTTGTGTTCCTGAGGAGAGTAGGAGCTGAAATCTGTTGGCACTCTTAAGACACAGCATATGCCAAAAGTCTGGGATAGTGATGTTGCTATGTCATGACCATCGGTGATTGCTATCTCTTGAACAACAAGAGCTCTTTCCTGTGCTTTCAGATTAACCTAAAACCAAAAGTCAGAAGTCAAGTCATCCTGATAAATAAGATTTCAAAACCCAAATAAGGTCTATCTCTTTAAAACACACACACACACACACACACACACACACACACACACACACAGTGAGAGTCAAAACCTATATTCCCTTTCTTCCTTAAAGTTATGTGAATATGCATGCAAAGTACCCTAGCTATTATGGTCCAGAAAAATACCATAATGTTCTATCTATTTATAAAGCTTTCCCTTCATTGTTTAGCTTGACAATCAGAGTGATTGTTTCATTGGGTTAAAGTTGCCTTGTGGAAAAGCATGTCAGTTAATAGGAATATGTCCTCTTGGTCTGCCTTTTCTCATAAAAATCATATAAATGTAAATTTGATGATCTCCCTGAACTTCATCTGTTTCAAATAAAAATGTGTACACATAAAAAATGGATGATTTCCACTCTTCGTGCTATGGAAAACCAGAACCCTTGATCATTTTTTAGTGGCCCTGTTTCAAAGACTGCTTCAGTTGTAAAGAAAGTTATGATTTGCTATTCAGACCTGGAATTGTGGGGAAACCAAAATCTACTTTGAATAACATGCAGAGTTTCATCAAAAACCAAGCTCAAACTACTTTCAGCCTCCAGAATCACAGAATCTCAGAGTAAGAAGGGATCTTAGATAAAAAGTTCCATCCTACTCCTTTCCAGAGGGGGAATAAGGGAATACAGATTCTACACTTCTCAGTTTTGCAGAAATTTTTTTTCCTTCCTCTTTTTCTTTAAAACATATCATTTGTTATATGAGATGATTCTCTGAGAGAAGGAAGGGAAAAAGGAATAATATAAGAAATTCTGGTCATGTCAACAAAGATCAATTACTATGGGCCAAGCAGAGTGCTAAACATGGGGAATATAAGAAAAGGCAAAAAACATGAAGTTTACTTTCAAATGGGGAGGACAATATGCAAAGAATTATGCTCAGATGTAATCTGGTTTTGTAGGCCCCCAAATTCCAATCTACAGCAAAAGGCAACTGAGGCAAAATTCCAAGTAGGGGTCAATTTATTAGGCAGATTCACATACCCTAATCAATTGAATCCAAGACCTTCCTCTCAGTCAAAGATCCCTCTTTTTGGGTTCCATCGCTTTTATAGACATTGACAGATCACTGAAAATGGAATGAAACGGCACAATTCAGGAATAGTCAATTCTGGAATCAGGGAAAATCTCACTATATGCTAAAGGAGATGCTCATCAAACACCAGTGTTTAATCAATGCTTCATCAATGTGATTCTGGAACTTTTCACAGGCAAATAATGAATATTAGGCATTAAAAAAATCATAAAGAAACTGGGGTTTTTTTGAGCATTGTTCTTAGAAGAATAGGGCAAATTTCTATGTCAACCACAAGTTAATATAGGTTTAACTAACAAAGTATAAATACATCTAAGAAAATATAAATTTACCCTATAAATCAAATAGAAATAATATAAATATTAATATCTAATGGTCAATTCTAATATACATAATTCCAATTCTACCACAATGAACTGAGTAAATACAGATTGCACTGAGTTAAGGTATCAGAATTATTTTCACAGCTCTGAATATATTCAGTTTAGCTAGCCTGGAGTCCACTAAGTCCTCCACCATGTGGGCAGGGTGGCCTCTTTTTATTGACTGCCTGTATCTTTAAAACAGGTGAGATTAAGCTTATCACTCTCTTTCCTCTATACTGTTAACAGGGAAAAAGGGATTCTGCTTCCCCTGCTTACCTTTCTTTTACCCCATTTTGGAGAAATGGACTTGGTAGTGTTTGTTTCTGTTCTGTATTATTTGTCCTCAATTTCAGGTTCCAGGGTGATCCCCACAGGACCTGGAGTTTGTCTTGTGACCCTGGATCCAGGCGTATATATGCAGAATGATGCAACAGCCAGCCATTTCATTAAGTCCTGAGAAGCCAGGTTGCCCAGGACTCAAGTCTTGAGAGGTATGGACTAGGAACTGGGATTGTGCTCTGTGAGAACCAAGCTAAAGTTGGAATTCAATCCCCCTCCCTTTCCTAAAGACTGAGATGGTATAGGGGGAAAGGGGAATTTTACCTTATACATGTTGGGAGATGTTTGGATATTTGTGATATTTAGATATTTGTTATTGCCTTTGAAGCAAATGTTTCTCCTCTTTGTAATAAAAAAGACTAGGAAACCCTTCTTACAGAAAGTTGGGCTTTAGCTGAGATGAAGAAAGCCAAGGAAGGCAGAAGGTGAAAATGAATGAGGAGGAAGAGTTCAGGCATGGGGGAAAGCTTGTGAAAATGTCTGGAATATAGAGAACAGAGAGTTTACTTCCAAGGAACAATAGGGAGGTATGAGTCACTGGATTGCAGAGTATGTAGGGAGGAATAAGGGGTAAGAAAAGACTGGAAAGTGAGGAAGAGGTCAGGTTATGAAGAATTTTAGAAACCAAATAGGATTTTATATTTAATTTCCAGGGTTAATAGGGAACAAATGAAGTTTATTGAATGGGGGTGAGAGGAGGTGTTAATCATGGTCAGATCTGTGCTTTAAAAAGATAAATTTTCCAGTTAAATGGAAGATGAATTGGATTGGGAAGATACTTGTGACAATGAGAACAGCCAGAAAGCTATTGCAATAGTCAAGACATGAGGTAATGAAGACCTGAATTAAATGGGTGATAGTGTCAAAGGAAAGAAGGAGGCATATACTAGAAATGTTTGAGAAAGTGAAAAGACAAAATGTGGCAACTGATTGGATTTAGGGGAGGGGGAAATTAGAGTAAATTGGCACCTTGGTTCTGAGTCTGATTGACTGAGAAGATGCTGTTGACAATAATAGAGAAGTTAGGAAGAAGGGAGGATTTGGGGGAGAAGATAAATGACTCTTAATCATGGTGAGTTTTAAGATGTCTTTGATGCAACAAACAAGATAATAATTTTTTTTAAGTGACCTCAGAGAACAGCTAACCTAACCTGTATTTGAACAAGAATCTCATTCCTAAGAAGTGGTCATTTTGCTCAAAAACCTTCTTGGTGTAAGGGAGAACTCATTACCTCATGAGGCAACCCCTTCCACTTTTTGATAGCTTTACTTGTTAGGAAGTTTTTCTTTACATAAAAATCTAAATCTGTTTTTCTTTTTCTTCTAGGTAAGCATTATTATCTTCTCCCTGAATCTTTGTCTTTCTGATTTACTCCAAACTGTATTTCCCAGTTTCTGCCACAATAGAATAAAGAACAGTAGTCATGAATGAATAAAAAACACACATATCAAGCATCTACTGTCTGCCATACACCAGAGCCAAAGGATTTGAGTTTGTGTCCCCATTCTGATACTTAATTGTGTGATTGTTGTAGTGTCCGGGCTAGCTTTCTGGAGGTTCTCTCTGTAGTCTGGAGTCTGAGCTCAAGCTCACACACACTCAAGTCCTCTTATTTCAAGTCCTCTCAACCTTTAAATATCTTAGTACAATTTCATCACTACAGCACACTGAGCATGTGCCAATTGTAGAACCATTATATCACCATATCACACTAAGTACTAAGTATGTGTGAAGTAGAGAACCATCATCTCATCAATCACACTGAGTAAACACCCTGTTTTTAAGTATCCTTGTTTCAAGTATACCTTTCCAGAGTTCCCCCAATATCTGCCATCCTCTACAATTGTGTTATTCATTTCATCTTTCTGAGATTTGGTCTCCTCATTAGTAAAATAGTGATAGTCATTTATTTGTGTAATCTCAACTCTATATAGTGCTTTGAGGGGAGTATTTTGCAAATCTTTGAAAAATATCAACTTCTGAAGCAGCTAAGTAGCACAGTGGATAAAAGCAGCGGTCCTGGAGTCAGGAGGATCTGAATTCAAATCCAGTCCCAAACACTATCTATGTGTCTCTGGGGAAGTTACTTAACTGTGATTGCCTTCAAAAAAAAAAAAAAAAAGAAAGAAAAATATGAACTATAGACATTGTCTGATTTATCTTTAACATCTCTGTTTACTCAGCTCGAAAATAAGATTAGATTTGAAAGACATCAAGATAATATCCATCTAAATTTATGATCACTGTTCAAAACCAGCTTTAATTAAGTGACCTTGAACAAGCCACTCAAGTTCAGTTTGTCTCAGATTCCTCAACTGAAAAATGGGAATAATAATAGCACCTAATTCCTTGTTTGCTGTGAGGTTCAGATAAGATAATATTTGTAAAGAGTTAGCATGATAGATATTTAATAAATTGTCTTGTTGTTCAGTCATGCTTGACTATTTGTTACCCCATTGGGGTTTTCTTAGCAAAGATAGTGGAATGGTTTGGCATTTCCTTCTCTAGCTCATTTTCCAGATGAGGACATTGAGATAAATAGGGTTAAGTGACTTGATCAGAAGCACACTGGAAGTGTCTGAATCTAGATTTGAACTCAGGAAAATGCGTCTTCCTGACTCCAGGCCAGGCACTCTCTCAATACCTCACCAATTGTCTACTGCTGTCTGCTAACAGACTCCTGCAATCTCTTGCTTCCCCTACAGGAGAAAAACACAAATCAAATGGCAGCTCCCTTGACCCCCTTTTTATACAATGTAATCTTCCTTAGAATCAGTTCTGCAATTCCAAATCCTTGGTAGTTAATATGATAAAAAAATAAATATTGGTTATCCTTGAGGTCCATCCCTAGGGATTTATTGAAAGAACTTAATGCAATTATTTAACAATTGAAAAACATAATTCAAGGAACAGCTTCCCATTCTAAAATTCTCATTGATTTTTTTTTTCTTAATTTGCTGCTTATCATTCCTTGCAGAAAGATATACTCTTTTTCACAACCATACATTGACTAAAACATACCAGCATTAATCAGCAAAGAGCTCAAGAATCAAGTCAACTTGGCATTTTTATTATGTCTTCAAAGTGGAACAAGTATTTTTTTATTATCTCAAATCTTTTGAAAGAATGCTTTGAGCTGTTCAGAAATGATCCTGGATCTAATACTAATTACACTTTGAGACAGAGGGTCCAGGGTCAATCAACATTTATTGATCTCCCATCATATGTGGAGTACTATAGTAAGTTCAGGGGGGAGATAGCTAAGAAATAAAAAAATTTAGTCTGCCAGCAGAGTAGCTAAATCTAATGTGAGAAATAGGACTAATAAAAGATGGATGTAAATATATAAAATTTGACTTTTTCCCTAGTCTAGGATATTTGTGTGCTGTTGCCCATGCAAGAGAGGTGACTCCAGATTAGTAAAGAGAATACTGAGCATCCATTGACTTAAATAAGAAGTGGAGTTCATAGTAGAATATATTTAGTATTAATATATATACACACAAACCTCTGTGTGTATGTGTGCAGTTCAGTCATGACCTACTCTTCATGACCCCATTTGATGTTTTCTTGGCAAAAATCCTGAAGTGGTTTGCAATTTCCTTCTCCAGCTTAATTTACAACTGAGAAAAATTGAGGCAAATAAGGTGAAGTGATTTATCCAAAGTCACACAGCAATTGCCTGGGCTAGATTTGTACTCAGAAGATGAGTCTTCCTGACTTCACTCTATCCACTGAATTGAGCCACTTAGTTGTGTGTATATGTGTGCATACACATACAGATGCACACATATATTTATATAAATATATAAATAAACACATATGACATAACCAATATAGAAACCTGTTTTACTTGCCTATACATGGTTGTACCAAAATTTTTGTTTTTCTTTCATTTTAGAGACTAGGGGATGGTGAGAGAAAAAATGGATTTTTGAGAATTATTTTTTTTTAAAGAAAAAATTCTAGATTTGAAATAAAGAAATGGGATTTAAATCTCAGTTCCAACATATACCAATTGTGTGACCAAGAAAAGATCTCCTTAAGTCTTAGGAACATTTTATAAAGATAGAAAGTTGAATAAAAAGTACCAATTGGCATTGGCAGAGGGACTCTCTTTATCTGATGTTTCCTATACTAAAATCAAAAGTCTGGTCTCATCCCATAAAAGGAGGAATTAGGATAGAATCAGTATATCTCAAGGTTTGTGGCACCTTGTTCCCTTCCTCCACACTTTAGCCAATATGGTTTATGAAAAGATGCCAAAGCCAGGACTTGATTGGGGTGCTGGCAAGAGTTTGGCGTGAGTCAAGGCTCAAGCTGTACCTCCTTTAATATAGCTTCCTGGTGATCTCTGCTTATATTGATTGGCTTCCTGATTGTCTAGAGCAGTGGTTCTCAAAGTATGGTCTAGAGAATCCTGGGGATCTCTGAAACCCTTTTAAAGGGTCTACAAATTCAAAAATAGTTTTTATTTCCAATATGGTAAATGTCTATAAATATAATCCAGATAAGCAAAAATGCTTTGGAGAGATCCTCAATAATTTTTAATAGGATAAAGATACTGAAAACAAAAATTTGAGAACCACTGGTCTAGAGGCATAAAAGACCCTACCTATATTCGGAACCCTCTTACTTGGACCCAAACTCTGACCTTCTGAGTGGATGGAGATCTATAGAAGCCAATTGCTTCCCTGCCATTAGGTGCCTTATTTTGCCCCAGCTTCAAACCTAAACTAAAAGGATATAGGCTTCAGGGCTACCCTTAATAAGGAAGGAGGTTAAAACTAGCTAGTCTATAAGGTCTTCACAGTTCTACTATTCCATATATTTATATCATCATATAAAGAATGTAAAATATATTTATATGATTTTATTTTATATAAATGTTCAGATAAAAAATATACATGTACTGTGTATATTTGTATGTGTATCTGTGTATGTATGTGAATTGTCAGAAAATCACCCAGTGTCCAGCATCCTGGAATTTCAGAAAACTGATAACATGATCCCTCCCAGAAAAATCTTAAGTAATGTGACTTATCCCATCATATGCAATAATCTACTTATAGATAAAAGGAAATACGTTTAATGATTCAGGTTTGCTATATGCCTTTGTCCTTTTTTGATCATAAGCAACTTCATCCTAATAAAAAGATTTTTTTTAATGTAATTCTTGAAAGCAAGTTCCTATTTCACACAAGTGCACCCCCTTCTGAATTCTGTGGGAAAATACATCTTTCAAAAATAAAATGTGACATTAAAAAAAATCATTGTGTTAATTCTCAGGGCTAGTGTTGAACCAGGATTATTTCTACTGAGGCAAAATATTGAAAAACTAGCAAAATAAAATCACTGGAAAGTCTTTAATGTCCAAAAGGGCAGCAGTTTCTAATATAAGTGGTAACTGAAACTAATATATAGACAGCAGAGACTACTGGAGGATTCTTTAAAAATATTCTCATTCTTGCAGAAATTGAAAAAGCAAATTACTTTAGATATCCATTGTAGTCCACATAATATTAAACTGAATATTTGGACAAAAAGGCAGATATGTGAAATGGAAAGAATACTACATTTATAATCAAAGGTCCCGAATTCAAATATTGATTCTGATGTTTACTATCTGTGTACCCTTGAACAAGTCACTTTATCTCTCTGAATCTCAGCTTCTTCATCTGTAGTTTAAAAAAAAAGGGATGTTGTATTAGGATTAGATGACCTCCATTCTAGGTAATGTTATCCATATGATTGTAAGTTCTCATTTCAGAAGAATATGGAGAAATATGGCTAAGGGTAAAGGCAATGTAGCTTTTATTGTCTTTATAGAGAAAGGGAAGACATGTTGGAAAGAAAAGAGTACACAAATAAATATGATAAACACATTTAAAACAAGTTCAGTGGAAAAATTTAGGATTATAAATTCAAAACGTTGAATTGTCTGTGTAACTTGTTAACCTTCAGGCTGCTGTCCATGGTATTCTGGGATTTTATAGATTTATAAATTCACAAAGTTGAATTGTTTGTGTATTTTATTAATTGTACAAATTGCTGTCCATGGCAGGCTCCTTGCTCTGGGATTCTGTTCCAAACACCCTAGAAATGAATCTATGACTTTGGACGGCCTGACCAATTTATAGGACATTTGTCATAGTAACATAGATGTGAATTGAAAGGAAGTTTAGTAGCCATCAAGTCCAACTCCCTCGTTGTATAGATGAAACTAAAGCAGAGAATTTGCCCAAATTCACAAAAATAATGTAATAGATGTGGGGTTTGAATCAGATCTTCCTAATTCCAAGTTCAATGTTTTATCTACTACATTACACTGCTGATATAACAACTTGCCCTGCATTATGAAAGTTTGTAACAAATCATGTCATAATGAGATTATGGGAGATAGGAGATGGTATAGTGGAGTAAATAGAGCTGGCCTCCAAGTCAAGAAGAAATGGATTTAACTCTTCCTTCTGGACTTACTAACCTTGTGGTCCTGGAGTAATCGCTTACTCTCTCAGTGTCCCCAAGCAACCTCTGAGACTAAAAATTGTAGAAGTATTCATCTTTGGTAGATACAGTTTATTCCCTAGAGACCTACCTACACCTATAAAATCCAGACTCCTTCACTGTCTTATACCTTAAGATTATTATGGCAACTTTTTGGGAGTAAGAATCAGAGAGGTGAGAGAATGGAAAGAGAGAGCCCAGTTAGAAGAAACAGAATTTTAGAATAGTCCAGTCAAGAGGTAATGAAGGCCAGAAGTAGGGTGATAGAGCCCTGGGAACACCTATTAATTTCTACCTTAGTTGGCAATTTCCTGCAATTCAACTCTTAGAATTTTCAACATGGATTCTCAACTGTTGCCTTCAGAGGTCTTAGTAGCAATAATAACTTATTAGTATTCATGCTCTATTCTTCCTCATTATGAATTTAGGAACATATGATGTACTTCTCAACATGACCATAGAGGTCATTTGAGTATGTTTCATTATTTATTCAACAATGATTAAACACTCTACAATGTGCAATGTATTAGTTGGAGGGAGAGGGGAGGGAAGAAAATAGCTATAAATAAGACACAGTGCCTCCACTAAAGAATATACTCCCTTGTGGAATTTGCTACTCTTTTATGATCATAGATTCTGTATTTCTAACACTATTTAAAATTTGAAGGAGAGCTCTTCTATTTGTTGTATCTTGATTTTTTAAAAAAATAACTTCATATGGTTTTTTTTTTTGCATCATCACATCCCCCCCCCCATTTCTGCTGCTAGAATTGTAGTATGTTTGTATGCATGCACAGGTACACACACACACACACACACACACACACTTCCCTTAATGAAATCACATCTCTATTTAATACCTTCTCTGAACTCAGTACCCTAATGTATATTTGCCACTGGCAGATTGGGCTCCCAGAAAGTGCAACTGATAGCACTGAGTGGCTATCCTCACAATAGTTCATGAATCCCCATCTGATGCAACCCCCAATATTAATCAGATGAAATCAATTGGCTTTTGTAAAAGTACAAGTATTGAAGGATCAGAAATTACAAAAAATTTCCCCCAAATTGGGACATGCATCCCTTGTGCACAGAGTCTCTGAGAAAAATGGGCCCAATCTTAATGTACAAACATTAAGCAGGTGCATAGATAACACGTCTAGCCATCCCAACACTTGACCCTACAAGTCCTTTTGTCTTGTTTTGGAGTTCTTATATTCACAAGTTTCCTCTCTGGGACAGTTTCCCACTAGGTTCTTGGGATCAGTGTCATTTTAGACTCTATAGGTAGCATTTCTCTCATAGGATGTTATGATCCCTAAAGCTTCTGCCATCTTTGGGATATTATCTTTCCATTTCTTACTAATGCTTCTAACATGGTTTTTCCTGCAACTGAGTCCAATTGCTGATGGGCTATTTGATGGCTCCAGTGGATTTCCCATTGCCAGCAATTTCTGTGGTAGACTTGAACTCACTGGTCACCTAAGCATCCCCATCTCAGGATAGTCATTCCCCTAAGATTATGAAATAATACACACAACAGAAACAGAAACATCATGGCACACATGGCAGCCAAGGGACAGCAAAGTGATCAAACTTCCTTCCCCTATCTCACAACTCACAATGTACTTCTCAGTGCATATAAGCCTAGTCTCACCTAAGTCATCAGTAATTTGTGATTTGAAAGCAATTAGAAGGTAGGTTTGTTTTTAACCATCCCTAGCCTCTCAGATACTAATGGATAGAAGTGATTCTCCAAAGTTTTATGTGATGGATTGGAAGCAGAAAGGGAATAGCTCTACTAGCTTAGTCTATATAATCCCCCTGGATAGGCAAATCTGAGCATGCTCTTGACACTGGACCTTCATTGGACTTTCCTTAACCTTGACTGAGGCAATGAGTTGTAGTTCTCTACATTTTCCAGCCTTTTCTGATTTTTAACAAATGCCTTTAATAAATGTAATGCTATCTATTCTCTGTCTCTCTGTCTTTCTGTCTCTCTCTCTCTCTCCAATCCTACTATTGAAAAGGAACCCTATTAATAGCTCCCTGTGGAAATAATGATATACTCCATAACAATAACATCCTTTTAAGAAGCTTACAGGATCAGAATCTTTGAAAAACTGTATCTAGTAGAATATTAATATAAATATAAAGCAAAGAGTAGTATCACAAAGTATGCAGCCAGATAAAATTCACTAAGATAAGTATATACATATTTGTGTTTACAATTTTTACTCAATCCCTCCAAAGTAAAATAAGGGAAATTTTAATCAGCTTCAGGAACATTTGAGTTAAAAAACATTTGAGAACAATCAATTTTTCCTTTTCTTCTCCAATTCTCTTGTTTCAAGATAATTCTAAAACTAGATATAATTAGTGGTGGTGATGATGATGATGACATGATAATGAGAGCATAAGTTTCCATAACACTTTAAGGTTTGCAAAATACTTCATCTGCACTCTCTCTCACCCCATCCTCATAACAGCCCTGAAGTAGGTGCCATTATTATCCCCATTTATTCCCATGCCAGACAAGGAACTCTTCATTCAACATAAAGGAATTATGGTTTATGAAGAAAAATTTAGGTCTAAATAAGAAAAATAAAAATGATAATAACTGACATTTCTCTAAGGCTTTAACATTTAGAAAGCACTTAATATATATTATCTCTTTTGAGTTTCATAAGAATCCTGTGAACTAGGTTCTTTAGATATTATTACTTCATTTTACATATGAGAGAATTGAGTCTCAGAGATCAATTGACTAGCTTGTCATCATATAATGGAGAAGTGTCAGAGGCAAGATCAGCACCCAAGTTTTCCTGATTTCAAGGTTAAACAAAGAACTATATAAAGAGGTGAAAGGAGGAAAGAAGTAGGACTCTGGTCATTCAAATAAGCATTTATTAAGCATCTATGATGTGTCAGGTGGCGTAGTATATCTGCCTATAAGGAGCTGTTGGTCAAATGTAAGCCACAACATGGCTACCTCCAAGCTTCAGTCTGGTATAATCATATTCATAGAAATGGGAAATAATCTCTTTGGTTAAAAGTAATATTTCTTGACCAGTAGGAAGATTTCAAAAAGGCCTGGAGAGACTTACATGAACTGATGCTGAGTGAAATGAGCAGGACCAGGAGATCATTATATACCTCAACAACAATACTATATGATGATCAATTCTGATGGACCTGGCCATCCTCAGCAATGAGATGAACCAAATCAGCTCCAATAGAGCAGTAATGAATTGAACCCAGCTATCCCAGCGAAATAACTCTGGGAGATGACTAAGAACCATTACATAGAATTCCCAATCCCTATATTTTTGTCCGCCTGCATTTTTTATTTCCTTCACAGGCTAATTGTACAATATTTCAAACTCCTATTCTTTTTATACAGCAAAATAACTGTTAGGACATGTGTGTTTACATTGTATTTAATTTATACTTTAACATACTTAACATGTATTGGTCAACCTGCCATGGGGGAGGGGATGGAGGGAAAGAGGAGAAAAATTGGAACAAAAGGTTTGGCAATTGTCAGTGCTATAAAATTACCCACGCATATAAACTTGTATATAAAAAGCTATATTTTAAAAAAAGTAATGTTTCTATTACCTTCAGTAATAGGAATAATAACTGCTACAGATTTCCCTGTCCTCGTTACAACTAGTCCCCTAATATGAAACAAAAATATATCGAATATAACTTTTTAAAGTTTGCACATGGATTATATTATCTTTTGGATCTCAGAACACTATGAGATAATACTCCAAATATTATTATTTCCCTTTTGCAGATGAGGAAAATAACCTTCTACGGCATTAGTTACTCAGAGGCAGAATTTGAATCTAGATCTTTCTCAATAAGTCAGGGTGCATTTATTAGTCAATTACTGGGACCACAGAAAGAATGAATATATAATAGAAACATCACACTTGCATTCAAGAACCTGTTTTAAATTTTACAAAATGTCAATTTTTCCACCACAATATTGTTTTGCTTCTGAAATTGGAAGCAATCGATGTAAATAAAAACAGTTCTTGTAACTTCCACCAGATGGCCGTAGAACACAAATCATATAGAAACCTAAGGGATGCAGACACATGCTAAGCATGATCCTGCTAATGGTCCTCATTGCAAAACTGTTTAGCTCATTAATTCACTTTAAAAAAAAACTTTTAAAAGTTTCCTTTCCCTCATTATATCTAGCCCTCTAATTTGAAACAAAATAATAATATTAACAATATTATTATATTATATATATTTTCTAAACTAATTAAACTAAATTAAACCCTCATTAATTAAATTAATTAATTAAACTAATTCTTGATTGAACCATGCTGGATCTTTGTGATTACTATTTGCTTTTCTAGATATAAGGAGGGAATGAATAAATGTAACTTCAAATTTCTCTGGATGATTCCTAAAGTCTGCCAGTAATAAGATATTTCTATTGCACTGTCATTTGCCTTTTCTTCTGAAGATCCTTCATGACAAGGGGCTTGGGCAAAGGGATTGATCAGTCAGGAAAAAAACAAAAAACAAAAAAAGTGATGAGCAAGACTGGAAAAAGATGGAGAAGGATGGAAGAACTAACATGACTGACTAGGGCCATTCATATATGAATTGCAGGATCTGTTTGGAGCTAATCTGAGGTAGGTAACAATCTCCCTTGTACTTGTGGGGTATCAGAACATCTCAATGGAACTTTGTTCTTCTCATTCTGACCCAGGTCACTACGTTGTGGAGTTTGTCACCAAATGATGGCAAGTTGGGGTTCAATCATGTGAAGAATTCATAATGGCCATTCTCTTTGGCAAAAGGTAGATTTATTTCGGGAAATAGGTTACAGACAAAATGAAGGGATACAATAGACACTGGAAAGATCAGATATGAAATAGAGTTGGGAAAACATATGAAAAACAAGTTCCTCAGTGGAACTAACTCACAATTACCTAGTAGAAAGGGAGTACCCCTCCACACACACACAAACAAGGTTGGGGTATACTTTAGCTGGAATAAATCCTGAAAGGGACTTAATACCCTAAAAGAGTTAGTAAGCTGTAAGGAAAAGTGGGGTTAGGAAGCATAGAAGAGTTAAGGGAGATACCACATGATGTAGGGAGAGAGGAAGGGGAAAAAACACTACAAGGCAGAGAGCCCACACCACCTGACCCAAAGAAAAGTAGCAGCAAAGCCACGGGCCACAAATTGTTTTATAGGGAAAATTTAGCCTCAGGTTCTTAAGGTAACTTGGATTTCTAACTGGATTACCTTTAGAGGTGGGACTAAGGAACTAAACTGATCTCCATTATCTGAACCTTCTTTCTGCTTGCCTAAGAGATTAATTTTTATCAATTCCTCTACTAACCACACCTAACATTGAAGATTTCTTCAGATTGATCCATAGAATCTGAGGAGTCTGTATTTATATATAGAGGGAGGTCTCACAACTAAGTCAATAACAATAATCAATGAACCCCAAAATCTGCTCCCAGGCAACAAGAACCACTTCTACTAGTGACAGTGAGTTTTTGTTTCCATCACAGTAGAAAGGATTCTATACTAGTCACTAAACTGTTTATGCTCTTTGAACCAAAGAATGGTCAATATACTTCCAATGAGTTCAATGACAGAAAGGTCTTATAGAAAACAAATTGTGAAGAAATGATTATTTCTTTGTTATATTAATAACTAATTAATGAATAAGGACCAAGATTTCCCCCTTTTTTTACTTCCTCATCCAGAAATCAACTGGTATGAGAAATCTTGGGCAAAGACTTATTCAGGCTAAGATATAATCAAAATTAAGCAAGTGGGTGGATTCCTGCTCATTGTGTTTATTCAGACAGGCCTAGGAAAATGGGAATTCTCCCTACAATCAGTCAGGTGATATGGAAATTCATGTGTTTGACCAACATTTGTGTGCTCAGTGTTATAAAGCCAAGACCCTCATTGTAATATAGCCCACCTCTCATTGTAATATTCATTATCTCTTATTACTTGTTAACCCATCAGAGTCAATTGCTACCTTCAGAAACATCTTTCCTTCTAAGGATATATAAGAACTGAATGGGTTTCATCAGGAGTCTTTGGCATTCACTAGTGTCACTGACCTCTTGTATTTATAAAATACTAGCATTATTAATAAAATGATAGCCCAGAAACTATAAATCTTGAATTTTTTAAACATTTGAGTTCATAGCAGCACTCTCTATGGTAGCAAAAAACCAAACAAACCTGGAAAAATAAAATAGGTGTCCAACAATTAGGAAGTGGCTGGACAATTTAAAATATCTCCATTACATACACACACACGCACATGATATATGTATATATCTGCATGTTATCTACAGGTATCTACACATATATATGTTATAACATCAGTGCACCATTCTTCCAATTTTAGCTATTGCTCAAACTTCATGTTTAATCAATCAATATGGCTTTTTGATTCTTCTTCTGTATTACCCCTCATCTCTTACCTGCATTATTAGAGTAGTCTAATTGAAAGCAGTACAATATATTGCAAAGAGCATTGCATTTGGAGTCAGTGGAATTGGACAGTTCTACTCCTTACTAGGAGAGCTTTAACCTATAACTTCATCTCTACTAGTTTCAGTCCCTTCGTCTGAGATAAGCCTGGGGCAGAAGCTAGAATGCTAAACTTGAAGTCAAATTCTGTTTCACAAAGTCATGCAACAATAGGCAATCTACTCCATCTTTATCAATGTCATTTTCCCTATCTGTAAAGTGGGAATGATAATAATGCCAGAGAATCAAATGAGTTCTATTTTATTCTTCCTGACCCCGTCTGAGGGTTTTTTGGCAAAGATACCAGAGTGTTTTTTTTTTTTTCCCAGATCGTTTTACAGATAAGGAAACTGAGGCAAACAGTGTTAAGTGACTTACCCAAGGATCCCATGACTAGTAAGTATTTGGGACCAGTTCTTCCTGACTCCAGTCTTCGCTGTACCTGTACCACCTAGCTGCCCCTTTACGCATGTAAAGCAAACTGTAAACCTTAAAGTGGTACATGAATAGTAGCCATTATAAGAAGCAGTGTCATGCAGAATTCAGAGAAATGTAGGAAGACTTATATGAAGTTAGACTGTTAAGAAAGCAAAACTAAAAGAATATTTATATCCATATAACCACCTGGTGGGGCTAGTAAGCAAGGGGAATGAAGCTGTCGATCACCTCAGAGCTGAGGACTTATCTGCATATCAGAGGGACTCATCCAAATCTCTTCTGTGTAGGCAGGGTTTCCTTAGCAACTCAGACAGACCATGGTCTTCCTTTCATGCTCAGAAGAAACTGTACCTTCCAGGGGAAGGAGAAAATAGCTCCCTATTTATTTCTCTTATTCCCTCTGCCACTGGGTTTTACTGACTCAAGTTAACAAGGGGCATCTTCCTGGAAATGTTTTTTACTCTCTAACAAGGTACTCATTAAAACGCCCTAATAAACTCTCCATTCGATTAAATGTATGACTCTGAATCACAGCCCACCCAACTTGAGCCAGTTGGCATTGGCTTTTTACAAGTTGAATTTATAAAACTGAAAAAAATCACAAAAATTTTAAAAAATTAATGAAAAAATACATTAAAAATTATAAAAATAATTTAGATTTCCATCCTTTCCAAGTTATGCATAATAATCAAGCAGAGTAAGATTCACTGTATGAGAGGAAAATTTTAAAATGTAATGAATAAGTAAATAAAATAAAGTAATAAATAAATCTTCAAATAGTGGGCTTACACTGGAAACTAGAAAAGTGATAAGCAGCTTTATATAAGAGGAGTAAAGGATGGATACCAGCTCCCAGATACCAGATCTTTTAGGGGGAACAGAGAAAGAAAGGACAACACCCAAGGGAATGGTTCTCACCCTGGCAGCTGCATATCTCAGTCCCTGCTCTTTCTCCTGGTAGCCAGCTGCCAAGATCAGTTCCAGCTCTTTGGTCCTCAATCTGGGCACCTCTTGCTGCCCACCATGACCCATCCATCAGGCAGGTCCTTGTGCCTTATCATTAGGCTCCTCTCAGGTACCTGCTAGATTACAATGAGTTCCTGCCTTTTCTTCACAATGGACCCTTAGATTGTGTGTGTGGGTGTATAATCATATATGCATAATATACATATATACATATATAGACAGATATAGACAGATATGAAATGATTCAATTCCATCCCTTAAGGTGTTTTGTTTTGGTTTTTTTTAGGCAATTGGGGTTAAACAATTCAAGTTCACCCAGCTACTAAGTGTCTGAGGTCACATTTGAACTAGGTCCTCCAGGTCTAGTTATCCATCCAATAATCTATCTAGCTGTCCCCCTCCCCTAAGTTTTTCAGACCAAAGCCTAGAGCTACGAACATACATAAAGAATAACCACACACACAAAAAAAAACAGTAAAATGATAAACTTTAATGAAATAATCTCAACTCTGGAGAAATGACTTTAGTAAATTGGGACTACAGATATAGAATGTGCTTTTTGTTTGTTTGTTATAAAGGATGACGCAATGAAAGTAGGCTTAAAAGAAAAGTATGAACTATGATATAAAAACAAAAGACAGAAATAAAATTTTAAAATAAAAATCATTAGTATATTGCAAATATACTTTTTTTTGTTGTTGTTTTGTCTGGAAATTTCACCACTCCTGCTTCATGCAGGACAAAAAGAAAAGAATAAAATGAACACTCTTTGGGGAGAACATGTGTCCTGATAAGTAAAATAAACTTGTATAGACTCTCTGTGGAGAAGCCGATTAGTGACTCATTTCTACGGTGCTAAAAAGATTTAAGAGATATAATTTTTGGCTAATTTAATCATCTTACTAGTAATGCCAGATCACATTTTGCTAGAATTTTGCATTTTCCATTAAGAACTCTCTAAAGTAAGTAGCATAAATGTTATACTCTTTTTTTTTTAATAGATGTAGAAACTGAGGCTCTATGAAATGGTATGACACTGACTGTACCATAGCTAACAAGTAGAATCACTGGGACTGATACTCAGGATTTCTGACAGAGAGCCCAGAGTTCAGTTCTTGATAACATATGGCCAGTTCTGTCTTGGTACTAAAAATCTGTGTTGAACTGCCTGCCACTCAGCTTTGGATTCATGTGAATTACTGGGTTTGAGTGTGTGGGATTGAATGAATCACTTATCTCAAGTGCCCATACCAGCTGTGTTGGAAACTTCTAAGGTAATCTAAATTTAGTTCACAACAGGCTAACAGACTAGAAAAGAGACATGAATTTTAAAAATAAAACACTTAATCAGAGGTAAAAGGTACATGAAAATACTCTCAGCACATACAGTCCAAAGATTATAATTATAAAAATAGCCAGCATTTATGTGGGATATGGAAGAAACAGGGTACAAATTGGTTAAAACCTGTTGTAAACAGGAATTCATTATGTAAGAACAAACACTGGCTTTTTCTCCTTCCTTGAGAAAGAAAGCACAGGGATGGGAGACCAATTTTTTAAAAACAAGAAGTATATAGATTTTAAGGATATTTGTTAAGTATGAAACCCCTACTCTGATTATCAGATAAATCCAGGGACTAGACATTTGCCCCAGTGTCCCTCCCACTCCACTCCAGCCAGTAGTCGAGAAACAGAATGTTGTGTCCTGCTCCCACCTTCCCAATCCCTTCCCAACTTGCAGCAGTAATCTATTCAGTCTTGGAGTCCTGGGGCAAAGCTGACCTGGCTGAGAGTGAGTGATTCAAATAAGTCTTTTCCCTGTATATGACCTTCACCTCAGGATTCCACTAACTCTTGTTTTGATGACCAGGCAAGAACTGCAATTGGCAGCTTCGTTCACAGGTCAATAATCAAATCAATATCTCCTGAAAGCAGGTGACAATATACATTCCCAGGGCTTCCTGAATTCTGTCATTATTTATTATTTTTAATCATCATTCCTGACTCCTTCGTACCCCATCCACGTCAGCCCCCATCCCTCCTCTTCCATTATTCCTTCTGGAACCCCTATTGTTAATAAACTGTCTTTTATATTAGATCTGTGCTATTCTCCCTGGGAATCAATTTATACATATTTTATATTTGCTTATTGTCAGTAAGTGACTAGGTATTATTACTTACCAGAACAAATCCCCAAATCTAAAATAGTTTTTAAAAGAAATGCATTTGGTCACTTGGCAGACAGCTGAAAGAAGATGTGTTCCTCTGTCAAGTTCCTTTGAGATTTCCATTATATAGAGTTCAGACAAGGACATAAAGACATTTTCTTGACTGATCTCACATAGAGTCTGCACTCCAGAAAAGTGCAATTGAGATATTCATTAACAGGTAAATCAATATAATTTGAGGAATCCAAAACACCAGCTTTGGGTAGACCCCAAAATAGATATATTTTATGTTGTGAACCTATATCCAAAACAAGCACATAGTGTGATCTAAACATTCCTTAAAACCATCCAGCTTCCTTGGAGACCCTCTGAGGTCTGACTAATCTCTATAGCAGGCTTTTAGTTAGACAATTTCTAGCTACAGAAAGCTAGGATCAGATAATATTAATAAATGATAAACAATATAGTAACACCCCACCCCACCCCACCCACCCACCCACAATATGGCCCAGCTTTTCTTCTGGGTTCTTTGATGAGCCTTTATCACTTTTATTTCTGATGTGCAGTTTTTTCTTTACTCCTAGTGCTCATTACTGTCTTGAGATAACAGAAGAGCATTGATGAAAAAGTTTAAATTCTGCAAATCTTTCAAGGTTCATAAGACTCTTCTGGCCAAGGAAAAGTAGGGGGTGAGAAGACCAAGATTGAGACCTAGATCCAAGGCTTTGTTAATGAGCCAATAAACATTTATTATGCTCCTACTATGTGCCAGGAACTGTGCTACCAATATGATTTCAAATATGTAAATGCAATAATATAACCGTGATGAGGTGCAAATGATGAGATTCGTGGTAGTTGTGATGAGGTGCAAGAATTGGGGTAGGAAATCCCCTCTGTTGGCAAAAGAATTCACAAACCCGAAATCTGTGTGGCAAAAAGGGATTATTAGCACTGAGAAGCCAGCTTTGCTAGGAAGACAGACTTCTTAGTGGGCAAGGTCCTGTTAGGAAAATAGTAAAGGTTAACACTGAGAGGAGAATAACTTCACCAGTGGGCATGGTCTATTAAGATGTCTGCAAAAAAAAAAATATCTGGGTATGTAGCCCTAGATATATTGGGGCTTGCTTTGATCTTTAGCCCAGAGACAGGGAGGTGGGCGTGGGGGGTCAACTCCTGAGAGACTGATTTTCAATTTAATTTAAAATTGAATGTTTGAGCCACTGAGAGTTGTTTATGGCAATTTAATGGAGGGTGATTGACCAAGATCTCCAATTGAATGAAATCACTTAACTGGGAGTTTGCAGGCTTTTTCCAGGGTCTGGGAGCTCCTGAAGGGGATACAGTTTACATCTGGAGACCCCCCGCCAAAGATCTCAGTTTACATCAACTGTATAAATATGAAAGTATGGGGATACAAATATGAAAACAAATAAAATATCTCTTGAACTCAAAAAGCTTAGATACAACTTATTGTGTATCTAATTTATACTCTAATATATTTAACATGTATTGGTCATCCTGCCATCTAGGGGAGGGAGTGGGGGGAAGGAGGGGAAAAATTGGGACAAAAGGTTTGGCAATTGTCAATGCTATAAAATTACCCATGCATATAACTTGTAAATAAAAAGCTATTAAAATTAAAAAAAAAAAAAAAGCTTAGATACACATAAAAGGAAGCTGAAACAGGGGAGGCTGTTTGGGGGTGGGGGACTCTAGAAGGGTATACTGGGAAAATGTCTGGCATTCAGCCTATAAGAAAATAAAACATTGTTGTTCCCCTAAATGTAAGTTCTGGGAAGAGCCATCCAATCAGATGTAGAGGATACAAAGGCAGAAGATATTTCCCTGTGTGAAATTCAGGGCTAAAGTGAAGCCATATAACAAGAGATTTCTGGGGCATGGTGGAAGAAGTCCAAAGTGCAACCTGAAGAAGAATGAGGAAAAATATTAAAATGCTTGCATTCCTGCAGCACAGATATATTTTTTGAAAGTCACAATCACTAGGCATGGGCATTACAAGCCATTTTGAAACCATCTGAGACCATCACAAACATTCTACAAAAAAACACTTTATGTTTCCTCTTATTGCAGTAGTGAAGGCTGGTTTCCAATTTAAACTTATCTTCTATTTATTTGATTACTCTATTTGGCAAATTTTCAAAATTTTGGCAACAATGGTTAGTAGAATTTCTGTGAGAACATACGCAGTGTGCCAAGGACAAAAAAGAACACAAATACCTAAAGACAATCCTTTCTTAGAAAGGCAAATTTATGTATAAACATTGTTAAACTCAATCCTGTGTATGCAATTGAACTTTAAGTACATTTATCATTTGATACAGGACTTGTCATTAGCCAATACAAAAAAAGATTTTTTTATATAGAAATTAGATATTCATTTTTGTTGATTGGTTAAGTGACTTTAAAAAATGAATTTCCATCCTTAGCAAGCACCCTTCTAAACTATCTTACCATTTTCCACCCCCTAGTTGTATATTTTCACTTTATTTTTATTTTACATCAAACTATTATAATAAATTTGATGTGGAGCCAAATTTATGTTAAGCCAAATATCGCAAAGCTTTGTTCAAATAAAAAAGTCCAATGTCAAAATAATCGAATATGATTATTATATTGTTTTAGCCAACTTCCAAATTGTAACTTTTTTCATTAAAGTGATATTTGTATTTAATGACATTTGTAAATAAGTGTAATAATGAAGTCTTGCAGAAAACAATACACATTTAAAGTTTTGTTGGATTACTTCTTTTCAAATCTAATAGATATCCCTTTCAAAATATTCATAATTTTATATTTAGAGCTTACATAATTATAAATAGAATAAAATTTTTACTTTATATGTAATATAAATTTAAATTTGGTGCTTTGGGAGGGATCAAAATTTACCATTATCATTATTGTAAATGCTTAATGAGAAAATGAGTATTAAATTATTCCAGAGAATTCACAACACATTCTTGTTGTTCAAAGAGGTTCATGTAACAGAAATTTTGAGAGTCACTGCAGTGCACCATATAAATCATCCCCTTGTCATTTGACCAGAGTATAAAGAGGTTTACAGTCATTACTCAATTGCCATTTTCTCAAATTGAGAATTAGCTTAAACTTCTGTGCTGTTAAAGAACCATGTTTATGTTCTAAACTGTCATATCTATGTCAGTATGCAGCATAGAGAAAGCAATCAGAGAGAGAACCCCTGGAAAGAAAAGAGATTACTCTAGTTTGTTTGGGTTTTTTGCCAGCAATCTGCCAGCAGGAGATTCAAAATTCAAACTGAGAAAAGGGGAAGGTTTATTTTAATAATATCTGAGGACAGAGAGAGGAAAAATCATTCACTGGGGTTTTCTGGAATAATGAATTAATTTGCACTTGGTTATCATGCAGTGAGGGGAACTAGTAGCCATTATCTATTACACACACACACACACACACACACACACACACACACACGAAGCTTAAAGGAGAGAATCCCAAGGAAATTTCAGCTGCCAAAAGGAAGAGAAGAATTTATAAAGTGGCACAGCACAAATCTGGTTGATTGGGAGGACCTTTTCATGATGGAGCCTGTTAGCCCATTGTGACCTCATTCTTCTCATATGTTCAGGAACCATTTTTAAATTTTACTATTCTAGAATTTCATCAATGACTAAAGGTAAGCTCATTTGTCTTCAGTTCATAGAACCTATTCTGTCAAAGAAAACAACAGTACCATCTCCTATGTTTTAAGTACAAATTTTTCATTAATATCACATTATCATTTGAATTATTTTTCCATTAGTCACTATTTATTCATTCAACATTATCTATACATTCTTACTCAAAGAAATGTCCAAAACTAGCATGTCTTTCTCTTGTGTATGTTTCTACCTCAAGATGATAAGAAGCAATATTTTTAAAACTCTTGAACAAGGAAAAGATTATATAATATATAAAATACAAGTTAAAAATACAGGTTGACTCTATTAAATTTCTTCCTGTCTTGGGAAGGGAGAAGATAAGAGAGGGAAGAAAGGAAAAAAAAAAAATGAAACTCAAGATCTTACAAAAATGAATATTGTAAACTATCTTTAAATTTAATTGAAAAAATAAAATACTATTGAATCAAAAAATATATAAGTTGGAGTTAATGTTCCAGAATTATAGTCAATATTCAGATTTTCTCTCTGTTACTTTTCTTAAGAATTCTTTGAGTAATCATTTTTTTCCTTTTTGATCCGATTCTTCTTGTGCAGCAAGATAATTATATAAATACATATGTCTATATTGTATTTACATATATTTTTGACTATGTTTAACATATATTAGATTATTTATCATTTAGGAGAGGGGGGTGGGGAGAAGGAAGGGGAAATTGGAACACAAGGTTTTGCAAAGGTCAATGGTGAAAATTTATCCTTGCATATGATTTGGAAATAAAAAGCTTCAATTAAAAAAAAAAAAAAGGAATTCTTTGAGTAAATAAAGCAACCTCTTCCTTCAGATCAAAGTCAATCCCTTCTGAATAAAGAAGCTGCTGGTTCTAGGCAGGTCTTAGTTTACCCAGTCTCTTGAAAGAGAAAGAAGAGAGTATGTAATAAAAATGTTAACTAACCTAGAGGTGATATTTGTTATAAAGTTCGGTTTCATAACTCATATGTAAACGTGCTGGTATGATTACATATGTACAACTTGCTTACTGGTGGTAGTAGTCTTAAATATTTTTTAATAATAGCTTTTTATTTTCAAAATACTTGCAAAGATAGTTCCCAACATTTACCCTTGTAAAACCTTGCATTCCAAATTTTTCCCTCTCCCTTTCCTTCCCTCCCTCCCTAGACAGCAATCAATCCAATATATGTTAAGCATATGCAATTCTTATATACATAGTTCCATAATTATCATGCTGCACAAGAAAAATAGATCAATCTTTGATCCAGCATTGTTACTACTGGGGCTTATATCCCAAAGAGATCATAAAGAAGGGAAAGGGATCTGTATGTGCACGAATGTTTGTGGCAGCTCTCTTTGTAGTGGCCAGAAACTGGAAACTGGTTAGATGCCCATCAATTGGAGAATGGCTGAGTAAATTGTGGTATATAAATATTATGGAATATTATTGTTCTGTAAGAAATGACCAGCAGGATAAATACATAGAGGCCTGGAGAGACTTACCTGAACTGATGTTGAGTGAAATGAGCAGGACCAGGAGATCATTATATACTTCAACAACAATACTATATGATGATCAATTCTGATGGACGTGGCCCTCTTGACCAATGAGATGAACCAAATCAGTTCCAATAGAGCAGTAATGAACTGAACCAGCTACACCCAGTGAAAGAACTCTGGGGGATGACTATGAACCACTACATAGAATTCCCAATCCCTTACCTTTGCCCGCCGGCATTTTTTATTTCCTTCATAAGCTAATTGTAGATTATTTCAAAGTTTGGTTCTTTTTGTACAGTAAAATAACTGTTTGGAGATGTATACTGACATTGTATTTAATTTGTACTTTACCATATTTAACATGTATTGGGGCAACCCGTCATCTGGAGAAAGGGGTGGGAGGAAGGAGGAGAAAAATTGGAACAAAAGGTTTGGCAATTGTCAATTCTGTAAAATTACCTATGCATATAACTTGTAAATAAAAAGCTATAATAAAAAATAAAAATTTTAAAAATGGGAAAAAATGGAGGAAAAAAACCAAAAAGCAAGCAAACAACAACAAAAAAAGGTGAAAAGCTATGTTGTGATCCACACTCAGTCCCCACAATCCTCTCTCTGAATGTAGTTAGCTCTCTCCAACACAAGTCTATTGGAATTGACCTGAATCACCTCATTGTTGAAAAGATTCAAGTTCTTCAGAGGGTAGGGGAGAAGATGTATCTTTCAAGGAATAATGTCTATGTTTCCAGGAAAGTGGAAAATGAGGTCCTTTCCTGTGACAGATGTATAAGAAATTTAAAAATAGACATTCTGGAATAGTCTCTCTGGAGAGTATGATTAAGAATCCTTAAGGATAATGAAAAGCATCACCAAGCAGTAGTAAGGGCCCAGTTGAACTATGACATTCCCTAAGCTATCTTCAACAAGAGTAATGGTTACTTTTATAAGCATAGGTTCTAAGGTAGCTCATGGGTCTATACTTCTAATGCTTGAGCTCATAAAACCCCCACCAATGACCATTACCTTAAGAGTCAGCTGTAACACAAATAGCTAAAAAGCAAAGGTGACTGAATAAGAATAATGGACTCAAAAGATTAAGCCCCTAAACCTAAGGTACACATTCCCTCAAATAGGCACGATGTCCACAGAGCGAGTATAAACTTAGAATGCAGCGATATTGAGGCAAATATTAAGGGAATACATAGGGCCAAAGCAACTTGTGCCTCTGGTACTCTAGGGCATCAGTGATCTTTCTTTTCTTATAAAATACTTGCCACAGTTCAAGTCCCAAATTTCTTTGGAATACATGCCCAGGTCTCTTCTCTTTTCTCCTGTAAATGGATATGCTCCTTGAAGCTACTTCCTCCCTTGAGGGGCCTTTCTGTCTGTACAGGCATACTTTGTTTTATTGTATTTCACTTTATTGTGCTTTGTAGATACTCTCCCTCTCTCTCTCTCTCTCTCTCTCTCTCTCTCTCTCTCTCTCTGTGTGTGTGTGTGTGTGTAATGTATTTTTTTTTACAAGTTATGGCAATCTTATACCAAACAAGTTATTTGGGACATGTTTTCCAACAACATATGTTCACATCATGTCTCCATGTCACATTTTAATAATTATTACAATCTTTCAATTTTTTTCATTATTATATCTGTTATAATGATCTGTGACCAGTGATCTTTGATATTATTCTTATAACTGTTTTGGGGCACCACATACCCTACCCCTATAAAATGGTGAATTTAATAACAAATGTTGTGTATGTTCTGATTATTCCATCGACAGCCATTCCCCTCTCTCTCCCTTTCTTTGGGCCTCCCTATTTACATTTTCATATAAAAAAAGATTAAAATTTTAAAAAGTGTATATCTCTGCTCTACTGCTGGTTTCTGTTTGAACTTGCCTGACCTGAAAAATTGTCACCTACTGAGCAAGTAGCTCTACTACTGACCGCCATGGCTAATGAAAGGGGAGGAGGAAATAAAAGGGCTCCCTCAAATCCATAAGCTCTCTGGAGAAAAAAAATAAAGTTAAATTGGAAGTACAAAAATTCAGGAATGTCAAAGAAATAGGGAATAAAAATGCAAAGGAAGGAGATTCAGCAGTATCAAACCTTAAACTATATTCTAAAGTGAGAGCATTGTTGAGGTATGAAATGGGTAATTTTGATTATTTTTAAATTAAAAAGTTTTTGTATGAATAAAATCAATGTAGCCAATAATAGAAGGAATACAGAAAATTAGAAAGAAACTTTCATACAACATCTCTTAGATAGGATGTGGTTGTATTGGAATATTGCTGTGGTATAGGAAATGATGAGCTAATTGACACAGAAAAACTTGGAAAGACTATGTAGATATAGATATCTATATATACATACACACTTAATTGTAGCCTTCTTGGGGGGGAGCAGTGTTTGTGTTGGAGAAATAAAGTAAAAAATGCACAGAAGAGAACAAAAGAAAACTTAGAAAGGAAACCTATTATATGTTTTCTTGAAATGGAAGTTTATTATTTTATATTGAATTTATATGCTATGTACATTAAAGTGCTTTTTTTTCTTTTCTCATTTTGCATTTAAGTTTAAAATGAATAGAAAGTTTATCCAAAAATATACAAACAACAATAACAACAAAACAAAAAACTAGTGGACTCTAAGGAGCTACATTATATAGGTTTTGATTATATAAGCAAGAGGGATAGAATTTTAGGAGGAGAGAAGATAAAAGTTTATGCATTAAAAAAATCATGCATCATTGGCTATAGCCAACTCAGGTTGGTCCCCTACTGGAGACAATAAACTGATTTGGCCTGTTTCATAATCCAAACAAGTGTTTACTTTCTAAGAAGGGGATATAGAATTAGATTGCTCTGAATACAATTCTAATAGACACACTTTTTATACTGTTACCCCATCAATTTAAAAAAAATCTATTATGTCTAGGACACTGTGGGTTTTGTTATCTTATTCTGAAACAGAAAAGAAACAGTTTTCAGAACATTTTATTTCATAATTTTTATAGCTAGCATTGATAGAAAGTTCATTTTGTTTAGCTCTTTAGTTCAACGAAAAGTCATTCTTGCTTTTCTTTCTGAGATCCACTATAATAATGAAATGAGATACTTGTGGACCACTGAGCAACTGAATAAAAAAGACTTACATGGTCATAATAGGGGAAGGATGTTCAACAAGAATATGCAGGGAAGGTAATATAAAGTTGATTCAGAAGAATAAAACTCTTTTGCTTCTGAGTTGCTCCTGGTGGTTTTCCTTTCTGAGCTCATTTAGTGTTCCTTTGTCTATTTGTACTCAAGTGGACAGAAAGTAATGACAACGTGGAGTCATGAAGTCTCCAGGATGGATGACTTCTAATACATTTTAAGGGAAAAAAACAGTTTAATTTGGATAGAGGTGAATTAAGATAATGAGCTCACAACTTATGTGAATAAGAGCAAAGACAAGATGGTAGGGTTGACCCAAGACTGTGATTTGGCAAAGCATAACCAGAGATATGATAAGGTTTAATAGCCTCCTGGCTTCCATCTCTCTTCCTCTCTTCTCTCCAACTACCTAAGACAAAGATATATACATACATATTATATACAAACACATATGATATATATACATATATATATCATTGATTCAAAATTTTTCAGTGGCTCAAATATTATCTACAAAATCTCAACCTGGAGTTTACAGTCATTACCAACATGGTTCCCTCCTATTTTTCTAGTGTTCTTTCATATTACTGCCTTTTATGCACTCAACATTCCAGTCAAACTGGCTTTGATGGCTTTTCCCTGTATACCTCCTTTTACTTTTGACAGTCCAGATAGCTTCCTTTCCAGATAAACAATTTATATTACTCACCTTCAAATAGTCTATATTACAGGGAAACTTAACTCAGCATTTCATATTGGCTCTCTTGGGGTCCCCTGTCTTGTTCACCCTCACCTTGCAAAATTCCTAGCTCCTTTCAAAGCACAGGTTACCTGAGACCTTTCTTGATCCTTATCTCTCCTTATTGAAATTACTTTAAATTTTTTACATATACTTCATATTTACTTTTCTGTGTACATATATTCTTCTATCAGAATCTAAGTTCCTTAAAAGCAAGGACTGTGTCATTGTTGTTTTTTGAAAAAGATCTTTGTACATTGACTGTTGGAATGATTTGAAATGAATAAGCTTCTTTTTGCTGGAATATGCACTAATAATCAAATAGAAGATGGTTTGAGAAGGGAGAAAATAGGGAGAAAAATAGGAAATCAGGGAAGGCTTCTCATTCAATATGGTAGATGAGTCAAGCATTGATGGAAGGTAAGGATTCTAAGAGAACAAATTTGAGGGAAAGTGCATTCTAGGAATTTAAGGTAGTGTGTAAGTAATGGAATGCTGAATTTAGAACCTGGTTTGGCTAGACTATGTGACATGTGTGAAGAGGAATTACAAAATTACAAGGTAGACTTTCCAGGAACCAAGAGGACGGATTTCAAATGCCAACCTTAAGAAAATTTTTTTTAACATCCTGGAAACAGTAGAGTCACTGGAGATGCATAAAGGTAGACTCTACTCAGAATTTTAAGATTATTTGGCAGCTGTCTGAAGAATGATTATATAAAGGAGCCTTTCCTCATCCCTTTTAATTCCAGTGTCTTACCTCTGTTAATTATCTCCAATTTATCTTTATATAGTTTGCTTTGTATATAGTTATTTGAATGTTATCTCCTCCCTTGAGGACAGGGATTGTTTTTTGCCTCCCTTTTTACATTTCTAACACAACACCGGACTTGGCATATAATAGATGTTTAATAAATATTTGTTGATTGATTGATTATTGATTGAGATAGACTTGACAGAGGGATTCTAATTAGGATGCAATAATAAAGATGAGAGGTGATCAAAACCCAAACCTGGTGTCATATGAATGGAAAGAGAGACTAAAATAGGAAAAGTGTTGTGAAGGTAGCAATGGCAAGACTTTTAATGGATAAGATATAGGGGATAACAATTATGAAAGAATCAAAGATGACTCTGATGCTGCAGATTTGATGAGGTGCAAGAATTGAGGGTAAGAGATCTCCTCTGGTCGATGTTGCAGATCCCTTGCAAAAGAATTTACAAACCCAAAGTCTGTGGCAAAAGGGGGGATTTATTTTCATTAAAAAGATAGTTTGCTAAGACGGCAGCTTTCTTAGTGTGCAAAGAATCCAGTTAGGATGACTTTTGCAAAGGTGGATTTACACTGAGAAGAAAGTGTCTTCATCAATGGGCTAATTACAGAAGGGTAAAAAAACTCTGGATTAGGAATTAGCAAAGGAGGCAAAGATTCCAGTTTCAGAATTCTCTTTTATTAGCCCTCTGAGGTTTGAGGCTTCAATTCAATTCAAAATTGAATGAGATTATTTAACTGGGAGTTTGAGCCACTCAAAAGGATGTTGACTATGCCTCAGACTGAGGTAATCATGAATGGGTGTGGCCCCTCCAGGAGTTTGAGACTCAGGAGTACCCTTCCCTCCAAGAGCTGAGAAAAGACAGGCACAATGAGGAAAGGCAGCCTCAGAACAAAAAAAAGCATGACATTGAGGTTCTAAAAAAATCCTGACAAAGCCCTACTGGGTTCAGAGAAAGAAAGAGAGAGATCGCAGAGGATGAAAAGACTATAGGAAAGGAGAAAAGGGCAATTATACAAATAGAAATGTGCTCATATGTGTTCTCCAAATTAGAGCTCACCTCCCTTAGGAGAACATATGTGTGCAAGGGAAAAGTATGTCCCCAATTTGGGGGAGTGTTTTTATTAGTAATGACCTTACCATATTACCCAAGTAAATACCAGTTACTGAAAGCCAATTTATTCTGGTTAGCTATTTAATAGTCATTAGGGGCAGCACAGTGAATGGTGACTTAGAGACAACAGTAGTAAAACAGATATGTGGGACAGTATCAACCAACAAAACAACTAGAGACTCTCAGAGTAAGAAAAAGCAAAAGCTATAATTTTAAAAAAGGCATAAATAATGCATGTTTGGTTTTTTTTGTTTTGTTTTGTTTTGTTTTGTTTTGTTTTTTTTAGGACAGGGCAATTTACTGCTGGGAATTATTTCCATGTTTTAAGAGAACAAAATGGAATTTGAAAATAAAATTTACAAAAAGGGTTAAAAAAAAAAAAAAGAATTTGCCTGCTAAGGAAATTCCTTCTTATCGAACAATTAAACTTTTTCCATAAACAGATTTCAGGGTTCGTGAATTCTTTCACTTTGGATCTGCCCCAAGATCAGAGGGGATTCTCACATCAATTCTCACATATCAGTTCTCTACCACTAGAGGGATTGACTCCAACTACCCTCAAGTGTTTAATCCTTCTTGTTTGGAGTTCATCTGAATTTATCTTTCTTTTAAAATTAGATCTACTTGTCCTAGCATCATTGAAGAGAAATAGTTCAGGGGTGCTGAATGAAGTGAACTGTGAAAGCTATCTCACAAGATGGAGACAGTGTTCTAAAAATTGAGAGAAGGTCAGCTGTGCCCCAGGGCCAGGTTTCTTTCTCCTGAGAGCAAGTGGGACCATATAGTCCTCTTTTTGTGAGACTAAGTTGGAGCCACCTTGGCACTGAAACTCCCATATAAGGTAATTTAGTAATCCTAAAGATGTGGTTGGGTTGAAAGTTTTTCCTCATTTATAGCTTAGAATCTGAGGTCATTTGTCCTGACTAATCTGGGCAAAGATCCAACCTATAGGGAGTGTTACCCCAACCCCCTATATAATTCTTGTCTTTTAACTGGGTTCCACCTCTCCTTGCCTAATTGCTTGTTAAAAAGGAGATGCCCTTTCTCTCAAGATCATAATAAAGTTCCTTTTTGCTTTAACCTTGAGAAAGCTCCTTAATTTACTTGATTCATTTAAGACAGCGGTCTTTGTCCCACAGAGTGCCAAATAGAAAGGGGGGAGGGAGAATGTCAATATGTAAAGTTGTATAAGAATCCCAGCAGGCTACATATTAACTTAGTTTTAAAATGTAATGTTATCTGTGCTTTATTATATTTTTATTTATTTTGTTAAATATTTCTCTGCAGTATCCCTTAAGGCTACTCTATCTGCCCACCTGTTGGTGGCCACAACTAGGCCAGCTCACCTGTCTTTGGGCTCTAACCTGGATCACACAGAGACAGACATACCAGGAGATGCAAACATCCTGTCTATTCAGTCATCTTCTCAGTGGAGTAGCAGGAAGCAAGAGCACAGGAGTGCAAGAAAGAGAGTAAAAGTAAAAGAGTAAGAGAGCAAGCTCTGCTCAGGGCTGTCTATGCTGCCTCTTTTCCAGGATTGCCTGGGCCCAGCCCACTCAGAATTGATCATCATACAGTATTGTTTCAACAAAAGTTTTACAAGGGGGTTGTACCAGAATATGGGATAGCAAAGGAAGGAATAAGCATGTAGAATGGGGGCTTAGTGTAGCCCATTGAGCACAATATGCCCATGACCAATAAGTTTGCATCATGACTTCTCTAGCTCCCAGTTCAAAGGGTAAATACAGTAAGGGTCTTTTCCCTGTTAGATGAGAAGCTCTCTTTCCTGCCTCAAGGGCAAATTCTCCCAGCATTTCAATATGGTTCAGTAATATCTTCTGTGGTCTTTTCATGTACACATATTCCAAAATTTTACTACCTTGATGTATTACCTCAACCAATAGATTTTTGGTCTATTAAAGAGACCTCTACAGGACACTGGGGTCTCACTTGTTGTTCCAGATTTAGAAGCGAGAGCAGCATATAAGCTATTTCATATGAAGTTAATGGGCTCAGGTGTTGGAGACTCCTTAAGATTCCACCCAGAAAAATGAGCTTTTTGCTATCTTCCAGGCCTGTAGGAGATACTCTGAGCCCTAATTGGCTCTACCACTTGCACTATGTACACCTGACACAAGGTGAAGCTGCAACACATCTCTTGGGGGAGAACTTTCCATTGGCAGCACAGATCAGGTCCTGCATTGTTTACAGAGGGAATGGTAAAAGCAAATCTTTTCTGACCCTCTGGGGCCAGAGGGATGGAAAAGAAACAATCTTGTATGTCTATTACTGTAACTGGCCAGTCAGTGGGTACCAGAGTAGGAGATGGCATGCCAAGCTGTAGGGCTCCCATAGGTTCAATATTAGCATTAATGGTCCTAAGGTCCATTAGCATTCTGAATTTTCCAGATTTTTTTCTTTATGATAAATACAGGACTATTCCACGGGCTGGATGTTGGTTCTATATGTCCAACCTTCAACTGTTGTTGCACAATTTCATGTAAGGCTTGGGCTTTGTCCACTGAGAAGGGTATTGGGGTACCCAAACTTGGTGTTAGATTTCCATGTTAATGGTGTGAGCATGATATGAAAGGAAGTGCCCAAACCCCCAATGACCCCTATTAAAAACCCTGTGGATGTAGTATATAAACTGAGGCCCCACAAGCCTTCATTATGTCCCTGCCTCATAGATTGTACCTGAGACCTGCGACCACCAGAGGTCGGAATATCCCCTGTTTGTCTACAAACTGCCAGGGCAGGTCTTCTGCTGCAATCCCTTTAGATATAGCAGCCATGAGGGCATCCATTTGAAAGGCCCTGGAGCCGACATTCTCACATCTCTTTCTCATCTCTTCCAGGCCAGCCTCCCCATCTAAAGTAAGAATGGTCTTTTGGCAGTTAGTATTAGCATTCTTCATTGCCAATTTCTGTATAAGGAGGCTGGAGGCTTCTCTTCTGTCCACTGACCTCTCAACAACCATCTGTAGGTGGGCCACAAAATCAGGAAAAAGTTCATCTGGGCCCTGTTTAATTCTATTCATGGAGGCCTTCTGCTTACCAGAAACGTGAATTTTGCTAAATGCTTGTTGGGCACTTTGGAACACACCTACATATACTTCTACATCATATTTCATTTGATCCTCATTTCTTGCATACCTTCTGGCTTTCTGTATCATTTGTCCTAACCTTGTCTAGAAATCTTCAAAGCCTCACAAAGGGACACAGATGGAGCAGATGGGAGACATATCTCCTCAGGGAGGGTGGGGGATGGAGGAGTAGGCCTTGGAGATGGAGGTGACCTTCCCTCTGTTCCCTTTCTCCTCTTTCATCTTATCACCATCTTTTTTCTCAAGGTCATATGTCCCTCTTTTTGCTTTCTCATTCCTCATCTTATCCTTGCCTCCTTCTGTTCTGTCATATCACTTCCTGCTTCTTCCTCACTGACCCTTCCTTTTTTGTCACATCCACCTCCTTTGTCTTCTTGTTTATTTCCTGATTCTCTCTCACAGCTAACTTCTGCCAGCTCCATTTTATGGGAGCAGCTGGTCCCAGTGAGTGCCAGTTTATGACCCTCGTTTGTTTTATGGCTCTCCATTTGCACTTCATTATCTACTTGAGTACCCACTACCTAAATGAGTACCTACTACCTCCCACTTTTAAAAATAAATTTCCAATCCTGCTTGCTTTACTATTCTATAAACTTCTTTCCCCAGCCCCTCCTGGTCTGGGACCCTCATTATATTTGTCTCATACCAAACGTTCCACTCATTAGAGCAGAGTTCTGTTTCCCTTCTCACCCTGTAGACTTGCTAGATGGTGAGGTCCTAGCTGCACAGTACCTGTTTGGTCACCACTTGTAGTGTTCCTTAAGGCTACTCTATCTGCCCACCCCTCAGTGGCCATGACTAGGCCAGCTCACCTGCCTTTGGGCTCCAACATGGATCACACAGAAACAGACTGACCAGGAGGTGCAAGCATGCCGTCTTTATTCAGTCATCCTCTCAGTGGGGGTAGCAGGAAGGAGGAATACAAGAGAGCAAGTTCTGTTTAAGGCTGTCTACGCTGACTCTCTTCTGTATCAGGGCAAAAACTAGGACAAATTTTTTTTTCCCTTTTAATAGAATAATTTCCAGTTGAAAATTAGGAGAGAGAACATGAGCTAAACTTTCAATGATTTTTCCTAAGACTCCAGGGTGAATAGGCAGAAAGAGGAAGTTAGGTCTTTAGAAGTCAAGTTTCCTGATACATGAACCTAGATCTGAGAGTTCTAAAAGTGATTTGGGAATGGGGGAAGGGAAGTGAGTGCTCCAAGCCCTAGACTAGAAGCAAGATCTAGTTTCTACTTTGGGTTTGGGATGTATACAATAATGGGAATGGGCTTCAGGAACTTTTCTATTTTAGAAAACACTTTGCAGATGTGTTGAAACAAACCAGCAGCAGAACAAAAACGGGAAGGATCGTTCTTACTTGTCATTTTGATCTATGGCTAAGTTTAGGTACTCATGAGAAACTTACAGGGTCCTTTTTGGTTCAACAATCCCCACTTCTTTTTGGGAAAGATTCAAATCCTAGAATCTTCTTCTATATAGCTTAAAGTTTGCATAACCATTATTCTAATGAATTTGGCTTGACACTGAACAAATGAGACAAGATTTGAAAGTATACAGGATAAAAAGTAGGAATAGGCCCAACAGAGACATAATAAAATTAGTCAGCCGGAGGGAGGAAATGAAAAGGGACTGGTACCAGTTCTGTTCTACTGTCTGTTCCTTTCCGGACTCTATGTCTTTGCAGACCAGAGCCAAACTTTCTCTGATCACCCTAGAATTGTTGGCATAAAAACAACGTTCTTCATTCAGAGCAGCACACCCTGACAGATAAGTAACAGATTCAAACCTCTATGGTTTTGTAGTGCCATGTCGGCCAAAGAGTCAACTTGTCCTTCCAATTTAGATGTGTAGGATTTTATGTACATGAAGTCCTGGTTGATCTGGGCATTTAACTCAGCATAGCCCATACTACTTTTGATGAGAGCTTTAGTACTCAGGACTGTGGTGCCAGCCAAACCCAACCCCACAAAAAGGGGAAGGAGCTGGATTGCTTGGCATTGTCCATAAATTTCAGGGGAGGAAAAATGGGTGTGGAACCAGCTCCAACTGTCCTCACCTGGCAGAAGAGACAATTGTGGAAACACAGCCACAAGGATACAGAAAGGATTTGGGTTGCTGTGAAAAGTCCCAGTATATATACATTGCACCAGACCATCATGACATGCAAACCAGGAATTCTTAGGAGCTTGGTACCAAACTGAGTCATTGGCTGTGGGTGTGTTAGGTATTACAATTAATGTACTGGGGTTACAGGATTGGAGGAGTGGGTCTGACAAAATTGTAGATGATGTAATTAAACAAGTACCAGTGCCCTGGATATCTCCAAGAGTAATTTTGAGTTGGTCCCACTCACATGTCAGGTGAGTCTGAGTCCCAGTAATCTGGTCTGCTAATGCTAACCCAATAAAATAAGGAGGCTGGGAATCAAAACAGATCCAACAGTCACTTGCTAGCTGAAGATTGGTATCATTAAGAATGAGATGGACACTGGAAAGCATGTTTAGAAAAGCGGCAGAGACTTCAGGGCTGTTAGGCTTTTGCACCTCGTGTGAGATTAAATCTGCAATTTGGGAAGAGGAAATTGGGTTTTCAATAGATCTAGGTTTCATGCGTACCTCATCAGGTTTTGGGTTTAAGATGGAAGCAGTTGATGCTAGTTCTGCCATCCACGGTACCAAAGGCCCTATGGGCCGTGGCTGGCGGAGATTAGATCTGGTAATTTCAATGAGACATCCAGAAGTTTGAGAAGCTAATCCAAAAGGACAAGGTATATTCCAATAGGGGTCATGTGGGCACCTAGAAGCAAAGATAAGGGATCTCTTGGGATATGGGCCCCATTGGTGGGCAGTGGGTCCCCATACCTGAATGGGGCCAAGGAGTTCAGGCTGATGTACAGGACAATTTAACGTTCCCCATCCTAACTCAAAGGCACACTGAACTGAACAGGAGTAATTTTTGTCAGTAGTACATCCCTCCATATCTGGGGCACAAAGAGTAGGACCCTGCCAAAACATTCCTTCCTTTCTAACTTCTGTTGGGCAACTAACATGGCTCAGGGCTTTTAAGTTGAAGGCTTGGCCCTGTTCAGCCTTCTTATTGTTAGGTAAATTGGGATCAGTATCTATGAATTGGGCAACCACCTGGCCCCCAGACCCAAGAGTCCAAAGATAGGCACAAAGTGAATGTATAGTCATAAGGAGAAGAATGCAGAAAACTTGGGGTGAATACATTCTGCCTGCAATCTTTAAGGAGATCCCCAAGGAGTGACGCTAAATTCACACTTTTGGAGGATTGGCAGGAGGGACCCCTGTGAAAAAGTCACAGTCCCATGCAAACAAAAAGGGAAATTACAAACAGAATGAGTAAGAAAAGAATTAGAAGGACCAGCCCATCCACAATCTTTCAACAATTTTCCATAAACACACAGAATCAAGAATTCAGAAGTGAGCCAGTCTTAGTTTCAATGAGTCCTTCAAGATCTCTCTCTTCCACTCTGTAGTGACTGCAGGTTTTAATCTGCTGTACCGGATCCAGGAGAGGATGGACCCACAGCTTTGGGTGTAGTGAGGACTATAGTATAAGGTCCTATTCACCAAGGTTTGAGACCAGTTGTAGAGAATTACTTTTTGTCACCCGGCTGGTAGGGATGCGCTGGATCAGTGACAGGAACTGGAAGAGCCTCCCAGAGAAGGTGCAACAGGTCCCTCTGAGTTTTATGCAGGTTCTGCAGGAACTTGATGAGGGAGGAGTTAGAAATTTCATTAGTTAGATCCTCTATGACTACAGGAAAGATGGGTGGTGGTTTACCAAACATGATTTCAAAGGAGTTAGCCCTATTTTATTTGGAGTATATCTACTTCTTAAGAGGGCCAGTGGAAATAATGAAACCCAAGGATCTTGGATTTCCATGACAAGTTTGATAAGAAACTCTTTAAGTTCCACCTGCATTTTTGGTGGAAATTGGACGTAGAGTCCAGATTTGGATTCAAGTCTCACCTCTAATAGATAATGGCTCTATGCTGTTTGTCCTTTCTTCTCAGTGAGGACCAATGACATTACATACAGATGATGTTTTGACTTTCTTGGGTGATGTCTTAACTTGCTCATGAATTGGACCTGAGTCAGAGGTGTGCAGTCTGTCTTACAGAGATATCAGATTCTACTGGCAATCCAAAAGTCAAGATGACTGGCAATGGCTCAGAATTCAGTAGGTGATGTTGGCCTTTTTAAAGTCTTTCCTTGGTCTCAGTTTGTCTGAGGCACCACCCATTCAGTGATTAAGGGCTAAGGAAGAATTGAGACAAAAGATGACCTTCTTTGCTATCACAAAAGAATTGACCTTGGAGAGGCAAACCCTTAGAATTTCTGGCCAGATTAGAAAACAATTGCTATTTACACTCACTCTGAGCCATCAAAACCCAAACAATGAACAAAAGAGGCTTGGGTTGAGACTTATCATGGGCCATTCAATGAAAACCAGAGGATTGGGGTTGTAATTAAGTAGCTCCATTTAAATCATAATAAACTTTTTCAAAGCCTGTTTTTTCAGGGCTATATTTCAAGATAAAATAAATGAAAACTGCTTAAGACAAAGAGTTAATCATCAAACATTTTGGAAACAAAAATAATAAAATAAATAAGTAGGAAAATTTTAAAAACCTAGTCTCCAAATCCTAAAATATTTTATAAAATATAAAGAATCAAAATTTAAGGGTATGACTCCTCATTTGGACAGAAGGAAAGAAGAAAAAGAAAAATAAATTTCCGCATTGGGGAAATCCTTAAAGTGATGAAATCACAGATCTAGTCTATATCTCTCCCAATATTAATAATCTTTTTTTTTTCTCAAGTCATTAATACCTGCTAATTTTCACTTTTCTTCATAATATTCCAAACTTACCCACCAGAATTCAATCTTGATGTCAAATTAGCCCTTGGTATTCTTTCATTTTGCAAAACAAAAACATATTTACCCTGGAAATTTATTAACAAGCATTTATTAAGTACTTTCTGTGTTCCAGACACCAAATTAAGTGAAAGAGATACAAAGAAAGGCCAAAACTCCCTTCAAGGAGAGCAATGGGGGGAAACAACATGTGAAAATTATACATACATGATATAGAGTACATGGGAGAGATCTGAGAGAAGGTACTAACAGTCATGGTAGGAAGGAGTAGGGAGGGTTATGGGAAAGGACTAGTACAGTAGATAAGATTTAAGCTGTCTTTTTTTTAAAAAACAGTATTTTATTTATTTTCCCCTGTTACATATCAAAAAAAATTAGCATTAATTTTTGAAATTTTTTTATTTTTAATATACATTGTTTTATGAATTATGTTGAGAGAGAAAAATCAGAGCAAAAGGGAAAAACCATGGATAAATTAAAAAAAAACACAGAAAAAAGAAGGGAACATAGCATGTGTTGATTTATATTCAGTCTCCTTAGTTCTTTTTCTGGTTGCAGATGGCATTTTCTGTCCAAAGTCTATTGGGATTGCTTTGGATCACTAAACTACTGAGAAGAACCAAGGTTTTAACAGTTGATCATCCCACATTCTTGCTGTTATTGTATGCAATGTATTCCTGATTCTGCTTATTTCACTCAGTTCATGTAAATCTTTCCAAGTTTTTCTATAATCAGTTTGTTCATCATTTTTTATAGAACACTAATATTCCATTACCTTCATGTATACAATTTGTTCAGCCATTCCCCAATTGATGGACATCCTTTCCTTTTTCAATTCTTTGCTACCACAAAAAAAGCTTTTAACATTCACTTTTCAAGATTTTGAGTTCCATATTTTTCTCCTTCCTTTCCTTATCCTCTCCTCTTTCAAAGATGGTAGCCAATTTGAAATGGGTTATACATGTGCTATCAAAATATATTTCTATGTCAGTTACAGTTATGAAAGAAAAACAGATCGAAAAGGGGGGAAAAAACATGAGAAAGAATAAGGTGAGAAAAATACGTTTTGATCTGCATTCTAAATCCATCAGTTCTTTATCTGGTTATGGCATTTTCCTCTATGAGTCTTTTGTACTTTCTTGGATAATTGTGTTGCTGAGAAGAACTGAGTCAAACATAATTGGTTATTACACAATGTTGCTGACACTGTATACATTGTCTTCCTGGTTCTTTTCATTTTTAGGTTGAGTCTTGAAGGAAGCAAAGAAGTCCAGGTTCAAAAAGAAAAGAATTCCAAACATGGGGAAAGTCAGTGAAAAAACATGAGGTCAGAACTTCCACTGTCTACTTAACAGTGGACAATAAGATGGAATAAAGAGTTCTAGTTGGCCTCAAGTATCTCCTCCCAAAATACCTACTTTTTCCATCAACTCTGGGAAATCTCTGACTTGCATCAGATCAGTCCCAACTTTCAAAAGTCACTCAAGTCACTTTGTAATCCTGGCAGCGCTAACCAGCTCTCAGATATACCTTAAGTACGTTGTGACATGTCCTAGATCAGGATGAAAGGAACTTTGTATACCTACATTACAGACTGGCCAGTGTCCTCACTATATCATTTACTTGAACATAAATAAATCATGTCTAAGCAAATTTACTGTGAGTGAAAGCCATATCTTGAATGTGAATTGTGTCTCTCCTTAAATCTGAATGGTATGTATAAAATGTTAGAAAAAAGCAAACTTAAGGTATCACCTCATATTCATCAAACTAGAAGATATGACAAAAGGAGAAAATGAGAAATGTTGGGTGTGAAGGAGGCTGTAGGAAAATATTATGTTGGTCCAACCATTCTGAAAAGCCATTTAGGTCAGGATGAAAAAAGTTACTAAACTGTGCGTACCCTTTGACCCACTGATACAATTACTAGGACTGAGTGCAAAAATATTTTTTAAAAGAATATATATGTACACAAATATTTATAGTGATATAAATTGTGTCCCCTTGACCTTTGGTGGGGGAGTGGATCTGGATTAGAGAAACTCTAAAATCTCAACTCCTCCTGACTTTTGAGAGGGGCCCCCACCCTCCTGTTCATAGGGAAACTCCCAGATGGTGATCTCCACCTACATATAATTCAATTGGAGATCTTGGCCTGGGGCACAATCATCACTCTTTATTGAATTGAAAATTAGTCCCTCACATTCATCTGGAGATGGCTCCCTAACTTTGGGCCACAAAACCCTAATATAATCAAAGGCTGAAAACACAAACCTTTTCTAAAACTCCTAATAGGATTTGGCCTACTGAGAAAGTTATTTCTCAGTGTAAATCCACCTTTGCTAAAACCTAACTTTGCTAATCCCTTTGGAACTAGCCCTCTAGGAAGTTATTTCTCAGTGTAATAAACCCATTTTTGCCACAAACCTCGCCTATTGGAATTGTGAATTCTTTTGCAAAACTTGTGACCAGCCAGAAGATCTCAACCCTCATTTTTCACACCTCAACAATAGTAGCTATTTTTACAAGGGCTAAAAATGAGAAATTAAGATAATGGGGAATGTCTAAACAAATTACAACATATGAATCTAGTGCAATATTTTGTACAAAAAAAAGCAAGATAATTTCAGAGGAAAATGGGAAGACTCTATCAACTGAGGGAGATCAAAGTGAGCAAACTTAAAAGAACAATTTGACAATAATGTAGAGAAAAACAACGTGGAAAGACTTTAGAATTCTCATTACTCCTATAATATAGTTAGGAAACAAGAAGACAGAAGAAATATATGACTTACCTCCTGCTACAGAAGTAATAAATGAAGAAAGAGACACATTTTTGTGTCTAGACAATATAGGAAGTAGTTTAATTGGATTATCTATATTTATGATGAGAGTTTTCTTTTTCTTTTTCTTTTTTGGTTATTGTTCAAAGAGGTGAGGAAATGGAAAGGCCAGAATATAAATCTTTGTAAAAATAAATTTATTTGTTTTAAAGAAAGAGAGGCAAAGTCACAAGCAAGTTGGATAGATGTAAAATTGGAAAGATATTAACCAAGAAATACATGGAATAAGAAGGCATAGAGTTACAATTTATACAGGTGGAGAGAAGATCCATATCCATGAGACCAAAGACCCAGGATTGTGAAGACTTTTCATTTATATACAAGTAAATAGTGATCATCTCTGAATATGAATTGTAAAGTATATGTAGGGTGTTGGTATATGTGTTATACACACACATATTGGCTTTTATTACCAAGTATTCAAATGATGCTAAAATCCTGTATTATGAATGTTTATTGAATATTTTGGTCTTCATTGTTTCCTATATATTCTACCTAAAGGTTTTTCCATCCTTCTCTTTCTGTGTTTTTTCTGAGTTTTTTCCATTCATGTGTAGGTAACTCTGTAGCTATGTATGCAAGTATCATTATGTTCTTTACTATACCAGTGGTTCTAAAACTTTTTGGTCTCAGGATTCCTTTCTTTACCCTCTTAAAAACTGTTGAGAATCTTCCCTCACAAAGAACTTTTGTTTATATGAGATGTGTGTATGTGTGTAGAGACTGATATTTCTTGAATTAAAATTTTAAATGATATAGTATTATGAAAATAGCTTTTACCTCAGAGAACCTCTGAAATATGCTCACAGTTTCCCTAACACACAATTTTAGAACTACTGCCCCAAAGAGACAAGGACCCTATAAGCCAGACTATACCCAACAGACTATGGAACATACTCTGAGACTCAAACACTGCTCTAAACCAAAGCTTTTTAAATGTGGATCTTGACTCCATATGGGGTCACACAACTGAATATGGGGAGATCATGAAATTGTGATTTATTTTCAGTAAATATTTGATTTATATATTTGACTTTATATACCTATATGTCTAGGGTCACATACAAATTTCTTATGTGAATAGGAGTCATCAGGAGAAAAAGTTTAAGAAGCCCTGCTCTAAACAACTCCAACTTCATTTTTCTCAAGTAGCACTTCACAGACATTTTGTCCCTGAAATTTTTGATATTCAGGTGACTTTTCTGGTTCATTGTAGACTCTTTGGATAATAGATACTTTAAAATTATCTAATCATTGAAAGGAAAGCTGGGTGCAGAGTGAATAGGGCTCCAGGTGTGGAGTCAGAAAGATTTGAATTTAAATCCAGTTTCTTAACTGCTTATTACTTATTTTTACTTAACCTGTTTGCCTCAGTTTCCACATATGGAAAATGAGAAGTAAATGACAAACTATTCTAGAATTTTTGCTAAGAAAATACCAAATGGGTTCATGAAAAATCAGGCGTGATTGTAATTAAACAATGACAAAATCTTTGAAAGAGAAAGTATAGTTATGAGTAGAAATACAATGGAGAGAATCTGTTACATTCCTATCGTTTATCACATTTTCTCATTTTGTCATGTATGTTAGAAAAGGCTCTGTAAGGAAGCTATAAATTCACTAAGAGCAGGAATCATGTAGAAAAACCTCTTTGAATCCCTCATAGGATACACAGGACAATGCCTCAATAGAGTCTGTTCAACGAAAACAGTAGTACCTCTATTCATAAAGAGGATCATTCAAACTCATCTTTTGTTATCAGAAACTTCACTACTAGAGGTTGAAATAGCATTGGTTGTAAATGGAAACATTCCAAGATCTGTATTCCTTCTTTCTTCCAGTGGTTCCATAGCAGGGTCTCTCCTCCTCTCTCTGTATCCAGATCCTTATTGAAAGGATCTTTGTTTCCAGAGCAGGACAACCACCTTATTATTCTTGTTAACTGATTTATTGTGGTTACAAAGCCTCTGTTTTGCCTCATCCTCTAACCTCTTTTCTCACCAAATTAATATTAAAAAAAGTCTTTGCTTTTTAATCTTATTTTTGATTCTTTTAACTTTATTTTTATTTCTGAATATACACCTCTCCATATCCACCCAGTAAACGATCCTTTTATATCAAAAAATTTTAAAGAAAGAGGAAAAAAAAGACACTTTAACAAAACCAATATATCAATCATATTTGACAGAATAAGCAGTATTCCATATGTATGGTCCCCAATCTCTGCAAAGAGGGAAGAATGATGCATTTTCTCCACTTCTCCTCTGAGATCAACCTTGGCCATCCATGCTGATTACAGCATGGATGTAATGGCTGTTTACATTGTTAGAGGGAGCATGAATACTGATTTCCTGGTTCTGCTTGCTTCACTCTGCATCAGTTCATATAAGTGAAAAAAAAAAAAAAATCTAGGTTCTGGCCAAAATGACTGCCCCAGTAGGTAGGAGATCATTTAACCCCAGTGGTATTCTAGTGCCTGCTCTAACTGGCTTATAAAAGATAGCTGCTGAATTTTTGGTTCCATCTCAGAAATCCATAAATGCTACAAAATGGCTTGATGTTTGTTTGTTTTTTTTTTCATTTAGATTTAAGAACATGCTAATAATGGGGATCAAACGTAAAAAGTATGTTTTGTGTACATTTATTTTTGGAGAGTTAAAGTAAACTTTTATTAAGCATGTATAAGGATCTGATTTCATTAGTATTGGGACTTTATGAAGGCAACTTTTCTGCAGTTCAGATCTAGCCTCAGACACTTCCTAACTATATTATTTTAATTATTAATTATTCCTCTGTAAAAAAATAATTCTTAAAGTTACCATGGTCTGCAGATTAATCCCATGCCTTGAAAATTAATCCTAGCACCGACTGGCTATTCCCATTGCCTACAGTCTGATTGAGCAAAGTGCCCCTAAGTTGAGCAAATTTAAAATATGGGGGTCACTCAGATTATTTTGCTCAATAGTCAACTTTGCACACAATCTTCACAACACATCCTACTGTAGCCAATATATCAAAATGATTTCTAATTTATCAATCAATAATCAAATATTTAAGAATCTAATCGATGTTGTGGATGCAAAGACAAAAAAAAAAAAAGAAAGAATTTCACATTTCACAGAGGTCTGTTTTATTCCTACTAGAATTTTTTGTATGTATTTTAGCCTTCCCTTTATTCCACCCCCCTGTTTATCAGTAAATCCAGTAGTGCAACTAAAACCAGATTCTGAAATGAATGTATAAACTCTATAGATCTCCCTGCAAACCCAGCTACCCCCATGCCCTTTTAAAGATTTATACTCAAATTTCTCCTATTGCCTTTCCTATATTTAAATATTGCCTTTAAGATTATTTACTTATTTATCTTTTTCTTCTTGCTTGTGTGGAGCTCACAATAAAAACAATTCTTCATGATGCTCCTTTCTTTTACTTATTTTTTTTGTATTATCAAGTATACAAACCTTATTTCAATCAATAAATGTCTATAAAGTACCTACTATGTGCCAGGCACCATACTATGTACTGGGGATATAAAAAAAGGCAGAAGTCAGTTCTTATCCTCAAGAAACTCATTCTACTAGCGGTTATTGTTTGTCCTTTGTTTTCAAAGAGGACCATGATCCAGATGACTGAAGATGATTAAGATTAGTTAAGAAATGAGGTAGAAAATCAGTGATTGGATGTTGCCTTAATCAAATTGAGATTTGTTATAGACCTTAATTAACAAGGCCACGATCTTCTACTGCATCTAGGGCCATCTCCAGTCATACCTGATGGTTCTAGAGGACCAGATGATTCTAAAGGAGAAAATGAGTCTAATGACCTTGCACAGCACACCCTCATTTAAATCTAGTTCGCTTGCATATCAGGACATCACCTCCTTTATATATTGGTCCTCTTTGAGAACAAAGAATAAATTCCTCCTCATTGAGGAGGAACGGGAGCTGCCCCAAGAGAGACACAACTAAAATGGCCCACACAGCTTTTTTTTTCCCCCTTTATCTTTCTTTTCTTCCTAGGATATCATACCCTTACCTTCTGGTGTTTTGTCCAAAGGAATGTAAATTTTGATAGAATAAACTTAGCTAAATATCTTGGGGATTATGAATCTTAAGACATACCTTAAACCAAAATCACTCTAGCTTAAATTGTTTGACCTACAACAAGTCCCAGGCCAAGTCATATTTGGTCATTCTTTGAGTCCTGCTTGACTCAGAGTGAATGTAAATAACAATTGTTTCTGTCAGGATTAGGAACTTTCCTACCTAGGTATAGACTGAGAGACAGATGTATATGTATGTAGTAGATTTTTGACAAAGTAAAAAAGGCTATTCTCTAGTAGGGGAACACAACATGCAAACAAATATATACAAAGCAAGCTACATATAGGATACATAGGAGATAATTAATAGAAAAAAGACATTGGAATTAAAAGGGGTTAGGGAAAGCTTCTTGTACAAGGGAGGATTTTTGTTGTGGCTTAAAGGAAGCCAGGCAGGTCAGTAGGCAAAATTCAGGAGGAAATGCATCCCAGGCATGGATTAGAACCAGACAAACTGGAAGGAGTCCAGTGATAAAGGGTCTTGTTTGAACAAGGACCTGGGCGCCAGTATCAACAGATGGGGGAGGACACATGGAGAATAAGGTAGGATGGGACTAGGGATGACTTTGAACATGAAAAAAAGGACTTTGTATTTGATCTTAGAGGCAATAGGGAGCCATTGGAGTTTATTAGGAGAGAGTGACATGATCCAATCTTCAATTTAGGAAAATCACATTAGCAGATAAATAGAAGATGGATTGGATTGGATTGGGGAGAGGTTTGAAGCAGGCAGGTCCACCAGCAGACTCTTGTGTGAGGTGTTGAGGGTGTGTACCAGCTGGGAGAGTGTCAGGAGAGAAAAGGGAGAATATTTGAGAGATATTAGAAAGATGGAATTGACCAGCATTAGCAACTACTTGGGATATGGCAGCTGAGAACAAAATGGGATCTCTGGGGATAACATCTATTTTGTTAACCTGAGGGACTGAGAGGATGATGTTGCCCTCTGCTGTTCGTTCTTTGTTTTTGAAGAGGACCGATGACATCACAGGGTGATGTCTTGACTCTGGTATGAATTGGATTTAAATGAGGCAGTTACAAAAAATTGGCTGCCTCACTTTTGCTTCCAAGTCCAGTGGCAGGATAAAACTCAAGATGATTAATAATGGTCTCGGGATGCCGTGGATGGCTTTGACATCTTTTATGTCTGACCAAGTCCTAAATTCTCTACCTGGACTACTTCAGCTGCCTTTATGACTTTTGGAATAAACTGTTACCATAATACCAAGGGAAATTAAGGGGTGTCTACTCCAAGCAGGTGTTCTCTAATATAACAGGGAAGATAGGAGGGGGGCAAACGGGTGGCACCGGGTCTAGTGTCAGGAAGACATGAATTCAAATTTGGCCCCAGACATTTACCATATGTATGTTTCTAGGCAAGTTACTTAACCTTGTTTGCCTGGTTAATGAGCTGGAAAATATCTTTGCCAAGAAAAGCCCAAATGGAGTGATTGGAGAGTCAGATGAAATGACTGAACAACAAAAGGAGGGGGAGGGTCTGGGGGAAAGAGAATGAGTTCTGTTTTGCTCATAATGAGTTTAAGAAAAATATCAAACGTCCAGTTTGAGATGAAATTAGAGCTCAGAAGAAAAGTTGTAACAGGGTAGATTTGAAAATCTATAGCACAGAAATAATCATTAAATATATGGTTGCTGATGACATCATTAAGTGAAGTAGGTAGAAGAAAAGAGGGCTTAGGAGAGAAGCTGAGGGAGACCTACATGATCTCATTCCCTCTCATCTATTATTTATGCTTTTTACAGATTACTCCAACTGATCTCATTTCTGGCTTATTGAGTCAAATTCTTTGTTGCTTTAAATCCCAGCACTTTAATCATCCTGATATAGCTTCCCATCCCAAAATGAACCTTTTGGATCTCTAATCTGAAGTCCTTTTGCTAGCCCTATGGTCTCTTTCTCCACTTACTTTCCCCAACAGCTTTTCACTAAAGAAACTCTTGGCATTTTTGCTTGTGAAAAATAACATTCATGGTTAACTGCTTTCCTTCCCTTCTCCCCACTTCCTTATTCTGAGATAATTTCAGGGAAAAGAGTTCCAATATACCAGATGGCTAAATGTGTATAAGTTTTCTAGGATCAACAATTCAAACCAATAAGCATCTTCTCGGTGCCAGGCTCTGTGCTAAGACCCGGGGATAAAAAGAAAAGGAAAAACCCAGTATTCCTGTGATGATGTCATCAATAACTGGGTTTAGTTGGCAGAGAGAGATTGGGGCATTGATGGAATTGTTCCCTGGAGCAGCCAGGGGGGCACTGATAGAGAAACATAATCTCTTGGTCCCACTTTCTGTGGAGGTCCCCCCTTGTGAGTGGCCTCACTTTGCTGTCTCCACCTAAGAAATCCAATATGTCAAACTCCTGAAGTTAAAGTTCCCCTATACATCTATCAATGGCTCACATCATCTTTGCTGAATCCTTCTTGAGGTTATAGCCCACCACAGCACTCTGCTTCATGGTGTCTTTCCCTTCCCCCTTCCCTCTTGCCATGTATATTTCTCCTCTCAACCCTGGCCATGCCTTATGGGGGAAATTCCTTTTCTCTTGGTTAATTGTGAGTTCCTAGAGAATTTGTCTTTTCCATCACTAATTTTTAAAACCCTTTTTCTTACTATGTGCTCTCCCAACTCTATCTCATATTTACCATTCCTGATGTCTATTGTATCTCTTCATTTTGTTTGTAACCTCCTCTAAATACATCTCTTTTGCCAAATAGAATGGCCATTGTAAATTCTTCACATGACCGAACTCCAACATTTGGTGCTTTCCTAAATCACATCATTTGGTGCCTACAACCACATGATCTGCTCTGAAGAAGCCCACAGTCTAATAAGAGAAACATATAAAGCACAATGTACAAACTAGATAAAAACAGGAGATAATCATTAAGGGAGATCCCAAAAGGCTCTTTTCTTCCACTTCTGCTTTTTTAGTTGAACACAAGAACAATGAAAATAAACATGCAATAAAACCAAATGTAATTGTTATAAAGCTTTTCTCTAGAGTGCCTCAAAGATTTTGTGAAATATTTTGGTGGAAATTATAATTATTTTACAGCTAGAGTCATGGGTGCACAGAGGTAGGGTTATTCAGTTTGGATCTTAAATATTGAAGTCAGTGGTTCATTAAATTATCATTCCCTTTCTTTTAAAAATAATAAAATATTAGATTGTGATATCACAAAATTGTTACTGACTAAACTTTATTACTGGGTTAGTGTCTTGAAAAAGAAAAGTTTCAATGGCAGATTTGTTTCTAAATTTAAAAATTGCACAAAGAAATATGTTACAAAGTACAAAACTCAGAAAAAGTTGGATTAATATTAATCACTCAACAAATTTTTTTGAATACTTACCATATTACTTGGCTCACTGAGAAATATTCAAAGAAAGTTAAGATTTTAACCTCTGAAATATAGTCAGTTTAAATGCTTTCCAGTTCAGGACACTCTTAGTTGCCTAAGTCAACCTGAATTTAAGGGGAAATACTTAAGACAGCAAAATTGAGGTCTTTAGTCAGGGCATGTAAGTTGCAAGTCGGGATACCAGTGGAGGGAGTTGTGAACAGGGTTTAGATAGAGTACTAAGTCAGGGGATTGACCAACATGCAGGTGGGAAAAGTTAGGCAGAGGGAATGGGGCTGCAGGTGGAAAGAGGCTGGACAATCCATGCTTTCACAAGTTAAGAGTTTTGCATAACTACTGAAAAGCTTCAGAATCCAACAGGGGAGAATATAGAACATTTACAAAATAATTGTACAAAATACAAAAAAAAAAAAATACAAAAACAAAATGAGGCTGGGAGTGATAAATGTCTGATCAGCCTCAGGCAATTCAGGAGTCAAAAGGGAACCAGGTCAAATTCAGTCTACTGAGTTTGACACCTGGGTAATTTTCTGTAGGCATACTACATATGAATAAATTTATAAAAACAAAATTTTACTTTGACATTGTACACATGTTGATTTTTCAAGAAAACCTATCACTTGAAGAATCATGGTTACTATCATCATCATTATTGTTACCTGAAGAGCATTTCTTAAAATTCCTTCTCTTCCAAAATAACATTTAGAGGACAATAGTCTTGTAGGAAAAGATGTAGGGATGAAAGTTGGATTTGCTCCTCCCATTCTATTTAAAGTTGTGGGCGTCTTACGTTTAATTTGTCATTCTTAATTTCACTGAAGAAGATAGAAAGGACTCTCGCCATCAGGACATTGAGGTTGGGAACAGCGCTGCAGGCAAGGCTAGGTAAACCTAAGAAGAATCTTTGAGTAGACGTTTCCTAGCTTGAGAAGTCGATTATGACACAGCAGTTAGAACCTGGGGAGACCTAGGAGGGAGTTGTGGGGCGAAGCATCAGGAGCTCGCCGGGATGGACGTCCTAGACATTTTGACTTTAAAACAAAAATTTACCTATTTATTTTAATATTATATCAAATTTTATGTCATATCTGATGCCGTATTTATTTTTGCTCAGCAGTTGCAAGAAGGGATGTCATCTTAGATATGTTGACATTAAAACAAAGAATACGCAAATCAGGAATAACATCCAGTGCAATATATTTATATCTATTTTTGCACCCGCCAGGCTTTCCACCCTTTAGGCTTCAACCCAGAGCTAGAGGTGATGAGGGCTGGCGAGTGAGTGTTGTACAGTTCCTGGTATAGACAGCCACTCTGGGAGGCGGGAGTGGGGGGATTGTAATGATGGTGAAGTCTCTCCCATACCAATTTTCCCTTCCTCCCGGTCAGTGGCTCCCACCGGCGGGTCCATGCGTGGGGGTTGGGAGTGTGTCTGCGTCTGCCATCCCCTCGTGACTATGACCGTGACCCGAAGGGGGGGGGGAGTGGATTTAGGGGATTAAAGCAATGGGAGGAGGTCGTGGGGTTGGTGGCGGGGTGGGGGGAAGATACGGCTTTAAAGGCTGGGGGCGTTGCAGAGTGTGCGTCAGCCACAGGCGGAGGGGGCGAGCGGTGGGCACTGGCTGTCTGACGGACAGACGGACGTTCTGAGTGATAGACAGACTGACTGTGGAACTGAGCCAGCTGGAGAGTGGGGGGCGGGCGCAGTTGTGGGCGCAGCCCGGGAATAGGACGACGGGCCGGCGCAGTTGTGGAAGCCTAAGAGCCTCGGTGTCCCTGCCGCCGCCTCCCCCGCGGCGGCGGAGGAGGAAGGGGACCGCCGGGCTAGGAGCATCACCGCTGGCCTGGGGCGAGCCGGCCGGCAGCTCTCGCCTCAGCCCCAGTCCCGGCTCCTGCCGCAGCGCAGCCGCCTCCAGCTCCATTCATTCCCCAAGGCTCCGCCTCCTCCCCAGCTCTTCTCCCGTGAGTCCGGAGGGCGCGCCCAGACGAGGTGAGTGAGACTCGGGGTGGCTTCCTTCCTCGGGCCCGCACCTCCCTCCAGCCCCCACCTTCCCTTGGCCTTGTCCCCAGCCTTGGCCCTCCGATCTCCGGGAAACGCTCTCCACACTCCTGGAGCGGCGGACTGACGATCCAGGCCGAGCTCCGGGAGACCGCCCCGCCGTGGGAGGTGAGGGGCAGCCGTGCGTCCGGCCCCAGGTGCGCCCAGCTTCGTCCGGCTTCGTGGAAGCTCCACCATTTTGTGTGAGGAATCTTCTCCTCCATTCCACTCTCTATCCTCTTAGCTGGATCTCTGCAGCTAGTTACCCCTCTTGAGCATCCCTTCCCCTTTCTCCTTGCCACCCCTACTTGCCAACCCCCAGCCTATTCCCGGTGAAGGGGTGAACATACTCTCCTTCTAGTCTCTGTCCTTTGGGGATGTAGGACTGGCCATGTGGATTCTTAGTCACCTTTAAATACTCTTCAGTTAGTCATCCAGAGCTTCTTTGGGATTTGCGAACTCGTTTTTTAAAATGTTGATAAATGTCTGGATATATTTGGCACGCTTTGTAATCTTATGCATTTTGTTTTATGTATTTTAAAACATTTTGGGAAGGGATCCATTACCTTCACTGTACTTGGGAAAGAGACCGAGAATCTCTAGATTAATGGAGGGAAATTTAGGATTCAAAGCATTGATTTCTCTCCCCCTCACCCCCCTCAGTTGTGATTTCTTGACCATTCTTATCTTTATTTTTAGTTTTTTTCCTTTTTTGTTTTGTGTGTGTCTCCGGAATTGAGCAGTGTTAGGCACGTAGTAAACGCTTCATAAGTCCTTGTTGACTGACTGGCCGCTTCTTTAGAGTCCTATAAATAATTTATCAGGATCATCCTGAGCCTCAGGAAAGCAGTATCTGGAGCCTTGAGCTCACTAGATGACTTTATGGATGAACTTATAAGTTGGGGGTCATAGTTTATTATTATTTCTGCCGGAGTGAAGGGGGGGGGGCGATTGAGTAGTCCTTCCTCAGCTCAGCTAAAGCAGTCAGAATATAGAAAACGGATGTAAATTTTCTTTTCTTTTCTATTCTCCCTTCTTATCATTCCCTTCCCCCCTACTCTACCCACCCTTCCCTAGATTTTGATATTCTTAAAAATAGAATGAAATGAATGTATACCTGGATTGGGGGTTTGGAGATTTTTTTTTTAACCTCCTGAAAAACAGGGATTAGAGTTAAAATTAACTGGTCCAAATTTAGGGACCGTTTAGGAAAAGTTTATATATGTTTTAGTATATTAATACACCAAGTGCCATTTGTCTAGTTCCTGAAAATTTTCAATTCTTGTTTAGATGTAATATTGTTTATGTAGTCATCCTAAATTTATTGGACTACCACAGAGAAATATTCTTTATTTGGGACATAATTTGGATTATTATCTAGTAATGTAGAATTGGAATGATGTGCAGAATTTTAATCCTAGAAGTTGATTAGTAGCTGTTGCATAATGCCTACATTTTGTATAGGTTGATTTTATGGAAGATTCACCAAAATTAGTCTGTTCCAGCCACTGTTTCTGTTATTCTGCATTTCAAAGTTGACCTTTGTAAGTGATGATTATCTTGGTTTTTGTCAGGAGTATTTACATGGTTAGGATTCTTTACTGATAGGGTAAAACCTACCAGGGAAGATGTCAACCGGAGGGGAAGAACTTACTGAGATATATTTTGGTTTAGTTTTACTCTTTGGGGAAAGTGAGAGGAGTTGGGGAAAATTCCATTGTGATGACTTCCAGATACAATGATGAAAATTTGTAGCTTTGTTATTAAAAGCTGCCATCTTATAAGCAACCCAAGAAATAATTAATAAGCTATGAGTGATCATATTGAGTTTTTACAGGGATAGTTCTAATAGCTCATAGGTTGTAGATTCCTAAGAGGTTTTTATATTGATCAAGTTCTTACAAATGATATCCTTTCTCAAATAAAAATTCATTAATAATGTAAATTTGAAGTAAAAATGTAGAAAATTATATTCAACATGTTTAAAAAGGAGAACTAATTATCTTCCCCCTTAAAGCTGCCCTACTTCTAAAGTTTGCTAATATTTTTGCATGAGATTGCCCAGATCATAACCACAGAATCAGTCATCCTCGACTTCTTCCTATACTTCATTCTCCCTTCCCTCATTTTCAAATGGACAAGTCTTATTGATTCATATTAGCTCCTAAATATCTCCTATCCAAACCCATATTAAATCAGTCCTTTATCCCTTCTCTAGCATAAATTGTTAGAATAGAATCCTCATTTGTCACCTGCTTCCAGTCTTTGTTTTTCTTATATGAAGATTTCAACTGATTTCCCCAGGTTATAGCTCTGATCTCTCCTGATCAAAAAAAACTTTTCATGACTCCCTGTTTAGTTAAAATCTAGACTCTTCTTAAAGAACTTATATTTTACTGGGAGAAAACATAACTTGTACATATATGCTATAAAGTAATCGGATGGATGTGTCCCTAATATCTGGTGCATCAGAAATGGCTTCCTGTAACAAGACATTTGAGCTGAACCTTGAAGGAGCTAGAGCATTCCATGTCAAGGACACCCTGTGCAGAGGCTGGGATTTTGGCTAGATAAAAATTGGGCATGTGAATGTGGGAGTAATGTAGATTCTGTCTAGAAAGATAAGTTGGAGCCAAATTGGGGGAGGGGAGAGAGAAGAAATGCCAGAGGCAGAATTTAGTATTTTTTTCATTAGAGTAATAAGAATCTCCTTGAGCAAAAAAGTAACATGGTCAGACCTGTGCTTTAAGAATATCAGTTTGGCAGCTGTGTGAAGAAATGATGATAGAGAGAAGTGACTGAAAGCAAACTAGCTAGTGGGCTATTGAAATAGCTGTAATCCAGAGAAGAGAGGAAGAGAGGTTCTTAGGTAAGGTGGTGTCAAGGAGAGAGGGACAGGTTTTAGGGAAGAATAACTTTGTTTTGTTTTGAAAATGTTGAGATGTCAATGGGACATCCAGTTGGAGATTTTCAGAAGTTAATTGGTGTAGGACTGGAATTATAGGGAGATGAGAAATGTAGATTTAAGAATCATTTGCATGGAGATAGCTTTCATTGAGTCAGTTTGGTGGTGAAGTAGATAGAAAGAACACTGCCTGGAAAAGTTCAAAGTTAATCTCAGATACTATTCATACACATTAGCTGTGTGACCTTAGGCAAGGTTTGCCTAAAATGGGGATAGTAACACTTACCTCCCAGGGTTGTTGCGAAGATAAAAGGAGATACTTGCAAAATGCTTAGTAGCAAAGTGCCTGTCACATAGTAGACCCGTATATAATCAGAGTAGTATCACAAGAAACCTACTGGTAGGAAAAAACAGTCATACAATTTCGGAGAGATCAAGAGGGTGAATACTGGGAAAAGATTATTAGTTAAGAGTAGAACATTGGCATTCAAAGCCAGAATATTAGGGATTGAGAGGAAATGGAACCCATAAGTGTAAACAGGTCGTTTTTTTTTTTTTTTGTTTTGTTTTGTTTTTTTTTTTTTTACCCTAGTGGGGTATAGTTATAGAAGAAAGACCTATTTTATGGATAGAGTACAGTGAGGAAATATCAAGGTCAAGTGAAGGTTTTTTTTTTTTTTAAATGTGGGGGGAAGATCTGTTTGTGGATAGCAGAGAAAGTGGATTAAAAGAGATTGAAGGTTAGAAGAGGGGATTAGAAGAGGGAATGATTGAGGGGATAAGAGAAGACTGGAAGCAATGGAATCAATGCATGAGTAGGTAAGTTGGCTTTGATAAAGAGAAGGATCACCTCTTTGTCAGAAGCTTGAACAAAGGAGCAGAAAATTGGGGAGTGATATTGAGGAAATTTAAAAGGTAGAATTGGGAAGAAGAGAGAACTCAATAGCACCCTTAATTTTCTCAATACATATCAGGTATATTTTGTGCTGGGAAAAATGGAGATGATATGTATGTAGGTGGCTTGGGGAGAGTCAATTTTGAACATCTGTGGAGAATGCAATAGGAAATCATTCAGGGAATAGTAAAAAGAATTGCTGTATAGCAGTGAGGGCCCAGTTGAAATAAGATGATAAAAAAAAAAAATTAACCAGCACAGTTCTATGACTTCCTTCATTCTGAGATGGTGGGCTGGTCAAATTGAAGAGCAAGGTGAGTATAGTGTGTCCAGCTGCGGCTGATCAGATCAATACAAGCTGGGAAGGCTCTACCACAGGTTGGGCACAAGTAGTCCTTGTGAACATTTGGAGAGGAGGATGTCTAAATTTGTAATTTCATATTTCTTTTTCGCTACTTCAATTCTGCTTTGCTCCTAAAGAACAGCACCGTCTTTGACACAGGCACACTAAGCTGGAGTGTCCTGTGCCAGTGTCCCTGTGTCTCCCATTCGTTTCAAAGTTCTTCAGAAAGAATTTGATCTTGTCTTTGAATTGCTTCTTCTGACCTACATGAGCTTTCTTTAAAATAGTTTTTTAGGCTAACGTAGATTTGGCATCAAACAATGTGGCTATTGGAGTCTCTTGGAGGTACATTGTCTGCAGTAGAGTTTGAATGCTCAGAAAGGACCTTTCTGTCCAGTACCTTATCTTGCCAGATGATCTTTAAAATTTAAAATGATTCAAATGAAAGCCATTCAATTTCTTGGGGTGGCACTGGTAGTCTATCCAACTTTCAGAGGCATACAGCAATGAGGTCAATGTAGACCTTCAGTTGGGTAGTCTCTTCTCTCTTACACTTTTCTGTCTATGGATATTCTAATAATGATAAAGTTCTTAGAGTTGCAAGTATTATCTTCCCATGTAGGAGTATAAATGGTTTTAATGTTATTGAATTCTTTATGATTTCTATTTCATATTTATCTTTTTATGACTTGCTTGAGTTCTTTCTTTGGAAGTCATATTTTCTATTTAGCTTTGATATTTTTTTCATCGGGAATACTTGTCCTGTATTTCATTAAATATCCATCTTCCCTCCCCTCCCCCCCAAGGACTGTATTCAGTTTTGCTGGTAAATTATTAGTCCTAGCTCTTTGCCCTCTGAAATATCATATTTTAAGGCCTCTGATCCTTAATGTGGCAGCTGCTAAATCTTAGGTGATCCTGACTGTGGCTCCATAACATTTGAATTGTTTATTTCTGGCTGCTTGTGAAATTTTCTCCTTGATGTGGGAGCCCTGGAATTTGGTCATAATATTGATAGGAATTTTCATTTTGGGATCTCTTTCAGGACATGATCAGTGGAATCTTGTTCCACTTTATATTTCTATTTTATTCTTTGATTCTAGCATATCAGGGCAGTTTTCCTTGATAATTTCTTGAAAGATATATAGACATTTTTTTTTCTTGATCATGGCTTTCAAATGGTATAGTAATACTTAAATCATCATCTTTCCTTGAAATATGTGTGTGTATATTGTATTTCATAATTTTCCCCCCAAAGTGATTTTTAAAGATTAATAGCTTTATATTTCTCAAAACACATACAAAGATAATCCTCATCATCTACCCCTCCAAAACCTTGTGTTCCAAATTTCTCTCCCTCCCTTTCTATCTCCCATCTCCCCCCAATGCAATGCAATACAGATCAAACATGTGCAATTCCCCCAAACACATTTCTACACTTGATATATTTTCTAGGTCAGTTATTTTTCCAATAAGATAGTTCCCATTTTCTTCTATTGATTCTTTTCAAAGTTTCTTGATGTCTCATGGCATTATTAGGTTCCCATTTGCCCAATTCTAATTTTTAAGGAATTATTTTCTTCAGTCAGCTTCTGTACCTCTTTTTTCCATTTGGCCAATTCTACTTTTTTAAGGGGTTCTTTAGGGGATTTTTGAGACCAGGATCCCAGCTCCCTTCTGAGTGCCTGCTCACAAATACTCTTCTTTGAATTAGAATTATTTGTTTTGGCAAGCACTAATTCTCCTCTTCATCCTGAAACTGCTATTTAGAACTGCCTATGAGCAATGCAATAGAATCTTGAACCCAGTGTCAGCAAAGGGTCCCTTGTAATCTTTCTGATCAGTAGCACAACCCTTTTTAGAGTCTGTGCTGAGAATATCTGAAGCTACTACTGTTGCCATTGCCACTACCTTTTGATGCAATCATCTCCAAAGCTTGCTAGAGTTGAGGAGGTAGTGTTATTGCAGCCTGTACTATGCTTCAGACTTTTCCTGCCAACTTTCTAAGTTGTCTTGAGTTGGACAATTATTCCATCCTGATCTTTCATTGGTTCTGCAGCTCCAGAATTCAGTTTAAGAAAGTATTTTGACCATCAAAAGTTGTTTGGAGGGCAATTTGGGAGAGTTCAGATAAATTTCTGCCTCTATTCTCCCATCGTGGCTTTTCCAGCCTTAAGGTTTCTACGAGAGGAAAGAAAGACCAGAATAGAGGGTGAGGAGAGAGATAGAATAACCAGAGTTTTTGATGAAAACTAAGAATGGGTACAACAAAGAATAGTCCAGGAGAATGGTGGATTATAGTCGAAGGTTTTTCAGCATTCTGGATGTTGGAATGTTTGTGGTTGATCCTGTCAAGGGTATGATCATCTGTTCCTGTGTGTGGTTGAGATAGAATGAAGATGGAGGTCATTGAAGTTGAAAAAGTCGAAAATCACAATATGTGGGAAATCACAATATGTGGGGAAATTGTCATTTGTAATGAGGTCCCCAAGGATAAAGGCAGGAAGTGTAGTGAGAGGAAAACCAAGCCTGATACTGAACTCCTTGACAAAGAAAAGAGAATGTTTTGGAGGCTGCCATGCCATTGGAATTTGTATAGTAATATATGTGTATCTGAGTGATGTGGATCTTGGAAAAGGAAAGGTAGATGAATGAAGCAGGAGAGGAGGCAGGGTCTGGCAGTAGAAATCAGAAGTTAGATGCCTTCTCCTTCTAGTTAATTGTGTTGGAGCTATGAGAGAGAAGGTACATATAGTACTAAAGAGGGTAGTAATTCATACAGCCTTTTGGGGGCAAGGTAGTGGAAAAAAAAAGTCTGTTTATTGTAGAATAATGGTTCATATCCATTATGTTCTCACAATAAAATATAGTGAGATGCTAGTGATTATAATAGCATTTATATATTACTTCAAGTTTTACAAATTGCTTTACAAATATTATCACATTTTATTGTCTTTGCAACAACTCAGGGAGATAAATAATGTATTATCCCCATTTTACAGATTAGGAAACTGAAGCAGAGAGTGATTCAGGATCACACAGAGTCACAGCTAGTAGGTCTCTGAATCTGGATTTGGATTCAGTCTTCCACACTTCAGATCTAGAGTTCTATCCACTCCACAGGGTGAGAATCTCATTATTTTTGCCTTTCTGTCCTTAACTCTTAGCATAGGCTGAAAAGGCAATATTTTATATATTTGGAAAAGGGATTTATTTTTCAAATACATTTTTCTTGATTTTTGTTGTTGTTATATTATTTGCATTTCAGTTCCTTCCAGTGAGTCATCCCATGTAACAAATGAATATTCAAAGAGAAAGAATAAGAAAAAAAAAAATCAACCTAAAAAAAGACTTGTCTTTAAACAATAATAACTCCAGTAGCAAGCATTTATGTTTAAACAGTAATAACTCTGATAACAAGGATTCATTAATGCTTTAATGTTTCTACAGGATTGTACATATGTTATTTCATGATTCTTAAACAGTAAAAAGGGTAGTCTTAGATCTACCCTGGTCTCCCAGGTATTCCCTGCATAAAGGCTGGCCCTGCGTAGGACTTTCTGTATCTGTAAGCTTTTTGTTCTCACTAAATTCCATGCTTTGTCAAGCCGTACCATTTTATCGTATACCATGTGATAGAATGGCTAACATAATTAAATCTGTGTTATTGCATTGTCTGTGGGATCTGGAAATGTTTTTTTTAACTCTTAGAGATTGAGCATCATTTGTAAATGGATGGGGAAATAATAGTAGCTCACATTTGTATAGCATTTTCTTCATACAACTCTGAGATATGTGAATTTAGAAGTAGAAGGGACTTGAAGGCCATCTGGTCAGATTTATTAAGTATTTACTCTATTTCAAGCACCGTATTTACAATACAAATAAAGACCAAACATATGAAATTGATGAGTTTTAGTATTTAATCTTAGGTGTGATTTTATTTCTTGTGTAATATTCTAATTGCTACCTATATTAATGTGAGAAAACAAATAGTATAGCCAATAGTAAATAACCACAAGCCTGGTGCTAGAATATTATCTGTCCAATTGATTCTCTGTTACTCTTCTCTAGCTGTTACTCTTCTCTAGCTGTTACTCTATCTACTTCTAGATTGGTTTGGGTTAGTGTTGGTGGTGGGACCCTTGGATACTGAAGACTCTTAGATTTTGGGAGATAATTGGAAGGTGATTATTTGAGAAAAGAACTGAATCCCATTTTTATGGAACCTTAGAAAGTGAATTCTGTCAAATCTTAAACTTATATACTATTGCCTTCCAAGTTTGGGAAGTAGGCTTTACACAATTATGACCTGTTGGTGCTTTGGATAAATTGTTGCACTTAAGAGTCAGAAAGTCTGAAATTCCAATTTTGAGTCGGGACTCACTAGGTAGTTTTATGAACGTGGGCAAATCATTTAATTTCTCTCTGCCTTAATGTCCTTGTTTGTAAAATAGGGTTAAGAAGGGAACCTTTCCTTATAGGATTGTTGTGAGGATGAAATAAAGTATTTTGTAAACCTGAAAAGGTCTGTATAAATACTAATTCTAGTTGTTTCTTAGTTTTTTAGTTTAGAGAAGTTGACATTAAAAGTGAATAGGTGGCTCAGTGGATAGTGCACCAGCCCTAAAGTCAGAGGACCTGAGTTTAAATCTGGCCTGAGACACTTAACACTTCTTAGCTGTGTGATCCTTCAACTTTTGGTCTCAGGAGTCCTTTTTATTCTTACAAATTATTGAGGACTTCCCCAAAAAGTTTTTGTTAATATGAAGTACACCTATTGATATTTTATTTAGTATATAACAAATGAAAAATCTTAGTAACTTGATATTTTTGATGTGGACCCTCTGAACCCTCCTTGGACCACACTTTGAGAACCATTATAATACCATATTGGTTTATTTATATATATATATATATATTTTAACTTTTTTAAGAAATAACCTGATTAGCTTTTAGAATTGCTCCACTGGAATGAAACATCTGACATCTGAGGAGGTTTGTTTTTGGCTATTTTAATTGTGAGTAGTTCTATAGCAGAATTTTTTTTTTAAATCCCATAGTTTTTTTTTTTTTTTTTTTTTTTTTTTTTTTTTTTTTTTTTTTTTTTTTTTTATATATATAAAGGTCTTAGCTGGCAAGTTGACAGAATTTGGTTAGGTTTATTTTGCTTCCCTTGAATGTGTTTGACAGAATGAAATGATGATGGTTTCCTTAAAAAAGACAGTGAAAATTTTATATCTAAACTCTTTTTCTAATTTTCATTTCATTGTTTTTGAAAATAGCACTTTTTAAAATATCATTTGAAATATTATGCAGTTTTGACTATTTTTTGGATATTGGCAAAACATTTTCAAAATAATAAAAAAAAGTGCATAAATTGAAGTACTGTGATTAGTTTAATCTAATTGAGATTTTTATTTGAAGTGATTATTCTATATTTGGTATTTTAAAAAGATGATGATGACCTTTTTAGATTTGGGTAATTATCATGAATTCTAAAAGTTTAGACACTATCTTTAAAAAATATACTATTTTATGAGATTGACTGTCAAAAGAATTAAAACCATTTAATGAGATTGACAATGAACACTTAGATTTAGAAATCACCTGCACCATTGCTGTCTTACCTCCGTTTAAAGCTGTCAGTTCCCTATCCCTTTATGTGCTTGAGTAAGTTAATGTTAAAATAAGTTTTTATTTTATTTGAAATAATATGATATCCAAAATTTAATGGCTTACCTTGGAAATGAAATGTGAACTTCCTTAAGAGAGGGAGCTTGTTTTGCTTCGGTTTTGTTTTCTCATATATCACATAGTACATTGTTTTGTATGTAGTAGGCTTTTAATAAAGGTTAAAGTAATTAAACTCTGGCCATATCCCAGCCCTGTGACCCTTCTCCCCCACTATCTTTTACTACAGTGTTTGGAACTCAATACTTTTTTCATTGAAACAATTTTTCACAAAACTTTCTGATTCTTTTTATTATTATTATTAACTTACCACACATCAATGACATAAACACTTCAATATACTAAGAAAAATATGGTGTGGTGAATGCCCTGATGGACTTAAGAATTAAAGAGAACTGGGTTTTAACTCTTCTTTACTCTAGGCCAAGTCACTCAGTGTATCTTTACCTCTATTTATTCATTTATAACATTTAGGGAATTAGACTCAATGACCCAGGGCACTTTTAAACTCTAAATCTATGGTTCTAGTTTAAAACATTGAAATCAGGAACTTGTTCCGTTTCCTGGTTGGAGTTCCAGTCATGTTCTCAAAATTGATTTTTTATTAAATTGCTTTCTTTCGTTTCTTCTAATACATGCCAAGGCCACTAATTAGAAGGAAAGGAAGCATGGAAAGGCAGTGTGAAAGGCTAATTGGTTTAGGGACTAGTGCTTTCTGGATTGAGTAGAAGAGAACCCAACCCAGTGGAAAAGAGCCATATATATATTTGTTGATGGGTTGTAAACTACCTGCTTTACTCATGAAGATAGAGGAAGTTGGGAAATCTGATTTGTTACATGGAAATTTTGTATACAACCAGTCTTTACATTGAGAAAATACCTCTAGTTTGCTTTCAAAATTTTATTGTTCAGTTTTGTCATAGTTATTATTGCTAGATTGTTTCCATTAGTCCTCTTGGTCAAATATCTAGCAATGGCCCTACCCAGTGTGTACCCCAAGGTAAATTAGAAAATAGAGAATTCCTATTGTGGGAGAGGAAAAACATGGCATCCATCTCTTAAAATAATATTCCATGAAAAGTAATTAGTGTTTGGAACTTTACTATTTTACTATATAGCTACTATTGTAACTATCAATTTTTTAATCACATCGGTGTAATTTACCACAAACTTATGAAAAGTCATACTTAGGTAAAGAAGACCTTATTTTCTTTATTAAAAAAAAAATTCCTTTAAATAGTAGCTAGGTGGCACAGTAGATAAAACATTGGGCCTGAAGTCGGGAATATTTGAGTTCAAAACTAGCCTCAGAGACTTTGTAGCTGTGTGACTCATGGCAAGTCACTTAACCCTATTTGCCTGTTTCCTCATCTGCAAAATGAGTTGAAGAAGGAAATGGCAAACCATTCCAGTATATCTGCCAAGAAATCCCTAATTGGAGTCATGAAGTCAGATTAAAAGGATTCAACTACAGCAAATGTCTACTATGGAAGTACTGTACATTTATTTAAAGAGATAATAAGCTCAAGGAGCTTAACTGTGGGTGACATCATCCAAAAGGAGGAAAAGGGGGTAGGGTGGGATGTGGAGGTAGTGCTAGGCCTTACAACTGGAAAGGACTTTAGAGCCCATCTAGTTAACTAACTCTTCATTATATAGATGAGGAAAATGAGAAGGTTTTTTTTTGGCCAATGGTCATACTAGAAATAGCACATTGGTTCTAGAGTCTGGGTTGAAATCCCACCTCTGACTTTGGACTAATCACTTAATTGCATAGATCTCACAGAAGGGTGTTGGACTAGGTAGCCCCCAAAGTGGAATCCAGGTTTAGGTTTGTCCTTCTGAATTACAGAATCCAAGATGATATTATAATTGAGTGTTAAATCCTGTAGTTCAGACTTCACAATCTGGTTCCAATCTGTCTTTCTTGATTAATTTCACATTATTCCCCTTAGAGCTCTCTACAGCCTGGCCAAATTGGCTAGCTTGGTATTTTTCATACGTGACATTCCTGTTTCCATTTTTAAAAATGCCTTAATCTAGGCCACATTTTGTTGGACTTTGTCTTTAAAAAAATATTTTAATACATTTGTATATTTAATATGTTTGATGCATTTTTACATGGATTTATGATCTACCCATCCCCTCCTCCCTTAGAATGCATGAAACCTCCAAAACAACTCATGAATAGTCCAGCAAAACAAATTACCACATTGGCCTTGCCTGAAAATTATGTCTCTTCATTTTAAATCTTTCCATCTCTCTGACAGGAGGTGAGCAGCAGTTTTGATCTTTGTTTTTTATAATCTCTTGACTTAGCATTTATTTTGATCAGAGTTCTAGAGTCTTTAAAAGGTATTTTTCTTCTGCAGTGTTGTCATTATGGAAGTTATTTCCCTAATTCTGATCAATTTACATCACATAAATTCATTTTACCCCATATTTTATTATTTTATTTCATTGAATACGTCCCAATTTCATTTTTTAAAAAATTTAACATTCATTTATTAAAATTGAATTCCATTTTTTCCCTCCTCAGTAAGAAGGCAAATAATATATATCAGTCGTACATGTGAAGTCATGCAAAACATTTTCATAATAGCCATTACCAAAAAAAACACATAAAAAACAAGAAAAGTTAAGTAAAAAAAGTATTATTCAATCTGCATTTGGAATTCATCAACTCTCTCTGGACATAGCATTTTTCATCATGGGTCCTTTGTAATGATCTTGGATTATTTTGATCAGAGTAACTAAGTCTTTCCTGTTTACAATGTTCTCCTGGTTCTGTTCTCTTTACTTTGTATCAACTCATATGTTTTTCCAGGCTTTATTTTTTTAAAATAAAATTTCAATTATGTCTTTTAAAAAAAAATCACCAAAATTTTACAAAGTATCTTCCCTTTTTCTCCTCCAGGAGAGCCATACTCTATAATCTTAAATAAACAAACAAGCAAAACTCGGCAATATTGACTAGTAAGCACATCAACAGCCTGAAAATATGTTCAGTATTTCACCCATGGATCTCCCATTTCTTAAAGAGGTGATGTCTTCAATTTCTTCTGAAATTGTTTCAAATTATACTTGTTCTTTATAATTTTGCAACAATCACTTTTGATTTTTTTTTTGTAGTGGTTGTTTCTATTTACACTGTTTTTATTCATCTTGTTTATTGTTGTCTTGTCTCATTTCACTCTCCATCAGCTCATCGACAAATTTCCATCCTTTTTTTTCATGTTCAGTTATGTGTGACTATTACCCCATTTTGGGTTTTCTTGCAGAGACATGCAGTGTTTTACCATCTCCTTCTTTGGCTCATTTTATAAATGAGTAAACAGGCCAATCAGGTTAAGTGATTTACTCATGTTTTAGCATTTTCAAAGTGTTTTATACATATTAACTCATTTGATCTTGGAATATTTTATTCAGTTCTTTTGTGCACATTATAGAGAAAATATTGATCAACCAGAGAATTTTCCTGAGAAAGATAGCCACTGTTAGTTGAAGAAACAGGTTATTTGGCCTAGAGAAGATTTGAAGTTAGATTTGACCTGTTAACTCTGCAGGGCAGAACCAGTAACAGTTTTACCAGTAACTTGGTAAAAGTTAAAAAGAGACAAAATTAGAAGTCAGGAAAAACTTGTCCGGAATTGTAATTGGCCATTTCTGTAGATAGTGGGTTTCCTTTCTTGGTGATATTTAAGCAAAGGTTGAATAAGTCCTCATCAGGTCTGGTATAGTTGGAATTCCTTTTAGGGTATAAATTGGACTATATAGCTTCAGAAGTCCCTTCCAATTCAAGTCTACGATTCTGTGAAATGTCTAGACCAAATGGATCTTGGTTGCGGAAAACCTTTAAGTGCCAAGGCAAAGAATTTTTATTTTATCCTTAGACCATTGGGGAGCTGTTGAAGGTTCTTGAGAAATATGATCATAAGATCATAGGTAGCTAGGATTCTCAGGTGTGTGATCTGGTCAACGTCACAGGGGGATAAAATTGGAAGCAGGCTTTGATTTGATGCTCTTTTCACTACCAAGTTACTTCACTAATGGCATAAACTTATGCTTAAGAAAGAACATTTTGATATCTTTTGTTTTACCCATAGTTGGCTTTTAATAAGTATTTGGTAATATTTTGGTATAAATAACATTTGGTAATTAATATTTGGTGATATTCAATAGGTGTAGATAATAGGAGGAAGGAGAGACTAGCCAAAAAATTCTAGGAAAGGTAGAGAAGAGAGAGTACAATTGCCAGAAGTAATCAGAAAAGGCCATGTGGAATAGGAGGAACTTGAACTGAGTTTTGAGTGAAAACCCATCAACATTTATTTGGCACTTGCTGTATATCAGGCTATTAGGTATGTGTGTGTGTGGTGGTGGTGATGGTTATAAAGACAAAATGAAAGTTATTGTCCTTGAGGAGTTTATATTCTGTTGATAGTGAGATAGATAAAATGTAAACTTCAAGGAAAAAGCAAGTATGCCAAATATGAACCAAGAAAGGCAGTGAATGATATGAGAAAACTGGAGTGTTTTCAGACAGGCTTTCAGTGCCCAGTTAGTAGTTATATTTTATCTTAGAGGTAATGGGGAGCCATGGAAGGTTTTGGAGCAAGTAGTGACATGGTCTAGCCTGTACTTTAGAGAAGCTATTTTGGCCACTGTGTGAAGGATAGATTAGTGAATGATATCATTGAAGATACTGGTATGGAGATTATTTGAAAATCTATTACGGTAGTCCAGGTGATAAGCTTCTACTTTGTGCTCATATGAGTGGAAAGAAGATGATTGTTGTAAGGTTCAAAATAGGATGAAATATACCCTTAAAAAATAATATTGATACCTTTTGTTTTTAATTATTATTTCTAGATTTCTAGGCATTCCCCTCCTCCCCACTGAGTATTCTTTTTTGAAAAAGTCAGTAGAGAAAAACAACCATACTATGGCTGTTTCTGGCACTGTATGTGTGCTTTGTGTTCTGCCTTCTTAATTTCCTGCTTCTTTCCTGAGAAAGGGAGATGGGGGCATGTTTTGTTATTGTATTTATATTATACCAGTTCACACCAATTTATTCTTGTTCTTCAGACTCATTATTGATTTTTCATTTCCTGAGAATTTGGCTTCCTTTTATTTACTGATCTTTGAATTTTCATAGTTGGAGTCGTGCTGAATATTGTTTCTGGTTCTGTTTATTTCACTCTCCATCTTTCATGTTTCTCTGAATTCATTTGTCATTTCTTCCCGCATAGTAATGTCCCCACTGCATTTATATACTGTATCATATTCAGCCATTTTCTAATCAAATAGCATTTTGTTTCTAACATTGTTACCACAGAAAGTGCTGCTATGAAAATTTTGGTGTATATTGCAACATTTTGTCTTTGACGCTCTTTGGGCTATAAACCCATTAGTTAAATCATCAGTCAAAGGTTATACTTTGCAGTTTTGTTTTGTTTTGTTTTGTTGAGCTTTTGGGATATATCTTTTGGCCATTTATCTATTGGAGACTGGCTATTGGATTTATATATTTATTAAATGTTTATATATTTTGGATACCAAACCCTTGTCAGAAAAATTTGAGTAGCTATTGCTCCCTACATGACCACTTCTTATTCTAGAAGCATTAATGTTGACTGTGTAGAAACTTTTCAGCTTTTGGTTCCCTCTTCTGCTTTAGACATACTATTATGTTCTTTCAGTTACTTTACTAAATAAAGTAGCACAGTGAGTGAGTAGAGTGTTATGCCTGAAGTCAAAAAGACTTGCCTCCCTGAGTTCAAATGTAGTTTCAAGATACTCACTATAGTGAGTCAGACACTGAGAATTGATTTCCCCTTCCTCTCCTTTCCTTCAACTTGGGGAGTTCTTAAATTTCATTTTTTTGTGTGTGCTTTTCAAAACTTTTTCTCCCTTTATTATCCATCTTCTCTTTCTTTTCTACTAGATCTTCATTCTTTGATCACCCTGAAATGATCTTTGTCTTCTTCATGGGATCAAATCTTCCAAAATAATTCATTTTGGGCTCTCCCCTCTAGATACTTTGTAGCACTGCCCTGTCAGGCTTCCTCCTTGGATCAACCTTTTCCATTGTACCATAGGGTTAGAATGCAGTACATTATTATAAGTATCATAGAATTCGGTGCCCCGGGGATAGGGCCCCTCCCCCATCAGTCCCTTATTACCCAGCCCACCTATGATCTATATTCCATTCCATTCTCTTCTTTTTTTTATATAGTTGCCTGGAAATCTCCTTTCAGTGTCTGTTCTCCAACTCCAGCTGTCTGTGTTGCAAGGAGTTTCAACTTTCTACTTTCCCCTTGCCCCTGAACAAATAGACTTTAAGCACTAAATCTCCCAGGCCTTATCTGGTGTAGGTTCTCATTTCTCTTCACCTGTAGGACAATGGAATCGTCTCCTACCTTCAAAGTAAGGCCTACTTAGTTCCTTTTCTCCCCTTTTAAATTCTTACCCTTCTCCCCTCCCTCCCCAACTCCACTTCTTTCTGAGACCATAGAGTTCACCTTTCCCTCATTGCTAGTTTTTGATTTGACCTCCACAAATCATCTTCCTGCTCCTTTACTTTTCCCAGGTTGTCATGTAGAATGTAGTCCGACAAAAGAAGCTTTCACCTATAGACAAGATGTTCTGTCTATAATATCCCCTATCTGCCTCTTCACTATCACCTCTACCAGATTTCTACCTTCTCTTCTGTCACAAGTAGAAAAAAGTCTCTCACTGGTTGATCTCTGTCACTCTATTGTAGTCATTGCCTGCTGAATTTATTATTCACTCCTGCATTTCTGTTGGTGATGGTAGTTGAGAATCTTCTGTTCTGATTTTCATTTTTAAAATGTTTTGGACTCATCCCTTATTATTGAACGTCCATCTTTTTTGTCCTTTGTGGTTAAGCTCAGATTTGAAGGACAGGTCAGCCTGATTGAGCTACTTTGTTCTTTGAAAAACATTATGAAATAAACCTTTTTCTAGTGGGTGCAAAATATTAATTGAATATCTTTTTCTTTGCATTAGAAGGTCTCTAAATGGCTTGCAGAACTTATTATTTCTGAACTGAATTGTTAAATTTAACCACTATGTGACTTGAATTTGTAGTCTTGGTTTGTTATTTGTTTTTTCCCTGGAAATTTCACTTTCTATGTTTGAAGGTTCTAGGCAGTTTCCTTATATTACTTCCTTCATTATGATAAGGTATTTTTTGTTCTGTTCTTTTAGGAGGCCTATGTCTTTAGGTTGCAACCTCTGCTCATCCTATATGTTTTGTTTGCATAATGAGCATACTTTCTTTTATTGCTTTTTGCTTTTCTTCTAGGTTGTCCTTCAGTTTTGTGTATTTGTCTTTCCACTCTATCGTTCTATCATTCATTTTTTTGAATCTTGCTGCTGCAGATTCAAATTTTTCTATTAAATAATATTCTATTAAAAATAGTGATTTTTGCTATCAAGGATATTATGTTGGTATATCTGCTGTCATCCTCATATCTCTTTTAAGCCACTCAGGAATAGCATCGTTCTCTGTCCTCAAATTCCAGAATTCTCTGTCTCATCAAATGTTGGATCATTTCCCTTTATTAGGCATTATTTATTAATAGATGCTTGAATTTGTTTACTAGATTTGGAGTCCATATTTCCTTCTGTTATTCTTTTTTTCTATTGGTCTTTGAGTTTTCTTCTTCCTGAGATTTTAGTCTCCCCCTCCACTTATTTTCATCACTCACTTCCTGTCTTACTTCCTTCTATGGTTTTCTTGGGAACTGGATTTCAAAACATCTTAGCCCCCTTCCATTGTCATCTGTCTCTTCTCTTATTGACTTTACTTGACCTCATCTGAGTTCTGCATTATTTCTTTCAACCTTGATGAAGTGCTGCATAGTCCTCACAAAAATGGTATCCTGTCCTGGTGACCTGTCCCATTCCTTCTGTTCTTCTTTTCTCTGACCTCTAACCAACAGTTCAGAGTCTTACAGCTTTGGTGTTTCTGGGTTGTTGCCCCTGACAGGCTTTTGATCCTGAAAAGCTGTGGCCGAACTAGCTTTTAAGGCTGGAGTAAACTTCTATGGCCTGAAGCCAGTGTCTCCATAGCATTGGAGAAAGGTAAGGGAAACTGGTTTGAAAGAGTAGATTTTAACCTATGACTATGTCTTGTCCTTGGGTTTGCTAATGCAGCCTCACTGCTTCTCACTGAGGTAAGTGAGGGATGCTGAGTGAACTCAGGTGAGTGAACATAGGTTCTTGGGTTTTTGATTTGTTTTTATGGGTATCCTAGATTAGGGAGTCAGCTGAAGTTCCTTTATATTTGGTATATAATTTCTGTGTTTTGTTTTTTGTTGAGGCAATTGGGGTTAAGTGACTTGCCCAGGGTCACACAGCTTGGAAGTGTTAAATGTCTGAAGTCACATTTGAACTCGGGTCCTCCTGACTTCAGGGCTGGTGCTCTATCCACTGCGCTACCTAGCTGCCCCTAGAGTCTCTATTTTTGAGAGGTTGTAGAGATCCAGAGGAAATGTCTCATCCTGTATCTTGTTCCTTATGTAACCTGGTGGATCATAAGTTAAAAATAGTTTAGTCATTTTTCTTTTGTACAAATGCAAATTTTTATGCAAAACTGTATCCAAAATTATGGCTCCCCATAATCCCTCCACTAAGTGTTCCTCTATTTTTTGTTTTTCTTTGCTAATTTCTGAGTTGAGGTAGAACCCCTATTGTTTTAATAGACTTTTTTATTAGTGAGTTGGAGTATTGAAATGTATACCCTTTTGCAGCTTGTTAAATTATCCCCTCTATTTGAAAAAAAATCTTTTTAGTTACCCTACTTTAATAGTTTAAATGTATATCATACTGTTTTGTTTTGGTTTTTGGCTGGTTTTTGCTGATTTCTATTGGTTCTATTGGTCCCACAAAAAGCAGGCTTTCACTTTAGGCGGGGGAAAGGGAAAAAAAAATTTTTTTCTAGGCAGGGCTATGTTTTGCAGTATTTAGATTTATAGACCCAATATTGAAAACAAATCAGTCCCATGTGCCTCTTTGTCATTTGACATCCTAGATGTCATCCAATTGAGGCAGATATTTTTCCCTCCAGGATTTTAATCTTCTAGGAGGAACACTCAAGGTGATATTTGAAGCATTCTTGAATGGAGTTACAAGTTACCTTGTTATATTCTTATTATATTCCTTATCACCTTTCCTCTAGGCTTTAGGAGAAACTCCTTGACAAACGAAGTTGAAAATGAAGCTGGGATTTATTGTGGCATAGGTGGATTCATATGATAATTAAGAATCACTATGAAAGTGGATGGGGAGCTGGATAAGTAGGATCTAAGCTGGGAGTGGGAGGAGAGAAAAATTAATAATTGGTCCTGAAAAGGGCAGCCTCCGACATTTAACTAGCTATATGATCCTGGACAAGTCATTTAGCCCAATTTCCTCATCTATAAAATGAGTTGGAGAATGGCAAACCACATTAGTATCTCTTGTCAAGAAAACCCCAAATGGGGTTATGAAGGTCACGCATGACCAAAACAACTGATGATGGACCAGAAGATAGTCAGTAGACAGATGGCTGAGGAATTACTTTACAGCTATTTGCATTTATGTGAGTTAATACAGACTTTGTGCAAAATACTCATTGGTAAAATTTATCTTCTTTACCTTGTCTTGAGCTAGGCTTCTTGCACTAATATAGTTAAGCATTAATTTTCTTTGCATTTTAGTTAAGGATTTGATTTTCTTACAACAAAACCCCATAATTTTGTGTTTACAAACAATGCATTTACTGTTTAAACTATTTAATTTTTAAAATGGTCCTAAAGTTATCTAAGACTGCTAAATACGCACACAATTCCTCCCGAATTTAGAGAGAGAAAGCATCGTAGAATCAGAAATACTGTATATATCTTAAAAGTCTGGGTATCCTTGGAGCTAGGAGAAAGAGATAATTTTAGATTAATTATATAACGTTGAAAAGCCCTGGGTAAAAAGGAAGGATGGAGTTTCATGGGGTGTTGGGTTTAGTCATTTTGATTTGGATTTTCTGAGCTGTTATAAGCTGCTTCCAAGTGATTACATAAATAATATGCAGTAATCTAGGTCAGGCAGTAGTTGCTGACGTCTTCATTTTAAAGGGTGTTATTTTCATTTCGATAATATCCAAGCAAAGACTAAATGCAGGGCTATCCAGGTATAAAGTGCATTTTTCTAATTATTATGCATATTATCTCTGATGATGTCTGTTATACTGGACATTGATTGCAACACTCATGCCAGTGTGACTACAGTAGTGTTATTTTGATTCTGTATGTCCTACTAATTGTTATCATAGTTATGAAATTGGTTGATCAGGGATTCAAATATCTTGTAATGAAATCTTTAGATGATCTAAACCAAATCTGTATATTTGTTCACCCCAGTAGAATATAAACTCCTTGTGAGCAGCACTTGTTCTTTCTTTTTTTTAATATTTTTAGTGCCTTGTGCCCAGTAGTTACTTGTTAAAATACTCTAGTGGATGGTGACTAGCTTACAAAGTAGAAATTCCACATTTAATAATTATTGTGAAACTTTATCTCTCTGAGTCTCTTTTTTTTTCCATCAATACATGGGAATAATAATATCTGTAGTTATTGGATTAGGATTGCTGTGAGGAATAAATGAGGAACAAATGAGATCATAGATGCAAAAGGCTTTGTAAGTTTTAAAGCATGGTTGTATATACATATAAATGTCAGTGATCAGGGCAGCTACGATAAGATGTTGGGCTTGGAGATAGGAAAAATTCAAATCCTGCCTCAGATACTTAATAATTGTATGATCCTGGCCAAATCACTCAACTGCTTTCTTCTTTAGCCATCTATAAAATGGGGATAATTAGAGTACTACCTCTCAGGGGTGTTGTGAGGAGCAAATGAGAAAATATTTGTAAAGTGCTTGGCACAGTGCCTGATACGTATAAAGTATCTCCCTCCTCTCCCCCCTCCCCCCCTTAATACTTTAAAATGTTTTAGGAGATCTAGGATAGTCAAAAGCTATTAACTCTTTCTGACTTATAACAGAAGAAAAACTGGGTGATTGGGAACTATTTTGTGGTTTTTATTTTTTGTAGTTTGTCTCAGCAGTGCTGTCCAGATATGAACTATGATCCTGGGGCCAGCATATTTGATACCAGGGGCCATGGAGAAGGATATCTTTTTACCCCACAGACTTCAATTTCTTAAGCTTCTCAAGAAACCCAAGGGCATTCATTGGTTGAATTGAATGGGTTGAATTCTTTTATGTGACCAAGAGTTACAGAATAGCAATATTATGTTTCAATCCTAGGCATCACTTTTTAGGAAAAACAAATTAGACTTTGTCTAAAAGATAGGGACTGGAATGGTAAAAGGACTAAAGAGTATTCTGTGATGAGGTATTCAGCCTGAATAAAAGATTTAGTGTAAATAGACAAAATGACTATCTTTTGAAGGGCTGTCTAGTATCTTTTCCATGGGAGTAGAATCCTTTGAAGTTCAGCTACTTCTCTAATACTGGATTTATTGGAGCCACTCAGAACCTTGACAGCTGGTTGTTAAATTTTAATTGAGAGAATTTACACTTCAAAAATCTCTTAAGTGTTATAAATCAGGTCTCAGTTATTGTTTTGTTGATTGTCTAGGCTTAAGAAAATGATAGAGAAAAATGTTAATGATGCAGATTATATTTAAAAGGGTACCATAAGTATTTTTTTTTCTTCTGGAGAGGCAGTTGTTAAACATTTGCTAGCTTAATGCTACTTATGGCAGTGCTTCCTAAATTCTTAAATATAAGCAAAACTTATTTGCAAAATGTCATTTGATACATATACATTTTTTAATAAGCTCTGATAGAATGTCATTTGTTTATATTAATGGCTTAAGTACCCTTAAATGTTTGTTATGTGCCTTCTTGATAAGTGTTACTTTACTGTCCTAATAATAATAATATACTCAAAACAACCTTATTATATGGTATAGTTTAGTAGTACGAACAGTAGATTTGGATGTAGAATATTCAGCTTAAGGCCTGACTCCAACAAGTCTTTTTCAGTTGTTCAAGTGAACATTTGAACACTTGCCCACTTTTTGCTCATTTTTATAATTCTTTCTCCTGTCTATTCTCTTATATGGTCTCTTGTAAAGGAAGTATATATTGATTATAAACTATTATTTTATTTTATAAAGATTTCAGTATTCTTTGTTTTAGTGCCTTTGTATCATTTTTCATTCTCTTATAAGAATTTAAAGTTAGAAAGAACCTCAAAGGTGGTCATTTTAGCTCAGCTTGAGGTGCAGTAAGATTGTTCTCTGTTAAAACCTCAAGAAATGGCCTTTGTCTTGGGAATGGTCTTCTGAACACCTCTAGAGAAGGGGAACCCACCCCTTCCCCTTCTAGCTAGTGCCTTCCACTTATTTATTTGTTTCTTTGCTTATTTTTCCCCTTTCACTTTTGAATAGTTCCCACTTGTTCGGAATTTTTTCTTTACATCTGTCCCCCTGTACCACTCACCTATTATTCCTCGTTCTGCCTATAGACCAAGCAGAACAACTTATTTTTTTTAATCCCACAACTCTTCAGCTTCCTCAGAGCATCTGTGGTGCCCTCACTTCTCTTCCCTAGGTTGAAATCCCTAGTTGTGGCATTGACCCATACCTAACATCATATGTCAAGATAAGGTTGAAATGGGTGCATGATTTAGACATAAAGAATGATATTATAAGCAAATTAGAAGAACATAGGATAGTTTGCCTCTCAGATCTGTGGAGAAGGAAGGAATTTTATGACCAAAGAAGAATCAAAACTCATTATTGAATACCAAATAGATAATTTTGACCATATTAAGTTAAAAAGATTTTGTGGCAACAAAACTAATGCAGACAAGATTAGAAGGGAAGCAATAAAAGGGAAAAACACTTTTACATTTAAGGGTTCTGATAAAGGCCTCATTTCTGTCCAACTGACAAATGGTCAAAGGATATGAACGGATAATTTTCACCATTACTAGTCATATGAAAAGCTTCTCTAAATCACTATTGATCAGAGAAATGCAAATTAAGACAACTTTGATATACCATGACACAGTTCTCAGATTGGCTAAACTGACAAGAAAAGATAATGATGAATATAGGAGAGGATGGGGGAAAACATTGTTGGTGGAGTTGTGAATGGATCCAACCATTCTGGAGAGCAATTTGGAACTATGCTCAAAAAGTTATCAAACTGTGCATACCCTTTGATCTAGCAGTGTTTCTACTGGGCTTATATGCCAAAGATATAAAGGAGGGAAAGGGACTCACCCTTTGTGAGTGCAAAATTTTTGTGGCAGCCCTTTTTGTGGTGGCAAGGAATTGGAAACTGAGTGGATGCCCATCAGTTGGTGAGTGGCTGAATAAGTTATGATATATGAATGATATGAAATATTATTGTTCTATAAGGAAATAACCAGCAGAATGATTTCAGAGAGGCCTGGAGAGACTTACATGAACTGATGCTAAATGAAATGAGCAGAACCAGGAAATTATTGTACTTAGCAACATGATTATATGATGATCAATTCTAAAGGACATGGTTCTTTCCAACAATGATTTAGATCAGTTCCAATAATCCTGTGATGAAGAGAGCCCACCCAGAGAGAGTACTGGGAACTGAGTGTGGTTCACAACATAACATTTTCACCCTTTCTGTTGTTTGCTTACGTTTTGTTTTTTTCCCCTTTTTGATCTGATTTTTCTTGTGCAGTAAGATAATTGTATAAATATTATATAAATTGTATAAATACATTGGATTTAACATATTTTAACATATTTAGCATGTATTGGATTGCCTGCCATCTAGGGGAGGGGATGGGGGGAAGGAGGGGAAAATTTGAATACAAGATTTTGCAAGAGTCAGTGTTGAAAAATTACCATGCATATGTTTTATATGGATATATATATATATATATATATATATATATACATATATATAGCTTTATTTTATTATTTTTTTTATTTTTTATTTAATAGCCTTTTATTTACAGGATATATGCATGGGTAACTTTACAGCATTAACAATTGCCAAACCTCTTGTTCCAATTTTTCACCTCTTACCCCCCAACCCCCTCCCCCAGATGGCAGGATGGCCAGTAGATGTTAAGTACATTAAAATATAAATTAGATACACAATAAGTATACATGACCAAAATGTTATTTTGCTGTACAAAAAGAATCAGACTCTGAAATATTGTACAATTAGCTTGTGAAGGAAATCAAAAATGCAGGTGGGCATAAATATAGGAATTGGGCATTCAATGTAATGGTTTTTAGTCATCTCCCAGAGTTCTTTCTCTGGGTATATATATATAGCTTTAATTTAAAAAAAAAAGAAAGAAAGAAAAGACAAGAAAAAAAAAGAAAAAGAAAATTCTTAGTTCTTTCAACCAACTTTCCTTCATGGAATGTTTTCTAGTCCTTTCATCATTCTGATCATCCTCTTTTAGATATGTTTCAGTTTGTGTTTCCTAGAACTTGATGCTTAAAACTAAATGTAGACCTCTTAGAGATGATTGGATTAAGGCAGAATATAGTGGAATTTCTGGTGATGCTTATGGTAATGCAGACCAGAATTAGCTTTTTTGCCTGTCATGTCAAATTGTCTTTGAGCTTGCAGTTCCCTGAAACCTTGATCTTTTTCATAGGAATTGTTTTGGTTGTTGTTTAACTGACTTTTTGTGGACCATGGCACACCAATACAGTCCCTAGATTCTTCTTGGTAAAGATGCTAAAGAGGTTTGCTATTTTCTTCTCTAATAAGTTAAACAGAGTAAGTGACATGTCCATGATAACAAAGCTAGGAGGTATCTGAAACTAGACTAGAATTCAGGTCTTCCTGATTCTAACTTTGGTGCTCTTTCTATTAAGCTACCTAGTTATCTTCATCTTTAAACATGCATATGCTAAATATAAGATTTTAAAGATGAGGAAACTGAGGCAAAGTAAAGGGCACAGGGTCACAAAGCTTAATGAGTTTCTGAGGCCAGATTTCAACTCAGGCTTCCTGACTTGGCATTTTATACATTGAGTCAACTAGGTAACTTGAAAATTGTTGGGTTATATATTTTTCAGTCTATTTGTAGATGTTTCAACCCATTGGATTTGGCAAATCATTGATAAATCTAAAGAAAGTTTCTGTTCAGTGATGAGATTTGAAGCAGAAGTGGAAAAGCAAATTTCCACTAAGTGCTCTGATCTGTTTGATGGAAAAATAGGAACCCCAGTCATGACTTTAATTTAGAACCATACCCATCCCTCAATCACTTGGTGGCTTTATATACTAAGTCCTTGGTAACTTTGAAGAAGAAATGAAGTAAAACAAACTATGCAAGGACATAGTTAAAAACCATTAGTGTAATGACTATTTGTTATTCTTGAATGAGATACACTCATATCTAAATGTTATTATAATCTTGCAATTTTGTCTAAAAAGACTTCTTTCATAATTAATAAACCTACCTTATCTTCTACCCATGAACAGGGAATTTCTTATCATTTTGTTAATAAATCTTAAGTAGCTTCATGGCAGATATTCCGCCCTTTTTTTTCTCTGAATGCTTTGCCTGCCCCTCCTTCTCCTGTGAAATGTGTTGCTTATTTATCCTAAGTTGCCACAAAGTGCTGCTGATGGACTGTATATTCTAAGTGGTCTGAAAAATTATTAAAAAAAAACACATCTATACCTTGGAAAACTGATGCTACGATCAGAAGTCTTTCTTACTTTTCTAATACATTTCTTTGCTTTCGATTAAGCTTCCTAACTTTGACCCACCATCACTGGGCCTCTGCTGACAAGTGTTTTGTTCATTTGTGATAACATTGGCAGTTTTAATGACAAAGATACTGGAGTGCTTAGCCATTATCTTCTCTAGTTTTATGTGTAAGGAAACTAAAGCAAACAGAGTTAAGACACTTTCTCAGGATCACTCTGCTAGTAAGTGTCTGAGGATGTATTTAAACCAAGGAAGGTGAGTCATCCTAATTTCAGGTCCAGAACTCTGCACTATGGCAACACCTAGCTATCTATCTTTAGTCCACAATTATTGGACTTTTGTGGACAGGTTCTCCTCTTCCAGGAGATCTTGTTCCCGTCAGTAGAGAGAATTCCCTGATATCTGCTATAGAAATTTGAAAACTATTAAAAGACATGAGGAGGGGAATGGCATTTTAAGTACCATTTTGTAAATTAAAGAGAGAATGTGTATTTTCTTGTTTTTCTGGTTTGATGAAATATTAACTTCATCAGAGGAGAAAAACATTTTATAGATTCTTCATCTGTAAAGTGAGTTGGAAAAGGAAATGGCAAATCTTTCCAGTATCTTTGCAAAAAAAAAAAAACAACAACAAAAAAAAAAACCCCAAATGGAGTCAGGAAGAGTTGGACTGAACTAAAATGACCGAGGGCAGAAACTCTTAGAGCTTACTTGACTTTGAAATCACATGGACAGGAGTTGTGGCCCTTGACACAGTCAGAGGTAAAAGAAAGCCTGAGAAAAAAAGAATAATCTGGAAAGGAAAGTCCATCTCATAAGTTGTAGCCTGCTAAATTCATATGTAATCTTACCTTTTGAATTGGTAGGGCTTGTAAAAATGATTTCTTCTCTTCTCATCTTATCTCCATGAGGGTTAAAGACAACATTGTACTTACTGCTTTTTCAAACTCTTAGGACAAATTTGATTGTTATTTGGGGGGTATTGTTGTCTCTTTTTAAAGGATCAGTTTTAAATTGATAGGGTCCTGCCCTTATTGATAGTAACAGACAACCACTCTCCAAATCCTTGTTCCTTGTTAGAGCCAGGTGGAGTGGGATTTTCCCAGATGTTTAATATGATACCTCTCATCATTGAATGAGGTCAGTGGGGTGACTATCAATGAATATGTATTAGGAACCTCTTGCTACACCGGACTTCAGAAGGTCCAAGTATTAATCTTGAACCCTAGTTCTTTTTCAATTTCATGACATAACTAAATGTAGAGTTCAATAGAGAAATAGTAATAACTAAATGAAACTTGGAATAACTAAAATAGATCTCTAATGTGTAATTGGCCATGACTCCTATCGTTTAATACAATAAATTTGAAAAATACACTTTTTCTTTTACTTTTTTAAAATAGCTTTTTATTGACAGAACATATGCATGGGTAATTTTTCAACATTGACTCTTGCAAAAACTTCTGTTTCAACTTTTCCCATCCTTCCCTTCACCCTCTCCCCTAGATGACAGGTAATCCCATCTGTGTTAAATATGTTAAAGTATATGTTAAAAACAATATACATATACATATTTATACAATTGTCTTACTACACAAGAAAAATCGGATTTAGAAAGTAGGTAAAAATAACCTGGGAAGAAAAACAAAATGCATCTGGAGAGCAATTTGGAACTATACTCAAAAGGTTATCAAACTGTATACACCCTTTGATCCACCAGTGTTACTACTGGGTTTATATGCCAAAGAGATTTTAAAGAAAGGGAAAAGACCTGTATGTGCAAGAATGTTTGTGGCAATCCTCTTTGTAGTGGCCAGAAACTGGAAACTCAGTGGATGCCCATTAGTTGGAGAATGGCTGAACAAATTGTGGTATATGAATATTATGGAATATTATTGTTCTGTAAGAAATGACCAGCAGGACAGTTTCACAAAGGCCTGGAGAGACTTACATCAGGACCAGGAGATCATTATATACTTCAATAACAATACTATATGATGATCAATCCTGATGAACCTTGCCATCTTCAGCAATGAAATGAACCAAATCAGTTCCAATAGCGCAGTAATGAATTGAACCAGCCACCTGGTGAAAGAACTCTGGGAGATGACTAAGAACCATTACGTAGAATTCCCAATGCCTATGCTTTTGTCCACCTGCATTTTTGATTTCCTTCACAGGCTAATTGTACACTATTTCAGAGTCCAATTCTTTTTTGTACAGCAAAATAACTGTTTGGACATATATACTTATTTTGTATTTAATTTATACTTTACCATATTTAACATGTATTGGTCAACCTGCCATCTGGGGGAGAGGGTGGGGGGAAAGAGGGGAAAAATTGTAACAAAAGGTTTGGCAATTGTCAATGCTGTAAAATTACCCATACATATAACTTGTAAATAAAAGGTTATAGTTTAAAAAATGCAAGCAAACAGTAACAGAAAGAAATACTTTTTCTTTTTTAAAAAATCTTTTCTAACTAGTATGGCAGAAATTAGACTTTGATCCACACTTAACACTATGCTAAGATAAGGTCAAAATGGGTTCATGATCTAGACATAAAGAATGAGATTATAAATAAATTGGGAGAACATAGGATAGTTACCTCTCAGATATGTGGAGGAAGAAGGAATTTGTGACCAAAGAAGAACTAGAGATCATTATTGATCACAAAATAGATCATTTTGATTATATTAAAAAGTTTTTGTACAAACAGAACTAATGCAGACAAGATTAGAAGGGAAGCAATAAACTGGGAAAACATTTTTACATTCAAAGGTTCTAATAAAGGCCTCATTTCCAAATTATTTAGAGAATTGACTCAAATTTATAAGAAATCAAGCCATTCTCCAATTGATAAATGGTCAAAGGATATGAACAGATAATTTTCAAATGAAGAAATTGAAACTTTCTAGTCATATGAAAAGATGCTCCAAATTATTATTGATCAGAGAAATGCAAATTAAGACAATTCTGAGATACTACTACACACCTCTCAGATAATGACAAATGTTGGAGGGGATGTGGGAAAACAGGGACACCGATACATTGTTGGTGAAATTGTGAACAAATCCAACCATTCTAGAGAACAATTTGGAATTATGCTCAAAAAGTTATCAAACTGTGCATATCCTTTGATCCAGCAGTGTTATTACTGGGCTTATATCCCAAAGAGATCTTAAAGAAGGGAAAGGGACCCACATGTTCAAAAATGTTTGTGGCAGCCCTTTGTGTAGTGGCTAGAAACTGGAAACTGAATGGATGCCCATCAATTGGAAAATGGCTGAATAAATTGTGGTATATGAATGTTATGGAATATTATTCTATAAAAAATGACCAGCAGGATGATTTCAGAGAGGCCTGGAGAGACTTACATAAATTGATGCTATGAGCAGAACCAGGAGATCATTACACACAGCAATGACAAAAGCCTATAGGATGATCAATTCTGATGGATGCCACTCTCTTCAACAATGAGATGATTCAAACAAGTTCCAATTGTTTAGTAATGAAGAGAGTCAGCTACACCCAAAGAGAGAACTATGGGAAATATGTGAACCACAACATAGCATTTCCACACTTTCTGTTATTTGCTTGCATTTTTGTTTTCCTTCTCAGGTTTTTTTTCTTTCTTTCTAGATCTGATTTTTCTCGTGCAGAAAGATAACTATATATATATATATATATATATATATATATATATACACACACATATATTGGATTTAGCATATTTAACATGTATTGGACTACTTGCCATCTAGAGGAGGCAGTGGGGAGAAGAGAGGGGAAAAGTTGGAACAGAAGGTTTTTTAAGGGTCAGTGTTTGAAAAATTACCTGTACATATGTTTTGTAAATAAAAAGCTATAATAATAATACAAATAAATTAAAATAAAATAAAAAATCTTTTCTATATCTCATTTCCAAATGTGTCCCTACCTCTTTCTTCCTCCCCGAATCATTTTTTAAAAGCAGAGAAAGGGTTTGGAAAAAGCAGTTCTGCAAAACTAAGTCATCAAGAGTTTTTTTCCAACTGTAGGAATCCCATCATTCCAGCAAGAGGAAGGAAGTGTATTTTTTCATTTGACCATTTCCAGCCCATATTGTTATCCATTTTCAATCATGTCTTACTTCCTTGTGACCCCATTTGTTTTTGGTTTTGATTTTTTGGGAAAGATATTGGAATGATTTTCCATTTCCTTCTCCAGCCCATTTTACAGATGAGAAATTGAGGTAAGCAGAGTTAAGTAACTTGCCCTGGGGTCACACAGTGTCTGACTAGTAATTGTCTGGGGTCAAATTTGAACTCAAGATATGAGTCATTATCTCCTGATGATGATGTCAGGCCTGGAATTCTATCTAGTGCACAGAGTAGCTACACTCTTACTTTCATTATCTGCTCCCTTGGCAATCCTCCTTAGAGCTTATACTCTACTCTTGGGACACTGGACTTTGACGTGGTATTTTTATTTTATTTTGCTTAGAACCCGATCTCCACACCACTTTTCAACCCATCCCATATCATGCCTGCTCCCCAATTCCCTTTCTTAGCTCTTCCTTCTCTTTTGTCTTTTGTTTTTCTCTATTAGAAAACAATCTTTTTTAAGGCTAGGAATGTCTTATTTTCAAGCAAATCACAATAAAGGTTTATTTATCTGTCTATTTGGCTAGACTTGTTATCATTTAAATTCTTTTCCTTTTCCCCATCCATTTATGTAGTTGCAGTCACTGCCTGTATTATATATTGTTTTCCTGCATATGCTTAATTCATTCTGCATTGGTTTATGTCTTTTACTGGCTTCTCTTCATTTTTATTTATTGTTATGCAATAATTACTCTTACATTCATTTCTCACTAGTTGCTCAACCATTCCCCAATGAATGATACATCTACTTTGTTATCAGTTGGTATTGTTAAAAAATATTTTGGTGTATAAGAAACATTTCTATCTTTGACATCTCGAGAGGTTTTAATTTCCATCTCCTTGTTTACCTTCTGTGGTGCATATACCCAAGAAAGGAATTAATTTATTTTTCTTACTGTATTTTCTAGGAAAATGGATGAAAGTAAAAGATTGATTTGTATGTAAAGTATATACTAAAGCTAATAAGCATCTTAACAGTCTTATGTAAGAGGTCTTGCATTGCATTTTTACCAGATTCAGATTTGTTTTAATGAGTTTTCCACTTGCTTAAAAATTAATTTGGACATTCTTTTACACTTCACTGGTCATTCCACATAAATACTTTTGATGAGTTAATTTGCCTAGGGCTACAGTGAGCTATTGTCATTCAGTATGAATTTAGTTGGGCCAGTTGGTTTATCTCAAACAGTACAAAAAACAATACATGACAAACATTTGACCTGACAGATTTGCAGTCATGCAACACAGAAGCTTAAATATATAAAAGAAAGCAGAATGAGCAATGAGTTTTATTATGGTAACATATATTTGCTCTACAAATCATCTCCCTCTCTTCCCTATTTTTCCCTTAAGTGAAGGTATTAAAAGTCTGCTTGCTTAGCCATCATCTTTAACTGATACCTCATTTACCTTTTAGCTCTTTAGATTGGGGGCATAATAATTCAGCCCCCTTCCCATTCCTGCTCCCATTTCTGCCAAATTAAATAGCAGCAATGGATTGAAGTGGCTGCTTTGTTTTTGTTGTTTTGGTTAATAAGGCAAGGTGAGTTTGATTCAAAGCTAATCTATATTTTTAAAAGGGATGATACCTATTTCACTGGTTCCTACATCTTAGCTTAGAATGTAGATTGCTCCAATGTATGACCTGCACTGGGTAGAGAGCCTCAATAAGCTCTTAAGATAATTAAAAAATAATTTAGGACTTAAGGAAACAGATTTTTTTTTTGGTCTCTTTTTCCCCTCCTTGAACTATATCCCTTCTTTTGTCTTTTGGGGAAAAGATGAGTAGGAGATACCACTCTTTCACACTTTCCATAATAATAATAATATACAACTTGTACTTATCTATCTTGTCTATTTAGCAGGTTATAGATTTTAAGGTTTGCAACACACTGTATACATGTTATCTCATTTGTTTTAGAGCCAGTATACTTTTGTGGTCTCATATTAAAAATCAGTCTAGCTGGGTCTATTAATTAAATTAAAATTTGCCTTATTTTCGGGAATGTTTACACATATCCATTTTTAGGGTTACTGTTAAGAGTTATTTGTTCAATTTGTAGATTGTCCTATGTTATGATATAGGAGCCACCTGCCAGTGGTTGCTGGAGATCTAACTCAGACCTGTAGAATGGATCTCTTCATGTGAGAAGATGATGATGATATAAGGACACTGAGAGGCAGTTGCGTTGTCTGACCTCTCTCCTCTTCCCTCTGCTTCCAATTTATTTCATTCCCAATCCGCAAGGAACATCTGAGAAGGCTGCTTTATAACTCCTTTAAGTTTATGATTCACAGCTATGGAGGCTCTCAAAGAATTGATCTGCACCTTCACTTAGGCATGGTCCTTAATAATTTCCTTTTTTTTTTTTTTTTTTTTTTTTTTTTTTTTTTTTTTTTTTATAGAAACATGATTATTTTTCCTCCCAGCATGGTCAGTAAGTTTATGCATTAGCCGTTATCTAAATCCACCTGCTAAGGTATCTGAGTCCTCATGCTAGGGACTGCAAACAGCACTATAGCAGGTGTTGAATCTTGTGAGATGTCAGGGAGGCAAACTTTTAAACAGAGAAGAGTCAGAACAGGCATTTGTCTCTCATCAGTTTCATGGCTCGGCCCTTTGATATGTTGGCCCATTTAATTACCCTGACTAATAAAGTCTTACCGGGTCTCTTCCCCCTTTTCCTCCTCGAGGGTTATGGAAGAAACTCTCTTGAGAGGATACCACTCAAGAACAGCTCTTGAGCACTGCTGCTGCATTATTTCTTATGCTTCTTGTAATTCTTGTGTCCCTGTTTGGGTGCCATATGTTGTGATACAGGAGCCACCTGCCAGTGGCTGCTGGACCTGTTGAATGGATCTCTTCATGTGAGAGGATGATGATGATACAAGGAGACTAAGAGGCAGTTGCGTTGTCCAACCTCACCTCTTCCCTCTGCCTCCAATTTATTCCATTCCCAATCCACAAGGAACATCTTTGAAGGCTGCTTTGTAACTCCTTCAAGTGGTATGATTCACAGCTATGGAGGCTCTCGGAGAATTGATCTGCCCCTTCCCTTAGGCATGGTTCTTAGTCCCAAATTATAGGGGTTATTGTTTTTTTCTTTTTTTCTTTTTTTAAATAAGAGGTTAAGTTTTAAGCAGCCTAAATCTGCCTTAAGACTTTTGGGCCACCCTATAGAAAAGTGGTCTTTTTAAAAATGGATTTCCTTGTTTTCACTGAGCTAGCAATTCTCCATTTTAAAAATATCTCTTTGCTTTACTTGAACATTGCCTGTTTTCTTTGGTGGTAATATATTCATACTCTATTGCAGAGTGTTCCATTGGGCTGTCCACATTGTTCTGCTTGCCAAAAAGACTTATTTTATGGAGCACTCACACAAGACAAGCACTGATGATTAAAGGATATTCTATGGTCTTTCTTAAGAACTTTTGGAATTGATTGTCATGGGAGACACTGGCACAGGACCACCTAACATAGTGAGCCTTCATTAGAGAAGGTGATGTGCTTTATAAACAAATCAAAATTGAAGTAGCTCAAAAGAAAGGCAAGAAGCACAGATTTAGAGAATCCATGCTAAAAATTCACTTGGACTATTTGTGCTTGACCTGTGATAGAACATTCTGAGCTCAAATTGATCTGATCAGCCACAGATGGCCTCACTGTAACTTGACTCTAACATAGCCATGTCATTTTGGTACTCCAGGGACAACCACCAATTCAACCTAGAATCCTGTTTTAGGTTCCTAGAATTCTGCTCATTTAACTTTTATTCCCTATTTATAGGACTGGGGCTATGTAAACAAAAACAAAAAGCTAGCCCTACCTTTTAGGAGCTTACAATCTTTTCATAAATAAGTCTAAATCCCAATCGTTCTTTAAATGGCCTGAAATAGCCCCCCTGCTCTGCTTTGTTTAGCTTGTTGTTTAGGTTTTGCTGCCCTAGAATGAATTTAAATTTAATTAGCAACTTAAATCATTGATTGATACTTTTGGGATGGCTGTTGAGCTGTGTTTTGTTTGTTTTTATTTAGCCTTTAGTGTTTATCTCAGTCCTAAACTTAAGGAAAGACCTTAATTTAGAAAGGCTTGGGTCATCTACTGTTTGACTTTCTGGAATTGAATGAGGTTGTGCACCTTTGCCTCACTTAAACCCAATTCATGGAAGTCATGAAATTATCTTTTTAATGTTGTTGAAGTGTGATAATTGAGCAATGGGATCCGCTTCGCTGGTGGCATATTTTGCAAAAGCCCAATAAATATAGGTATGAGGTTTGTGGCAAAGAATGGACTTATTTATGCTAAGAACACAGCTTTCTTAGTGGGCAAGGTCCTGTTAGAAATGGGTCCACACTGAGAAGAAAATCTTCATCAGTGGGCTAAGTCCAGAAGGGCATTTAGCTAAGATGGGTTAAGAAAGTATGCTAAGAAGACAACTTTCTTAGTGGGCAAACTCCTGATTAGGAATTTAGCAAAGGTGGGTTGACCAACTCTTGGTTATATCAGGTTAGTCTTGGCCTGGAGCTGGGGAGCAGTTTGAGCCACTCTATAGAGGATGTTGACTATGCCCCAGGATCATTTCCAATTGAATGAGATTACTTATCTGGGAGTTGTCTGGGCAGGGTGTGCCCCTGCAGAAGGGTTTGAGAATCAGGAGCATCCTTCTCCCCAAAGTGGATACAGTTTACATCAGGGCCTCCCCAACATTAAAGGGGACACAATTTACATCATTTTCATTGGTCCTTTTTGAGAAGGAAGGGAGAACAACTGCAAATAAGTCTAGTCCTAGGTAATGAGGAAGGAATGATTTCTGTGGGGATGTTAGTGGGGCTGGTATTCAAGTTCATGCTCAAAAGAAAAATAAAGATTCTTAGATGAAGAAGGAGACTATTCTAGGTAGGGCAGATCAGTAAAAGCATGAAGGCTGGGCAAAGATTGCTAGGTCTGGAAATCGGGTAGTTTGATTGGAACATAATGAGTGAAAGGTAGTGATGGTAAAGAGGGCTGGTCAGGTTAATTGGAATCTAATTGTGGAGGACTTGAAATTTCAGCCTGAGGAATTTCATGGAATTTATATGACTGTGCCATAGGCAATATGGAACTACTGAAGATTTTTGTGTTAAGAAGTGATAGAGTCATAGTTGTGCCTTAGGAAGGAGGATATACTGACAAGTGGAATGATTAGAAGGAAGCAGGTAGAACAGTCAGGAGAGTGTTATGTAGTCCAGGTATGAGAAGAGTATGGTCCAATCTGGAGTGGTTGGGAGCCATGAGTTAGAGCCGACATGAGAGTTGGTGTGAAGATAAAATCGAGAAGACTTGGTAACTGGATATGTAGGATTATATATTATGATTTTCAAGGTTGTAGTTCTGGGTGATTCCAAATGTGGCAATAATAATTATAAAGCGTGGATATATATTATGATTTTCAAGGTTGTAGTTCTGGGTGATTCCAAATGTGGCAATAATAATTATAAAGCGTGGTTAAGTTTTACAAAGTGCTTTGCAAATATCTCATTTGATCCTCATAAGAGCCCTGTGAGGTACATGCAGGTAAGCCCCATTTTACTAATGTAAGACTGAGGCAGCGATTAAGTTACTTGCCAAAAGAGTCACACAGCTAGTAGTATGTATCTACATTCATATTTAAAACTAGATTTGAGTTTTAGATCTTCCTGAATCTAGTCGAGTCACAGTGTTAAGTAGCCCTTTACCCATATTAAAATGGTATCCTTGGAAGAAGTGTTTTGGGGTTAGATAATGAGTTGGGAGGGAAGGGTAATGAAGTCTTGCTTTGGTCCTTCTCAGTTTGAATCTAACTGTTGGCAATGTGGAACTTGCTTTCAGGAGTTAGCTCTAGAATCAGGTTTATGTATAGATACAGAAATCCTGGGACATGTTTCTCACTGAGGGAGAGAAGAGAGTTCAGAGGTTCAAGAACCCCACCCATGCTAAGAGGGCAGAAGCTGGATAATGCTTCCACAAAAGAATACTAAGAAGGAAGAGTTAGTGTGCCTTGGAAGCTTAAGGAGAGATGGTATCCAGAAAGAAGGGATGGTTAACAGTATCAAAAACTACAGAAAATTAAAGGAAGATGGGGACTGTGATGGGATCATTGAATCTTGCTGTTAGATTGTTGATAACTTGGCAAAAGAGCAGTCTGGGAAATGCTGGGATTGGGCTAGATTAAATTAACAAGGATTGGGGTGGGTTGGGGGATATGGTGATTATTGCTGTTCTTTCTCAAAGAGGGCCCTGATGTCAGAGGTGGTGCCTTGACATTCAAGTGACTTGGATTTAAGGGAGGGAAGGCTGTGCAAGGCCTCCTGCCTCCCTTTCCCTCCAGAGCCATCTGGGTCCAGTGGCCAGATATAGATCATGATGACTGGAGATGGCCCTGGATGCAATGGGACATCTTGACCTTTTTAAGCTAAGATCTTCAACAAGTCTCAGTTTGACTAAGACCACAATAGAAGCTGTGAATGTAGATGATTCTAGGGGTATCACTGAATGTGAAGAGAGAAGATAGACTTCTAGTTTGAGAGGATGACCAGGTCTAGTGAAGTTACCCTGAAAGGCATTAGGGAAGGCACTCTAAAAAAGGAATTTGAGGATCCTGATGTTCCTGAAGGAGACAAGAGGGGACAGAATTAAGAGGAAGCTCAGTGATAGCTTTTTTTGCTCTGTCACCTTAATTTTCTTAATAATTGCATTTCTCTTGAGTGGAGAAGAGAGTGACAGTGGAGTTCTGCAGAGGACAGAAGTTTGGGGCAGAGGAAAAAGCATTGTGCAAGCAGGAGAACTCAATTGTGACAAGATAATATGAATTTGTAGTGTGTAGAGTGTGTAGAGAGTGTGTAGTGTGTAGTGTGTAGAGAATTTGTTACATGACTTTAGCAGCAACACAGCTATGATGGGAGGAAAGAACACCTAGATAAGGATGATAATAGGATTTTTGAAATTTTTCAATAGTATTTTACTTTCCCAAATGTTGAGGCATGAGAGATACCCTAACAGCAATGGAGTCCCCAGGCCCGTATTGCAGGTTTTTTGTGAAAGAATTTGCAGTCGTCCTGATCTGCAGGCAAAGTTTTGGCAAAAAGTGGGTTTGTTACACTGAGAAATAACTTCCTCAAAGGGCTAGTTCCAAAAAGGAATTTAGCAGAGTTTGGTTTTTGGCAAAGATGGGTTTACACTGAGAAACAACTTCCCAGCAGGCCAAATCCCGACAGGAAATTATCAAAGGTTTTGAGTATAGCCTTTGATTAGATTAGGTTTCTATGGTTTGGCGCTAGGGAGCAATTGGGGGCTAATTTTCAATTCAGTAAAGGGTGATGACCAGACCAAAATGATTATCAGATCAATTGGAGGTGGGATTCCCATGGAAACCAGATAGCTTTCTCAAGAGAGATTCAGGTGCCTGGGGAATCATTTCCAGGAATTTCCCCAGGTGGCCCACACTCCACAAAGATCGGGGGACATTTTCAACATTTGCTTTTATAAGATTTTGATTTCCACTTTTTTCTCCCTCCCTTTTTCCCTTCCCAAGACAGCAATCAGTCTGATATTGGTTATACATGTACACTCATAGTAAATACATTTCCACCTAAGTCATGTTGTAAAAAAAAAGAATCAGAACAAAAGGGCAACATCTTGAGAGAGAAAAAAAAAAAGTGAAAATAGACTATCAACTTTTTATTAGTATTTAAAATCCTTCAAACAGTTCTTCAATTTGTATTCATACTCCATAGTTCCTTCTGATTTTCTGATAGTATTTTCTATCATGAGTCTTTTGAAATTGTTACAAATCATTGTATTACATAGAAAACTTAAGTATCAAAGTTGATCACACAGTGTTACTGTGTACAATAATCTCTCTGCTCACTTCACTGTGCCTCATCAGTTCATATAAGTCCAGGTTTTTCTGAAATGTGCCTGATCATCACTTTTTATAGAACAATAGTATTCCATTACATTCATATATTCGTCTTTACAGCCATTTCCCAATTTATGGACATCCCCTTAATTTCTAATTCTTTGGCACCATAAAAAGAGCTTCTACAAATGTTTTTGCACTTGTCTCTTTGGGATACAGCCCTCACAGTGGTATTGGTGGATCAAGGGGTGTGCACAGTTTTATAGCCTTTTGGGTATAGTCCCAAATTGTTCTCCCAGAATGGTTGGATCAGTCAAATGTAGCTTTAGTAATAATAATAGCTTCTGTGTCTGTGGGTGTGTGTGTGAGAGAGAAACACTTTAAGGTTTATGAAACTCAAACATAATTTATATCTTCACAACACTGGGAAATAGTGCAATTGTCATCACCCCATTTTACAGATGAAGATATTTAGGCTGAGGGATTACATCTTCCAATATGTGTGTGCAGTTGGTTTCAGACTTCTATCTATTTCCTCACCCTGAAGGAAGCTAGGGGATTTTAAAATATAAAAAAGTAAAGTGCATTAGCTGCTTGGGGTCATAGCCAGGGCCTCAAAATGAGAGGGGAGGAGGAAAAGTCTTGTGGGGAATTACATCCCGTAGATCAATTTAGTTGGAATGTAGAATTTCTGCCTGAGGGGGGAATATTGTGAAATCAATCCAGAAAAATTGGTTTGAGAAAGGTTTGAAGGATTTAAAATGCTAATAGAAGAGCGAGTAATCTGGAATAGAGGAAACTGGGAGTCTCTAAAAGTTCTTTTTTCTCCTGGGGCAACTCTATACCTCATTTCTTTGGAGTACTTTGAACTGCTGCTTTTTTCATAAAGTACTGCACTTACCCTCTTAGGGAAGTTTCTTCACCCTTAATTATCAATCTCTGGAGGTTCTTTACTTGTCTGTCCAACCTTCTTTGAGTCATATATACTACAATAGAAATTAAATTTGTAAATTTATGCCCAAGTGATCTAGATCTTAGAAGCATGGCTCATAGTAAGTACTTAATAAATGTTTATTGATTGATTAAGCTACATGACTAGTTTAAAAGGGTTTCTCTAAGTACCCTGAGTTTTTATCATAGACATTATTGTTTCTCATTGGTTTTATTTATTTTTAGAATTGGAACTTATTTTTGTTTATACCTTCTGTTTTTACATCACATTCTGTCACTTCCTTAATCAATGAGCCATCCCTTGCTACAAAGAAACTTTATTTTAAAAAATATTTGCAACAAAAATGTGCTATTTACCCTTTCTTCCTGCTTTTAATAGGAGCCTACAATTTGTAGTTGATAATATAGTGTTTTTACAGATTTTAATCTGTTTATTTTCTCTTTTTAAGGGGATGGCATTTCCTGTGGATATTCTGAATAACTGTAGTCATGAAGAATTAGAAAGTTCTGCAGAAGATTACTTGTTAGATCTCAGGTGTGGGGACCCAGAGAATCCTGAACAGTTTCCTCTTCTCAGTAATCTGGTAAGGAGGTCTTGTTATGATTTTTATTTAATAATGAGAATTTAGAAGTGAAACCGATGAGATCTGGTTTGGGGATTTCCAGTTAGGGAACCAAATGATGAGATTAGGGTTCCAGGTGGTCAGGGAGTTAAATGATGAGGATAATGACAGGTTTGGGGTTCGGGGAAACAAATGAAGAGGTTTGGTTCCCCTAAATCCCCTTTAAGATTGGCACAAGGTAGGGAGTTTTGGGGAACCCCCTTTTGGTGGTGCAGGAATTTACGAACCCAAAAAGCTAGACTGATATAAAAGAAGTTTATTATAGGCATTGGGAAGTCAGTCTTTGCTATGATGAATAGAAAGGCTGAATTCCTTAGTGGTAAGATCCCAACAGGGGAGTAAAGTTTCTAGTGGAGAAATCCTGAGAGAGAGATATAAAGTCTCATCAGGGAAATAGGTGAGGGAGATAAAGAGAGGTTAACGCTGAAAGAGAATATTCCAGTGGGCAGAGTTTTCTAATATGCCACAGATAACGTATTAGCTCCTCTTTGAGGAGTAAGTTTAAAATTGGCTCTTTTATAATAGAAGCCTTTGGTTACAAGCCAAGGGGACCAGTGGGTGGAGTTTGAGCTGGACTCAGAATAGAAAGTCTTGGAATTGAATGGGTGTTCTCTTCAATTCTTTAGGATTGGTATCTCCAGCTCCAAACTCAACCAGCCTAGATAACAGAATGAAGCTATTTGTTCTCTCCAAGGTCTTTTACAGAGGCAGGATTCAAGGAGAATTTGTCCTTCAAGGAGTTTTAGAGTTTTGGGGCTCCCTTCGTCAAAACCATGTTGTGAATCTTTGATACTTTAACTAGAATTTGATGTAATGCTTTAGGTATTTGTGAATTATTGGATTGATTTTAAAAGGAAAACAAATTTGAATTTGAGATGTTGGGGAATTTTTTTTTTTTTTTTGAAAGAGCTTACTTAGCTCATTAGAACAACAGAGTAAAGTAGTATGTGACATTGTGTGACAAGGGCTGCAGTAGACTGAGTTGTGGGCCTACAATTAGAAAGATTCATCTTTCTGAGTTCAAGTCCAGTCTCAGATACTGTGTGATAAAAGGCAAGTCACTCCTGTTTGTCTATTTACAAAATGAGCTAGAGAAGGAAAAGTAAACTGCTCCAGTATCTTTGCCAAGAGAATGTCAAATGAGATCATAAAAACTCAGACACTATTGGGAAAAAAAATGACTAAATTGAATATACTAGGCATAACAACAATGTGTGATAAAATAGGGGCTAAAGAATAAAAAATTGGTTATTCTACTGCCATATTCCTACTATCTATGTAAATGTGGGCAGATCCTTTAACATCTCTAACCTAGACTCCAGATTGGGTTAAGTCTCTGCCAGCCATGAGTGTACTGAGGAATAAAACATGCGCACATGACATACTTGATATATTCAGGAAAGTAATTCCTAGCCAAATGATATGTTTGGGGTTTAGTACCAAGTGTTGAGATTGATGTAGTTACCAAAAGCTTGGGGTTTGGTCAGGTGAAGAATTAATTCACAATGAATTTTGGCAAAAAATAGTTTTATTTAGAAAAGGTGGTAGATAAAATGAAGAGAAACAATAGATACCTGGAATGGTAAATACTCTGAGTTGGGAGAGTTTACAATTAGCAAGGAAAGAAGTTTTAACAATTAACAATAGAAAAGACAAATTCTGTAGTGGAACTTATAATTAATCAGAAGAAAGGAAATACCCCCATAAAAATGGATTATGCCCTTGGCTGACAAGCAAAGAATTAGCTAACTCTAAGAGGGAGAAAGACATTATGAGGCACAGTGGGGAGAAAGAGAGGAAAGACACCATGTGGCATGGGGGAGGGATGGAGGAAGACAACACAAGACTATAACCCAAAAGGGATTCAGTAAAGATGGTGTGAGCCATGGACAGATTATAGAGGAAATTTAACTTCATGGGTTTGACATAACTTGGATTTCTGGCTGGACACAGAGGGTAGAAGTAGATTAAACTGATCCTCCCTTCCCTGCTTACTTCAGGGAGTAATTTTATCCATACTAAAGACTCTCTCTGCCAGTCAGTCCCATCTAGTTAAATTAAATTTAATGTGCTTTATGAACATTTCCCCCATTACTTTCTTAAGACAGTCAACAAAATAATAAATCAAGCCCTGACTTGTAGCTTGCTGATTTCTGAAAATCTAAGAGTTAGCTCTTGGGAGCCAATTCACGCTAACTACAGCACACACCTGCTTCTATGAAAATATGATGGACAGGGCCTTCAAAAAGTAGAATTGGTTCCTGAGGAAAGTACCTGGGAAGTTGGTATAGTGTAGGGCAGCATGGTAGGCAAATATTTAAACTAGAATAGGTTGAAGAACTGGGAATGTTTCATTTTAGAGGATAATAATGAATGAGTGAAAATGATGTAATTTGTGTCCCCTTTAACCTTTGGAGGGGGCCTTGAAACTGTGTCCCCTTTAATCTGTGGGGAAAGGGTGATTCAGGGTCTCAAGCTCTCCCCTAGGAGATTTTGTGCTTTTTCAAAGATCTTATATAATTAAAATGAATTGGGAGAAAAATTTTGTTAAAATTGAGTAGATAGCCTCTTTGTAATAATAGCATTTTATATACTGTTTTAAAGTTTACAAAACACTTTACTAATATTGAGTGATTTAATCCTGCTTGAGAAGTAGTTGCTATTATAATCCTCATTTTACAAATGAGAGAACTGAGGCAGATAGCAGTCAAGTGATTTACCTATGGTTATCCAATTAGTGTCTGAGGCAGGATTTGAACTCAGGCCCCCAGGTTTTCTTCTTTATCCATTGTGCTACCTTTCTATCTGCCCTATCAAAATCAAATGTTCACAGATATAGTGAACATAGCTAGTATTGTGTCTCTTTGTATGGCTTTGTTGCATTTTATTCTTAGCTATTCTCATTTCTTTCAGATTCCAATCAGCCTGTCAACTGTTGGCTTTATTCCTCTTTATGGTGGTGATCAGACCCACAAAATTCTTGCTCTTTTTGCACCAGAGGACTCACTCACAGGTATATTTATTGTTGTTGTTTTTTTTAATGAATGAATGGATTTTCTTCCAAACTTTTAGAAACATTTAAAACTAGTGACATATAGATTTGTAACAGTATATTTCTAACTATTAATATAGAGAAATCCTTACTTGCCTCATATTGCTTTTTTGGTTACTTCCTTATCTATTACTTCAGTGTGTGAAATTGTTTTCTTAAGTGAGCAGAGCTGGCCAAGATGACTTTATTTTACCAAGTATTAGAATGGGCCAATTTGATGATATAGACCAAACTTCCAAAGAGAATGTTTACAGAATTGTAGTTTGTGGTTTGATTTTGGATTTCTTTAATAGTCTTTAATAGTCTTATAGACAAACAGTTAAAAAGCCCTAAAATAAATAGCAACTATAAATACATAATGCCTTGGATTTAGTTACTAATATTTTTTTGTTTTCTTTTTTTATCTGATTCCTTTGAAGCTGTGGCTCTCTACCTTGCTGATCAGTGGTGGGCTATTGATGATATTGTGAAAACATCAATCCCTTCTAGAGAAGGGCTTCAGAAGGTAATAAGATTTTGAAATGTTCTAGTTATTTTGCTATGTTAAGATCTTTCCCCCAATATAGTGTTTTAATGTAGACTAATTATCTTCAGTGGCTTTGCCCTGCTCAATCAGATTAGAATCATGGGAAATCTTTGCTTTAAAAAAGACAGCCTCTTGGAAACTTAAATCTGTTGTGCCTCACTTTACCTCCTGGGCCTAAGTACAGTATATTCACTCCTTTTTTGTGACTGCCTGTCAAATATCTGAAAATAACTATCATGTGTCATCCCATTCCCCACTTCTATTCCCCCTCTCCTTCCTATCCTTTCCTCCCCACCAAAGGCATGATACTGAGGTTCTTCACTATTTTGGGATCTCCCCTTCTAGTTGCTCTGTTCTTAAATGTCCGTTCTATGTGACATTCCATCTCCTGCCTTCTTTCCACTGTTTTTTAAAAATTAATTTTATTTTCAGTTAATAGGTATATATTTTCCTCCCCATACTACCCATTATGAATTAAAGGAAAAGAGAAAAACTTTATCACAAATTTGCCTAGTGATGGAAAGTAGATTTCAACCATTTTGTTGTGTATTAAGAGACAGCAAGGAGATACAATGATAGAATGCTTGATCTGGAATCAGGAAGACTCATCCTTCTGAATTTAAATGTGACCTCATAGATATATGATCCTGGACAACTCACTTAATCCTATTTGCCTTAGTTTTCTCATCAGTGAAATGATCTGGAGGAGGAATTGACAAAACATTCCAGTGTCTCTTCCCAAAAAAAAAAGTGGGATCACAAAGAGCAAGAAATTGTTGAAAATAAGTTTTATTTGTAATATTGCTGCTGAAAATGACAATAACAAAAACAAAGCAAATTCCAGCCATAGATATATCCAAAAATGTATATCTTTTTTTTTTTTTTTTTTTGAGGCTTTTTGGAAATAAATAACTTGTCCATGTTCATACAGTTAGTAAGTGTCCAAGATCAGATTTGAACTCAGTCCTCCTAATTCTAGGACTATATCCATGACACCACCTAGCTGCCCAAATTTACCTCTAATTCTCCATCTTTAATATAACACCTCTCTGTCAGAAAGTGGTTAGCATGCATTGTCTTTAGTACTGTGGAATTGTGGTTGGGCATTTCATTGATTAGAGGTCATTTTTGAATAGAAGTTATTTTTGAATAATGTTAGTATTGTATACATTTTTCTGCTTCTGCTCACTTCACTCTTGCAAATCTCAACTTTCCCTGCAACCTATTTCATTGCTTATTATGGTACAATAATGTTCCATTACATTAATATAACATAAGATATTTAGCTGTTCCCTCAAGCAATCCTTAAGTCGCCTCCCCCCTCCCTTTTTTTTTTTTTTTTTCTTTTTTGCTATTGCAGAAAAACATTTTTGTCCATATGATTTATTTCTTTTTTGGTTTCTTTGGGATATAAACCTAGTTAGTGGCTATATTACTGAATCAAAGGATATGTACAATTTAATGACTTTGGGGGCAGAGTCTCAAATTGCTTTCTAGAAGGGCTAAATCAATTCATAGTTGTAAGCAACAGTGCATTAATATGCCTGTTTCCCTTAGAACTTACAACAATTTGTCATTTTCCTTTTTTGTTAATCTGATAGGTGTGAAGTGGAACCTCAGGGCTTGCTGTAATTTGCATTTTTCTAATTATTAGCAGTGTGGTACAATTTTTCATATGGTTTTGATAGCTTGGATTTTTCATTTAGAAAATTGCATACCTTTCCAATAATGCTTTAGTATAGTGGTTCGTTTATGCAGAAGAAAACATTCTACTTGCATTTTAGATAGACCTGTCAAAGACATTATTTATTTATTTAGAAAGGAGCCTGGGTAGCAGAGTTTTTCTTACTAAATCAAAAGGAAAAAAAAGTTCCTAAATCACATTTTATAGCAATTGAGGAGCAAAAAGATGAAAAGTCACAGAAATTGTAAAGCAAAAGTACAGTTTTGGGGAATGATGAAACAGAGATCAGGGTTGCTTTATACCACAACTCTTTGATGAAAATATCATGCCACAATTGATTCATTTAATCTTTGTGCTGTGCAGTATTATAAATATCCTTCCTTCAAACTTCTGAGGTCTAGGACTATTTTTGTTTTGTATTGCTATTTAGTAGCAATAGTATACTTAAGCACATTTCTGCTTAATAAATTTTGAATTACATTTTACATCTTTGATAAGCATGCCATTTGTGTTTTCTTGTTAATAAAAATGTTAAATAGCAAAGTAGGTGGCACAATGGATGGACCTGCAAAGGATATGAACAGACAATTCTCAGATGAAGAAATTGAAACTATTTCTAGTCATATGAAAAGATGCTCCAAGTCATTATTAATCAGAGAAATGCAAATTAAGACAACTCTAAGATACCACTACACACCTGTCAGATTGGCTAAGATGACAGGAAAAAATAATGATGATTGTTGGAGGGGATGCGGGAAAACTGGGACATTGATGCATTGTTGGTGGAGTTGTGAACGAATCCAACCATTTTGGAGAGTAGTTTGGAACTATGCTCAAAAAGTTATCAAACTATGCATACCCTTTGATCCAGCAGTGTTACTACTGGGATTATATCCCAAAGAGATTATAAAGAAGGGAAAGGGACCTGTATGTGCACGAATGTGTGTGGCAGCCCTTTTTGTAGTGGCTAAAAACTGGAAACTGAATGGATATCCATCAGTTGGAGAATGGCTGAATAAATTGTGGTATATGAATATTGTGGATTATTACTGTTCTGTAAGAAATGACCAACAGGATGATTTCAGAAAGGCCTGGAGAGACTCACGAACTGATGCTGAGTGAAATGAGCAGGACCAGGAGATCATTATATACTTCAACAACAATACTAGATGATGACCAGTTCTGATGGATCAGGCCATCCTCAGCAACGAGATCAACCAAATCATTTCTAATGGAGCAGTAATGAACTGAACTAGCTATGCCCAGAAAAAGAACTCTGGGAGATGACTAAAAACCATTACATTGAATTCCCAATCCCTATATTTATGCACACATGCATTTTTTGATTTCCTTCACAAGCTAATTGTACAATAATTCAGAGTCTGATTCTTTTTGTACAGCAAAATAATGTTTTGGTCATGTATACTTATTGTGTATCTAAGTTATATTTTAATATATTTAACATCTACTGGTCATCCTGCCATCTAGGGGAGGGGGTGGGGGGGGTAAGAGGTGAAAAATTGGAACAAGAGGTTTGGCAATTGTTAATGCTGTAAAGTTACCCATGTATATATCCTGTAAATAAAAGGCTATTAAACTAAAAAAAAAAAACAAACAAAAAAACAAACAAAAAAAAACAATGGATGGACCTGGCATAACTTCTTGAAGCCTATACCTAGGAACTGACCTTTTCTACCCTACAGACTCCTAAGAATAAGGATCATGTGACTATCTGAAATTTAGGTCTAGGGTCTGACCTAATCCTTTTTGAGAAACTTTTGAGAAATCTTCACCTGGTCCCATTTAGGGGAAATGTTAATAATACCGATTAAACTTAAATGTCTGTCTTGCTCCCCTCTCTCTTTTGGAGAGCTAGTTGTTATTTACTAGTACATTCTTGATTGTGGAACTTTCATAGTGTCATTAGCCCACAGTCAGTCATATCAATCAACCGTCTTATTTCAACTTACTCTTTAGCTTTTTTTCCCCTGTTACATATTGCATCTTATTATCATATCCACTTATTGTCTAGCTAGTATGCACCACTTGTTTTCAAGGCTAGTATGAGAGTCTTTGTCAATGGTTTGGCAAAATCTAGGTACTTTGGGTAGCTAGGTGGTATAGAAGATAGAGTACTAGGCTTGGAATCAGGAGAACCCAGGTTCAGAAGTTCTCAGATATTTCCTAGTGGCAAGTCTCCTAACACTGTTTGCCTCAGTTTCCTTATCTGTAAAATGAGCTGGAGAAGGAAATGACAATCTTTTCTGTGCAAGAAAATCCCAAATGAAATCACAAAGAGTTGGATGCAACTGATTGACTAAATGACAATAGGTGCAGCACTTTCCTCATTTGTCAGTGTAGTGTTCCTGTTGAAAAATAAAAACGAAATTGATGTAGGAGAGCCTATTCTCTTTATTTTTTATGATCTCTCACTCCCATCTCTAATGTTGCCTGGAATTGAAATGAAACTACTTTACATGCTTTACTCAACAATTTTTTTCAAAATTGGGACAGTATTTCCTCCTCCTTGGTTCTGTGGCATCTTCTCTCCCATTATCCAGGACCTTTTAAAGGTCACAAGACAGTGTCTCAGCCTGTCACACCTGTCAGATCTTTTTTTTTTTTTTTTTTTTTTTTTTTTTTTTTTTTTTTTTTTTTTTTTGCTGAGCCAAATTGGGGTTAAATGACTTGCCCAGGGTCACACAGCTAGGAAGTGTTAAGTGTCAGACCAGATTTGAACTCAGGTCCTTCTGACTTCAGGGCCGGTACTCTATCCACTGCACCACTTAGCTGCCCTTGTTAGATCTTTTAGTACTCTGGTAAGGTGGTATAGTTGGGCCTCTTGGATTTCAAATCAAGCCTGATATATTAAATAAAGTGCTGAACTTAGAGTTGAAACTTTTAGATACCTTTGTCAAGAAGAATAGTATCCAAATGAAAGTGGGATTCCCTCTAAATGGTGAGGTTCTTCCAATATTTCCTCTTTTACATAACATTATGTTGACTTCATTGTGATCCAAACTTTAAGTCTTTCTTAATGAGATCCACAGTTAAAAAGCACAGAATAGAAATCCAAAGGATAGTAAAACATTCACCTTGTCTCCAAATTGAAGTACAATTGTTGGGCTGGTTGATTGAGTTGGTACATCAGCATCTATGCTTAGGATAAGTCTTATAAATAGTGAGCAAGGTCCAGAATTGAATAGGAAAGGAGATAAAATGGGTTTGTACTTGAAAAGTGGTATAGGTTGCTTGAAAAGTGGTATAGGTTGCTTGGCACACACCAACCATGTCTATTAACAACTATTAACAATGTCCGTTTATGAATCTTATAACAATGTCTGTAAAGGATCAAAGTCGTAGATGTTCCAGATCAATAATGGAGTTGTATAAGTAAGCCCCTTTCACTATTTAGCTCTAGGTTCTTCAGGTTTTCTTCCTGTCTTTCTCAAATCATGTTTATACAAATCTCTAACTTTCTGCTACAAATAGGATTCCTGTCTGCTACTTCAGATCCTTTTCCTTATTTTTGCTTTTAAACTCTTTTATTTTCCATTATATCTAGGAAATTGTCATTTTCCCTGATAGTATGGAGTCATGATCCTCAAAGATGCTTTTACCCTCTTTTAATTTTTTTTAAACCTGTTATATTGACACATTTTACAGAGAGGAGGCATTTGTCACAAGGACACATTATTCAGTTTTGCATACCTGCTTTTAGACATTTCCTTCAGGTCTGTCCTATTTACCTGCTTCTCTCTTTGTTTTATTGCCATGAAAATATTCCATTCCTCCCATTCTCTTTTAGTTTAAATGAATAATCTTAGGAGGAAGTAAAAGTCTTATGAGGGTTTGGGTTCAATGGGAAGGAATTTGGGGAGGTCCATTACAGAAGGTAGGCAGTTTAGGGTGGCCCCAAATCAAAGCTGTTTGTAGTTTTAGTAGTCACTCTTAGTTGGCAGACTCTGGACAATTTATAGTTATTAATGGTTCCAGGATCTACTACTAACTACAATCATGGTCCCAGAAATGGTAGGATCATAGGCTGGAATTGCTTGTAGGATGGGGAATGTCACTTTCTGAGTTGGGAAATCTTGTAATCTTATTTGACAAATATTTATTAAGCACTTAGTATGTGCTGTGGATACAAGTACAAAGTCATTCTTTTAGGTTAGATGACAGAGACTATTTTATTCATTTGCCTGTCAGGCAGCCTCTCTTCCTTCTTTCCTTCCTTTCTTCCTCCCTCTCTTTTCCCCTCCCTCCCTCTCTCTGTTCTTCCTTCCCCTCCTCATAGCAGTGGGATCTCTAAATCAAAGGATATGGACATTATAGTTAATTTACATGTATATTTTCAAAATGTTTTCCAGAATAATTGGACTGATTCATACTTATACCAACAGTGAATCAATGTGTCTTCCTTTCACAACCATTCCCAAATTGATTATTTCCCTTCTTTTGTCATTAATGACATTAAAAATAACTCCAAACTATAAAGAACTTTAGTACATAGTTTTACATACAATCCTCTTATTTGTTCATTTTTAAAAATTACTTTTAAATTGATAATTAAACAAAATTTAAACAATAAGAAATAGAATCCAAGAGAAGTGACTTTCTAAGGCTATGTAGCAGTAAACACAAATGTTATATATATTTATTTGTGTGTGTTTTGTTTTTCCTGATAAAAATTAAGCTCTGAAGGGAGGGAAGTATTTTCTTTTTGTATCCTGAGCACCTAGAAGAGGAACCAACATGTTGTAGTCAGTTGATAGATACTTTCAGCCAATATTTCTTTTAAAAAAGCATCTCTATAGAAAGTGAAAGTAAGATACGGAGCAAAGCATGTTCAGTTTCTGTACCATCTAGCTGTGGATTACATGGAGGTTACATGACAAGTAGTACAAGATGTGCTCCACAGGTTGCCATCCATGCTGCCCCATCATCTAAACTGAGTGTTAGAATCTCTTCTTTGCATTAGATGTTTAGGATGGCAGTAGTGTCCTCTTAAGGCCACTATGATGTAAATGGGAAGGTCAAGTTGTCTCATTTGTTCATAGTAGCATGAAACTTCTGTTCAAGTAGCATGAACATGAATTAATTTGAAATGAGTTCTTTCTTTGGTAAGACAGCAGATATCATGCCTTCATGGGATGGCACCTGAAATTTTTGTTTGAATGTAGGGCTTGGAGTTTAGTGGAAAGAATATCAAGGACAACTAATGTAGGGACCTCTGGGAAGGGAGGCAGATGAAGACCTTGGCTATTAAAGAAGAGGAGCATACTTAGGACAAACTTTTTTCTTGGATCTAAATATGATTGGTGCCTATCGGCCTATTAAAGTAGGTGGTATTTAGAATGGATAATGAATGATGTATTTGTAATTTAGTGAAATGTATTTTAAAAAATGAGTTAATGTCTTTTTTAAAATATAGAACAACTATTTTTAGATAGGTCTTCCCAAAATCATCCCTTGGAAATTAACCCTTCCTTATAATAAAGTTAGTGACATAATGACCACATCTGATGATGTAAGTAGCATTTATTGTGAGCCCTTATTTAATTAAAACTGATAAGAATTCCAAGAAGTAGGAGCCAGGAACAAGGTGAGTAGCCACATTCAGTCTGCTAGAATTGATGTTTGACTCTTCCTTTTAGGTGAGCACCCTTGGGGAGAGAGTGGTGCTGTATGTTTTAAATCGAATAATTTATAGAAAACAGGAAATGGAAAGAAATGAGGTCCCATTCCTATGCCATAGCAGTACAGATTATGCTAAAATTTTGTGGAAGAAAGGTGAAGCTATTGGATTTTATTCAGTTAAACCTACAGGTGAGTATTTTCAAGTATATTATTTATATCTACCAAAGCAGGTAGCTCTATTAATAAAAATATGTGATTCTTATTTAATTATTCACTTGAATTCTAAATGAAGCTATTTTATTTAGTACTTGCTAAGGGCATAGTTTTTTTTCCCCCCAACTAATCCACAAAATTTAGAATAAGGAACCTTTTTTTTTTTTTTTCATCAGCAAGTTTTAAAACTTTTTTCTTTTAAACTCATTTAGTTGTTTGCTGTCTGAATTTCAATGAGGGACAGTAATATTGACAGCATTTAGGTAGAATTCCACATTCTATTAAATGGAAACTTTTCCTTACATTATATATTACATTAAAAAAATTTTAAGCTGCATATATCAAATATTTGCCTTATTTTGGAATAAATGCAAAAGGAGGTGAGAGAATATATAAAAAGTTATTTGTGGAACCCAGTTCTAATGACTCAATTTTCTGTAATTGTTTTTGTTGTAATAGTTTTTTACACCACAGAAGGTATTTTAAAAGATAATTTATCATGTCTTTCAAAATGTCTTCATTTTGGTGTTAAGTTTAGACTTGTATTGCTGAAGAGAAATTCCCATGGAAATTGAAAGACTGGTTGTGTTATAAATAGATAACTTTGAACAAAACAACTATATCCAACTTGGAATGAGTCCAAGGCTGTACCTGGGTTCAAGTCTTTGATATTTCTGTTCATTCTCTCAGAATAAGCAAGCCTACCTTTCTAGTTAATCATAGGAATTATTTTCTCCTTCTCCATAATCATTGGCCCCATTGATTAGTACAACTCCATTCTCCATTTTTCCTTTGTGTCTATCAGTTCCTTGGCCCTACCACTTCAGAAATCCTCGTCCATGAATTTCTCATTTCCACTCTTCCTGCCCTTTTCTGTTCTTATCCCCTCATGACAATATCTTGTTTCCTACCTATTACAACTCTTGTTCTATGAGGTCTGGATACTGTCTCCAAAATCGATTTTGATATAAGTGGGTCTGTAGTTGAGAACTACTTTGTACCCATCTTCCCCTCATGCAGCTCCACAGTTCTATAATCCTCCCTTCATGCACCTACACAGTTCCTTAATTCTGGCAAGTTAGACTTTTTAGTAAAGAAAGGCCAATATAATCACTACTTAGCAAACATGCCAAATAGTCTTTGAGCAACAGTTGATTGCTTTGCTCAATTTTCTGATTCATTGGCGTTAAATTAAAACCCCTTTGTTTTGATTGTTAAAATTTATATTAAATGTATATTTTTGCTTTAAACTGATTTTTTAAAAAGTGATAAATTGATTCCCATTTTCATGATTGTAGGAAGCATGTGTACCTCCTATCTTACTCAAAGTTACCAGCTTCCAGTGCTTGACACAATGTTTGTAAGAAAGAAATACCGTGGAAAAGATTTGGGGCTACTGATGCTAGAAGACTTTGTTGATTCTTTTACAGAAGAAAAACTTGGTTTACGTTTTCCCCTATCTTCTTTTATGCATACAGGTAAATGTATTTTTTCTTTAAATTTTTTTATTGTTTTCTAGGAGTTTTTATACAATAAAAACATCTCTTAAAATCTTAATTTTATCCCAACTTTAACATTTAGAATTTAAATTTTTCATATATATATATATATATATATATATATATAATGCCATCCTAGGTTCTTTGGAAACTCAAAGCTTAATTTATTTCCCTAGCATGTCATTATCGTATTTTAAAACTGCCTTTTAGGGTTCACTGGGCTTCTACAAAGATTATTATTTATAAAGTAAGGCCTATAAAAATAAAACTTTTTTTTTTCATTGACTTCCAATATAATATTAGAAATGCATTATCCTGAAACATTTTTACCCTAAGGCAGTTTGTTGCTTTTGGAAGAGACAGAGGCACAGCCAATTTAGGCAGACAGCACAGGGATCAAGAGTGGAATGCCTATCCCAAACTCTATTATTAACTTTTGGGATGACATCTGGTGCTTTGGTGAACAACAGGTGCTCTGAACTTTTTCCTATAGTAATCCTACCCCCAGTGACTGATTATTTAGGAGATTATTCAGGGCTTCTGTTACTTTTCCTTATAGTATGATTTCTTGCTTAGTCACTAACCATCCTAATCTTGATTTCTTTCTAGGAGTGTAATAAATTCGAAGAATCTTAATAACAAATCATAAATTGAATTAAGTTGGTTTGTAAGCTGCTGTCTTATTTTATTTTTTAAATAATATTTTATTCCCAATTGTATTAAAAACAATTTTCAACATCTTTTTTTATTTTAAGTTCCAAATTATTATTCTCCTCCTTTCTTGAGATGGGAAATGATTTGATATAGGTTGTACAAGTAAGTCATACAAAACACATTTCTGTATTAGTCATGGTGTGAAAGAACAAAACAGATTAAAAAACCCAACATAAAAAAATAAAGAGAAAGATAGTATGCATCACTCTGCATTCAGACGCCATCACTTCTTTCTCTGGTGAGTGATTAAATCACTAGTGATTTAACACTTTTTCATATGACTGTAGATAGCTTTGCTTATTTCATCTGAAAATGGCCTAGTCATATTCTTTAACTATTTATCAATTAGGGAATGACTTGTGTTCTCATAAATTTGACTTAGTTCTCTGTATGTTTGAGAAATGAGGCTTTTATCAGATATGTGCTATAAAGACTTTCTCCCCAAATTGGAAATTAGTATGGCAGAAACTAGGTATTACCCCACAACTAACACCCAATGCCAATAAGATAGGGTCAAAATGAGTTCATGATTTATATATAAAAGAATGATATAAGCAAATTCAAAGAACAAAGGATAATTTCTCTCAGATCCATGGAGAAGGAAGAGATTTGTGGTCAAAAAGAACTAGAGTACATTATTGAATACAAAAATGGATAATTTTGATTCTATTAAGTGAAAAGGTTTTTGTATAAATAAAACCAATACAAATAAGATTAGAGGGGAAGCAATAAACTAGGGGAAATTTTTTACATTCAAGAGTTCTGATAAAAGAATAATTTCTAAAATAGAGAACTGATCTTAAGAATTCAAGCCATTCTCCAATTGATAAATGGTCAAAGGATATGAACAGACAATTTTCAGATAAAGAAATTAAAACCATTTCTAGTCATTTGAAAAGATGTTCCAAGTCATTATTAATCAGAGAAATGCAAATTAACTCTGAGATTACCACTGCGTACCTCTCAGATTGATTACGATGTCAGAAAAAGATATTAACAAATGTTGGAGGGAATGTGGGAAAACTGGGATACTAATACATTGTTGTATTACCACACATCTATTAGAGTTGTGAACTGATCCAACCATTTGGGAGAACTATTTGGAACTATATCCAAAGAGCTATCAAAACTGTGCATACCCTTTGATCCATCAGTGTTTCTACTGGGCTTGTATCTCAAAGAGATCATAAGAGAAGGAAAGGGACCCACATGTGCAAAAATTTTGTGGCAGCTCTTTTTGTAATGACAGAAAACTAGAAACTGAGTGGATGCCCATCAGTTGGAGAATGGAGAATAAGTTATGGTATATGAATGTTATAGAATTTTATTGTTCTGTAAGAAACAATCAATAGGATGATTTCAGAAAGGCCTGGAGAGAGTAACCTGAACTGAGGCTAAGTGAAATAAACAAAACCAGGAGATCATTGTACACGGCAACATCAAGATTACATGATGATCAATTTGATGGATGTGACTCTCTTCAACAGTGAGATGGTTCCAATGGTCTTGTAATGATGAGAGCATCTGTAACCAGATAGGACTGTGGGAACAATGTCGATCACAACATAGTCATAGTATTTCCACTCTTTGTTATTGTTTGCCTGAATTTTGTTTTTTTCTAATTTTTTTTTTGTTTTTTCCCTTTTTGATCTGATTTTTCTTGTGCATTCTGATATTTGTGGAATTGCACATGTTTAAAAAAAGAGAGAAAGATGATATTTTATAAGTAGGGAAAGATACCAGAGATAGTTAAAGAGAAAATATTGTAAATTTTAGAGAAAGTTTTCCATGAAATAAATATATCTGTTGATTTTTCTTTTTAAAAGACCCTCCCCCAGTTTACTATTTTTCTTCTAATGTTGGCTGCATTGGGGTTTAAAAACATTTTTAATTTCATATCATCAAAACTATATCTCATAATGCTCTCTAGCTCTTGTTTACTCAGAAATTCTTCCTTTATGTATGGATCTGACAGGTAAACTATTTTATGCTCTCCTAATTTGCCTTGGGATCATCATTTATGTCTAAGTCATGTAATCATTCTGATCTTATCATATGATGTGAGCTATAAAATTGGAACAAAGAATAGAACAGGGTAGGTAGGAAAATTAGACAATTGGCTATCAGGTTGAGAACTACATCACTGGTTACATGGCTGACATGGAGAACAATATGCTTGGTTAGAAGTTGATAATGAGTCATGATCAACAATGAAAGACTTAGTTCTCCATGATTCAGTGATCCAAGGCAATCTCAATAAACTTTAGATAGAAAATCTAAATTTTCTATCTAAAAGATAGAAAATGCCATCTATAGAAATATGCCAACAGAAAAAGAGTTATGAAGATTGAATGTAAATCAGCACATGCTATGTTCACTTCTTTTTAGTTTTTTTTTTTTTTCTCTCATGGTTTTTTCTTTTTGTTCTTGTTTTTCTCTCCCAACATGATTCATGAAGAAATGTGTATTTTAAAAGTTAACATACATGTATAACTAGAAAAAAATAAAAACAATTACTAAAAGGAAAAAAAGAGGGGGGGAAAGTTGGGACTAAGAGACTAGTAACAGCCTATTCCTTCCCTCTTGTGATTAAGAAGTCTTTATTATTTGAGTTAACTTAGTTCAGAAATTCAGCTGATTTGGAATGAGGTAAGTTCAGAGACAAAGAACAATGATGAGACAGTTACAGGATAAAATCAATAAATTGTAAATGGAATTAATAAAAAATAATAACATAACCAATTTAATCTCAGTATATATTAAACGTTGATCCAATAAATATTATCATTTGCCAATTCCAGTTCTATTGCTCTTTCTACTATGGCATATGTTCACTTGCACTTGGCTGTCTTTTGTTGAAATCATTATTCATTCAAGGGTAATCATTCACATTTTTAATTTTATTTTTTTTCTTATTTTCACTAGCATAAACTCTCCCAAGTTTTGTTTTGAAGTGTCTGAATTTTTTTTTAAAAAAGAAAAGAAAAACATTATATATGTATTTTGTAGCTTGTAGACAATATTTTGAGAAGTACCCAGGAGATCATGATCTTCTTTGGGAAATTGAAGGAACTGGACAGTGGCATCAGAGAATCCCCATCACCAGTGCATTACAGAGAGAAACATTCAGATGTGCAGGTAAGAATTTTTATATGTTGATTATAATCCCACTCTAGATTAGAAAGTGAATATCCACTGATATAATACACAACATGTACAGCACAATATGTACAATAGTAAATACTATAAAGTTATTCTACAGTTTGACTGTTCTTGTATATTAACATTTAGGCTACTAATAATCATCTTTGTTATTCCAAGGGCTTTGTTCATCTTTTCAATTACTCAGTATGCTAATTAGGAATTGGTAGAGAAAGAACATAAAACAACTATGCAGTGGTTATCTAGGATCCAAGGGCACAAGTCCCTATGAAATTCATGAATTTTCCTAGAATTCACAAAATGCAGAATACTTACTTAAGAATCCTTTTTTTTTTTTTTTTTTTTTTTTTTTACTTCAAATTAGAAGAAAAGGACTCCTGAGGGTGGTTTTTATAATCAAATGTTATATATAATATTATAAATGGTTGTAATGATGATCTTATAATCAAATATGTTAAGTGGGCTTGCTTTTCTTTTTTTTTAAATTCTTCTAAGCACAGAGGTTTCTCCAAATGAAGTGAGAAAACTTACATATGAAGACTGTGACTCTACACCTATTCGCGAATGTGAAGTAGGATGTGGAGACAACCTGCCTAGGGAAATGCAGGTAGTTGTGGGTGTACATATTTGTTTCTAAAAATAAGATTTGTATGTGTGTGTAAAACAGGGCTTGCCCCCGCCCCCCCAAAAAAGCACTCAATTCAGTTTATTATAGTTGTGAATGTTGTACAATATATCCAGCAAGCATTTGCTTGGATATATTGTACCTCCAGTGAAAATGGGAAAGCATAACAAATTCAACAGATTTTCAATTATCACTGCTAAACTGTTCAGAAATGATAGTTGAGCTTACATCTTATTTTAAGAAAAAAATAGTAGAATTGAGGAATATAAACATTCTTTGCTTTAAGAAAAGTGAATAAACCAAATTAGCATTCTCTACAAGAAGAGGGACTAATTTTCATTTGCAGTGGGTACCCATGGCCATAGTCACATCCTTTTCATTAATAGTCTTGAAAGCCAAACTTAACTGCAAAAGTTGTAGGATGGGTTTTTCTTTTGATAATGGGTTGGACTTGTTGGCTTTTGAGAAATTTTTTTTCCATCTTCTGAGATCTATGAATTTACCCATCTTCTTATTTGAAATTTGTAAGAAATGATAAATTCTTTTATTTCTGTCCCTTGTAGAGTCTTTTTGTATCCTTCTATGCTTCAAATTGCTCTGTAACTAAAATATCAGGTTACAGTTATTATTCCTTAAATATTATGAGTCAATTAGGGACTTGTATCTAGTATGGGTTTGATTATAAGTTATATGGTATTTGACCCTAGGTTTATATAACTGATACTGAACAGGCTGTTTTGGTTTATAAACACAGAAACTCCTTTGGAAACATTCCTTAAAAATTTTTTTAAATTTTTTATTAGGGTACACTTAGTTTTTCTAGTCATTTTGTGCTTAATTTGAAAAAAAAATAATTTTTTGAAATCCACTAACAATCCAACTTAAGATTTTTAGAAGTGGGAATGTGGATATACATGTTGTAGGAAACAAAAGATTTGCAGAGCACAATGAATAGATAAAATATATATTAAAAGTCAACACAATAGCATAATCATCTAAATGATGTATGTCTTAGAAAACGCAGGTTGATGTGCAATTGTATAGCATCATAAAGATACACATAATAGTTTTAATAGCTTAAACTTTGATTTTGGAGAAGTTCAAGTTACTCACTAATGGAAAATCTAGGTAAAATCACCAGTGAAATCTAATCTACCACTCTTGTTTTAGGTTGATCCTATAAGAGGAAAAGGTATCTCAGACACCAATGCAAGTACATCTGAAGGTAAGAAATATTACTGGTCAATCAGTTGCCAAATGTTTTAGACCCTCTTGTATTCTTAACATCTCTCCATCTCTTCTTAAAACCTAGAGGTTCTTTCATTACTGCTAAAGCAGAGAGTGTGAATTTGGGTCATCTAATTAATTCCTGAGCATCTGTTTCTTCTTTGGTAAAATAGATACTTAAATTTCCCCTAGTAATCCCCTAACTTGGGGATACCAAATAATGAAATGAGATTTAAAAGCATATTGGTGATCAACCAGTTGTGCTAATTTTTCTTTCTTTAAAAAAATTACTATTTGTCACATGGGATGGCTCTCTGGGAGGAGGAGGAAGGATATTTGTGATAACTAGGGTGATCATAAATAGGGTGAACATCAATCAAACCCGATTTTTAAAAAATTGGAAACGATGAAGCATTGTCCATATAAGGTAGATTATTGTTGTTATTGATAGAATTGTCTTTATTTTGTTACTTTTGAACACCTAAGTGAGCATAAATGAGTAAGGAACATGAGAAATGTCAATATATAAACAAAATCTACTTCCTGTATATCAGTGTATGCAGGAAGTGTGTCATCCTAGATATCTGCTTTAGGATAGGCTTATTGTCTTTTAGGACTTGATAAAACACCTATTAACACTCAAACAAGAAGCAGTCATTTGAAGCGGCCAAAGATTGGAAAGAGATTTCATGATTCAGAACTTAACCTTCTTCAAGATGTGGATGAAAACACTCCTCAGGCTTCATCTATGGCTCCAATAAGCAGGTAAAGGACCAACCACACACTTTGATTATATATTATAGGATGGACCAAAGTAGATCTTTTCAAGAACTGAATCCAAGTCCTACCTTTAACAGATATTAGCTAAGTAACACTGGGGCTATCCCTTCATCTCACAAATGCCCAGTGATGTCAGTTTTTAGAGCAGATACTAATCATCCTTGGGAAGGGGAATTCTTACCAAAATTCCCTTCCATAAAGAATTTACAGGCTTAAAAATATTTTTAAAATGCTGCTGCTTAAGCCAATAAACATGTATGTTCAGCTTTATGTTCGTGCTAAACACTGAGGAACACAAAAGAAAGCAAAAAAATTTATACTCTTAGAAAATTCACAGCCTAATGAGGGAAATATTAGAATATCTTCTAGTATATAGTATATAAGACCCAAATCTACTTCCCAAGAATCAATATGAACAAATGGTTCATATTATAAAGTATTAGTTTTGATTAGCATTTCTCTTAATTGTAGTATATATACTAGTGTATAACCAAATATACTACTACTAAGAGAAATGCTAATCAAAACTAATCTGAAGTTGTACCCAGGAAATTGTCACAAATAACAAAAATGGCTGATTGACTATGAAACAATAAGCAAATTGTAATCACAGGTAAAGCTGTAAATGGTCCGACTTTTCTGGAAAGTGGTTCAGAATAAAGTGAAGAAAATCCTTAAATGTCCATCCAGCAGTTTTACTTGTGTATATATGCCCAAGGAAGTCAATAAATGAAGAGAAAGTCTCCTTATATATCAAAATATTTAGTGCAGCCCTTGTTGTACTAGAGACCTGAAAACAAAGTAGGCATCTATCAACTGAATGTTACTGTGCTTTAAGAAATGATGAACATATAGAATATTGGAGAAGGTTGATATGAACTGATTGAAGTGAAGTTAGCAAAACTAGGAAAACACCATATAGAATTAAAACAATATAAATGGAAAGAACAATAATAACCAAAGCATTGCAGTTGAATGCTTCAAAATTATAATGGCCGCCAAGGAGCAGCTAAGTGGATGAAGCAGTCCTCAAGTCAAGAGATTTTGAGTTCAAATTTGGCCTCAGGCACTTACTAGTTGTGTGACATTGGGCAAGTCATTGTACTCTGATTGCCTTCTCTTCCCCCAAAAAAATCCCTTCACAATTATAATGGCCAGATTTAACCACAAAGAAGAGAGATGAGAACATACTTCTTCCCTTTACATTTATATCCCTCCTCATTCTCTATTCAGGGAGCCATCCATTGTAACGAAGATTTAAGAAGCAACAGAAAAAGAGTTCAACAAAATTAACAGTATTACCCAAATCTGATAGTCTACTCAGTTTTTCCACACCCACAGTCCATCTGTCCTACCCCTTTTCCCCCCAACCTCTGCAAAGAACAAAAAGTAACTTTTTCTCATTTCTTCTTTGGGAATAAATTTGATTATTATAATCTCTTAGAATTCATTTTGAGTTTGCTTTTGTTTTGTTCTTTCCATTTATACTTTTGTCATTTTGAATTGATTTCTTAGTTTTCAACTTAACTTTGCATCAGTTCATATGGTGTTTTTTTATGCTTCTGAATTATTTTTCTTTCTTTTTTTTTTTTTTTTTTTTAGTGCACAGTAATATTCTATTATACTTATGCATCACAGTATGTTTTTGTGCTCTATTACTCCTTAATCCATGACCCATCTTGTTCTCATTTCTTTACTCTTTACTAATAATGTATACTTTGATAGAAAAGAAAACTGGCTACTTTTTTAAAATGTTGATTTCCATTTATCTTGTCTATGGACCTGTTTTCTACTTGAGTGAATTACTATTGTAGGATTCCTGTTAATTCTCAAAATCCTCTGCTATACTTATGATATCATTCAGATTTCCAAAAACTATTTCTGTATTTTATTGTGAAAGCAGTCAATAATTTTGCATATATATATATATATATGTGAATATTAAGAAAATTTTAGCATTTGAGTATCTGTAAACATATATACAAACGTGTGCATAGATATGTACACACATACATATGTATTGTGTTCTTAAATGCTCAAATTTTCATAATATTCATACATATATATGTATATGTGTGTACATGTGTGAAAGTGAAAATTACATAAATTAACTATGCATTTCAGTGAGTAGTCAGTGCTGTGTGCTAATCTAATTTTTGTTGTTGTTGAGGCATTTGGGATTAAGTGACTTGCCCAGGGTCACACAACTAGGAAGTGTTAAGTGTCTGAAGTCACATTTGAACTCGGGTCCTCCTGACTTCAGGGGTGGTGTTTTATCCACTGCACCACCTAGCTCTCCTTAGCAATCTAATTCTAAGGCGATCTGTGCTGTGCTGTTGGACTTTACCCTTATGTCATCTGGAGTATTGTGTCAATTTGTGGGCATCGTATTTTTGGAACAATTATTAATATAATAGAACAGGTCTAAAAGCAGAAAACTAAAGAACTGAGAACACTTATTCTCTCAGACAGTTTAATCGCATTTATGGTCTCTTCTATGAAAATCCTCAGATTTGCTCATTTAAGAGCATCATTGTTACATAGAATGGGGAGATATGGTGACAGCCCATGTTACTTAAAATGAGTGAGTCAGCAGTGGTCAAAACTATTAGCAAATGACTAAGCATTCTTGTTTTTTATGTAAGTTAACCTCTCATTCAACTAGATCCTATTCCTTCCATCAAAATTGGCACTCAATTGAGAAAAAACAGTGCCTGCCAGGCAGAGTATATGTTGCAAAATTTTTTTATTAAGTTGTTGAGCTTACTGAGCCTTAAGCAAGGGAAAGATGGATCTTGAATAAATTGTGTCTTGAAATCAAGCCATCTTAGAGATCATTTGAGGGAACTTGGAATTTTTGCCTGGAGGGGAGGGAGAACACAATAAAGACATAACTGTCATTTAATGTTTGAAGGATTATTGTGATAGAAGGGAAGGACTTGTGGGTGTGAGAGGGTGTGCTTTATTGATAGCTTTGTTTTTATAAAAGTAATTTCCTGTTATGTACACATATCCCCATCCCCTCCTACACACAAGTTCCACACATATTGAACCCTCCTTTTTAACATAGAAAAGCCATGTAAGCAAAATCTAATATAGACCAAATCTGTCAGTGTATCATTCTGCATTCATAATATTCCTCCTTCCTCTCTTTCTCTCTGTCTGAACAAAAGGATTATGTTTTGCCATCTTGTTTGAGAGGTATAGATAAGGTCATTATATGGGATAGAAAAATGCCATCTCTATACAGAGAGAGAACTATGGAGACTGACTGGATCAATGCACAATATTTCCATCATTTTTGTTTTTTTCTCATGGTTTTTCTCTCCTTTTGGTATGATTTTTCTTGTACGACATGACACATATGGGAAAGGTTTAAAATCAGATTACTTGATGTCTTGGGAAGGGGGAAGAATTTGGAACATAAATCTTACAAAAATGAATATTGAAAAAAAGAATAAAAATATACTCCATTATTTTCATTTTTGTTATGTTAATTACAACTCTTATTCTTTTACTTCATTTAGTACCAGATAATATAGTTAGTACCAGTTAATAATAGATACATTATTATCTCCAACACATCACATTTGTTTCTTTTATTAATATACTATTCCAATTTATATGCTATTTTGTCTAGTTATTTCCCAGTTGGTGAATATCCACTTTGCAACCTGTTGCTATGAGGAATCTGACATAAAGACTTTCTAAAGAAAGATTTCTATTTGGTTGTAAAGGGCCAGAGCTAGAACCAATGTATAGAAGTTATAGAGATCAAAATTTTGTTTGAGTCAGAAAAAGGAAAAACTATATAGAAAATATTTTTAAAATGGAATGAGTTGTTTTGCAGTAGATAGTCCCCTATTGCTAAACATTAAGGAGGTTATTATAGTTGAATAATGACTAATTTCCAGTAAGTCATTTGGAAAGTTTTATAGAAGGGGATCCATCCATTTGTGGGGAAAATGGGGGTGGGACTACTTGATTTCTTGGGCCATGTCCAGTTCTTAAGATCTTTCTCTGAAAACTTCACCCTTTCTAAGGAAACAAAACTAAAATAACTTTCTTTCCCAGACTGGAATCTACTGCATATACATCTGAGAGCTCAGAAGAGTTAATTGAAGATGAACCTGATGAGAGTGCAGTTGATTTTGAACGGGAAAAAATAGGAAAAGAACAACACATCCTAGAAACACAAGGGTTGAGTAAATCAGTCCTAGAGAAGAAAGATGACGAAGAGGTATGAGACTACAACATAAAAGTCAAAATTATTTTGTTCCTCTTGATAAATGCAGTGAAGAAATAAACTTAAAATTTTACTGTTTGCAATTGTTTATCTGTGTACTGAAATTATATCCATATAATGTTATAATATAGATTATTCTGATTATACATACATATAATAAAGTTAATACAATAAGGGGGCAGAAATAGAGATTCCTTTATTTGAAGCAAAAAATAAAACCAAAATCCCACAGTACCTTACTAATTTGAATGAAATCAAAAGATAACTTGGAAGAGAGAGGATTTTACAACATCTAATAAGATTTGCCATAGGATTTATTTGAATAGTGAGATCCCCAAAAGCATTTAAAATTTTTGTTTAATTTACAAAAATCAAGTACATCTTATAAAGTTTGAAACATGTCAGAATAGTATACAGGTACATGTGGGTACATGAATATGAATACATATTCATAGCAAATGACAGTGGTTATTTTTGTAAAAGGAAGTCATTTCTCCAGAAAAAAATGTTGTCATGTTTTAGGTTCATAACTAGATAGCTTACTTTGGGATCTTAAATCAATATAAAGGAAAAATAATTTTGAGATATGACTCACAAGTAAGTTTTTCCATTCTTATTGCCCAAAGAGGCAAAGAACTCCAATAATAAGGGACCATAAAACATTATTTTGTGATTTGCTATTTACAGAAATATATTGGCATAATAAGTGTTTTAAGAAATAGATAAGGGCCTGTTTCTAAGCAACTTTTTAAAATCGTACATTTTTATGGAAGAAACTTTTCTGTGGAATATAGATAGTAGTCATCAAACATTTTCAGCCTTCATTGGCATCTTTATTTTGGTGGAAGGACATAATTAAACAAAAGATAAGTTGCTATAAAAAGCAAGAATCTCTTACCAGTTCTCTGGCATGACTTCCCCTCAGTATCCTCACCTTTGCTGTCATCCTCAACATCTTCTCATTGTCTCTTCCCACTTTCTGTTTCCCATTTGCCCTCACTAGTGGAAGATGAGAGGAAGAAAGTGTCAGTCTGACTGCTAACTCTTCCACCTGAACATTCCATATGTGGGGAATGTTGCAGTTTTTTTTTTTTTTCAATCTTCTTTTCCTCTTTATCACATGCTCAAGACTCCATGATTTTTGGGAAAAGTTAATTTTCTCAATTACATTGTTTTCCTTCCCATTATCTATTTTTCCTAGTGCTCATTACTAATCTCTGGTTTGTTTTCTACTTTTCCCCGTCCTTTTCCTCCTTGTACTTCTCCTTCCATTCCCACCACTCTATTGAAGTGATATTAGACTTCTATTTTGCTTAAACTAATGGTCTCTAGTCAGCCTTTAAATTTCAAGTGTGGGCTACCTTCTTATTTACCTTGATTACCTTGCACAATATACTTTGTGGTTCTTTTTCCTCTCTACATTCTTCCACCTTTTAAACTGTTAGCTTTTTGCTATTCTTGGCTGTGGATATTTGCCAAGACTTGGATTGTAAAAATGTGTGTTGTCTTCTGGCTTGATCTCGGCTCTATGTGGATAGATTCCAAATCTTTGCCTCCACTCCTGACCTATGTTCCAATCTTGACATAGAACTGGAAGGGACCTTGGAGTCTGGTTTAGAACTTCATTTTGCAAATAAGTAAAGTGAGTAGAAGCGCTGGGTCCTGAACTTTATTATGTCCCTTATTTTGAATCAGGCTCCCCTTCCATTTCATCCTTAGCTTCCTCATAGATATTTTATGTCCTAAATTAAACTTCTCATTTTGCCTTAGGTGTCCTTGGTTTCCTTAACTAGGCTTGACACTTTGCTATATATATATATATATATATATTTTTTTTTTTTTTTACTTCCTCTCCCCCTTTTTCATCATTTGCTAAATCCTATTATAGCTTTTATTTTCAAAAATGTTGTTTGTGTTTGGTAGTTGATTTATTGTAATATCCTAATTGGACTTCTAATCTGAAATCAATGTGCACAATGGACTATTTTTCTAAAATTTTATCATGTTATTATCTTGCTCCTTGTCATCATCAAGATAAGGTTAAATTTGCCCTGAATCATTTTGAAGCCCCATTTTGGAGCTTAGTTGTATTTCTCTTGGATTTTCTGAAGACCTTAATCTCATTTTAAAAATGGGTTTAAAATTCTACCTAGTTATATCATAAGAACATCTTATGGATTAATTAATATTAGATGTAACAAGAACAGTTTATTTTAAACTGAATTATCAGGATGGTTCTTCCATGTTTTTAGGAAGATAGTCTGTAATTATGTATGCTTTCACTTAAAAAAAAAATTAATAATGCCACAGGAATCTGAATTAGAACCCCTGAATGGTGAGGTAATGGAAGACACCATAAAGGCCTCACTAAAACCTGAAGAGGACACTGATCATGATGCTTTGGATGGAAAGTCAAAATGGCCATCTGGTCATTCCAGTGAAGAAATTGGAACTCTCCTTGTTCCACCCATGGTTGAATCTACAATGACTCCTGAGGATACTGCACCAGATAAGGTAGGGGAAACACATAACTTTGCTTTCCTGATGAGGAAGTGAGGTCATGGCCATCATGTGTTTCTGATGCTGTTACTCTTGCTTGATTCAGAATTTATATTAGCTTTTAAAGCATCAGTTGGCCAAGAAAATAGATTGGTAGATGTTTCAACATTTTCAGAACCAACAGGAAATAGTAGTGATCCCTTTTTAGTTATAATCCTTGTCCATTCTTTCTTCACAAGATCTCTTATGTCTTTCCCCTTCTTCCAATGAAGCAGCCATCATCAGAGATCAGACTCTTTATCACCTCTTGCCTGGGCTACTATAATAGCCCCTAATCGATCTCCCTATTTCTGGTCTGAATCTCCTCTCCAATCAGTCCTTTATGCAGCTCCCAGAATAATCTTTCTAAGAATTGGAGCTGATGATGTCACTATCCTAATCAGAAACCCTCAGTGGCTCTTAATTAGTTTGGTGCTGAAGACTGTCCACACTCTGGCTCCCACTTGCCCTTTTTCTCTTCTTTCTTTTTGATGAGTTCTATTAATTCACTTCAGTTCAATTGGCATTTAAAAGGTTAGATGTGCTAGGAAACACAAAAGATAGAAGTTTAAAAGTCTTTAAGGAACCTACAAATTCTACTGGCATGTGAGTGTCTTTTTTTTAAAGTCAGTGTGTATAAGAAAATGAATTGAACATTAAATCAGTTTCAGTCAATATTTTGCAAAGAGATAGAAAGAGACATTTGTCATTCAGTACAACTTGCTGTCTTATATTTGGCATTTGTTACTGATTCTTGTGCATAGTAATATGTACAATTTTATACATACTTCTGCTTATCGATTTTTTTTTTCTGGGTGCAGTTGTTCTTCCTGCCATGTGGTTGTTAAGTTTATTTTGCTAAACAAATCTTTACTTTGTAGGAAATACAAAAATAAACTTAAACTTGAGTCTACCTACAAATTCCTATGAATTCTTTAGATAATTTAGATTCTATTTAGAACTCAGATTCTAATTTGTTTTTGTGGTCATAACATTTCTTTATGAAACTTTTACCTTTACAGATACCTTATTATTTCTTCATGGTCCTTCCCTTATATGTACATGTTACCCTCTGAGCCACAAGTTTTTGAGAAAATTAGGGTGGTGGTCAGTTTGAGGTTTAGGAAATGTGGGGTTTGGGAAGAATTGCTGGAATCTAGCTCTCTCTTTAAGAGTCACCAGGGTCTAAGAGTCAAAGTTCTTAAAGTTGAATTAATTTATCCATTTATTTAATGACTGATTTTGGTTTGGTTTGGTTTTTTTAGGTCACAGATATGATTGATTTCAAAATGGCGAAGGACAAAACCCCACATGATGAAAAAGAGAGCTCCGAGGAAAAATCTCTCCCAACTCCACGAAAGAAACCCCTTTTGGAAGGTTCTGATAGTGTTGCCACAACCCCAAAGGAAGAAACATCAGATAATGGTCTTTCAAACTCTGTGGTAGGTGAAGCATCAGAAGAATCTGTTTCTGAAAATGTGTCGCCCAAAACCACTTCCTCATTGGAAGATCAGGGGGAAGAAATGGTCCCTGATTCCCAGGAAAACCCAACGACAACAACCCCTTCTCAGAGTTCTCCAGGGATGGTTGAACTTGAAGATGTTCAAAATACAGGACAAAAGAATCAGTCAGAAGACCAGTCTGAAGCATCTTCAGAGCCTCAGGATCATTTCACCCAGTCAACTGAGAAGGCTGCGGACAGCAGTTCTGAGGAGGTAGAAATTGAAGTACCAGTAATAGACAGGAGGAATTTAAGAAGAAAGGCCAAAGGGTACAAAGGACCCACTAAGAAAAAAGCCAAGTTAGCTTGAGTGGAGGAAGAAATATCAGTCATAAAAATCCTCTTTGTAAAATATTGGTGTAGTTTTCTTATAATATGGCAGTTAACAAAAACCACATGGGATAGAAGATAAACCTTTGTTGTTCCAAAATTTCAAGATGGAATTATTTATGATGCATTCCCTCTTATAGGAATCAAGATTAACCATTCTTCTTAATTTTTTCTAGACATTTTCTGCACTATAATTTTTTTTAAACCCACCACATTCCTATTTTGGATCACCAAATCAATGTAATTTCATCTTTAAAAAAAAAAAAAAAAGATGATTTCATCTTTAGCAGGTGGAGATAAATGGCCATTACTTTTTTAAAAACTTATCATAAATACAAAGGCTGCTGTGAAAGTAGCAGAATTTCCACTGCTTATCACAGAAATCATCTTTTGTACTTTTTATACTAAGACGTTTTCATACAAAATAAAAATGTTTCACAGTCTTACTCTTCAAAAGCAAAATTCATTTCAAGCAGTTTTTAAAAGATAGGAATGCATAAAATGGCAACAACTAATTAAAATATCACTAAAATAGAATTTAAAAGGTCTTTAAGTGGCTGATAGCATGACCATACAACTATATTAAGTCAAAGGTATATAAATCATATTACTTTGGCTTATAATTCTAATCATGGAAACTTATTGCATCCATTTGGTTATGTGTTGGTGTATAGTCACACACACACACACACACACACACACACACACACACACACACAATTCCTGAGTCAATCTTCTATGTTATGATCTGATACTCCCAGTAATGGGAGCATTAGTCCTTTGTGTTGGGTAAACAAATTATACTTAAATACAAATTATATTAAATTTGTTATTTTGCTATAAATTATTTTATTGTGGTCCCTAACACTTGAATTGATGAAATGCTATAAGAGCCTTAAAGGAGTTTGTTTCCACCCTAATCATGTACTATGCTAAAATTATTAATTGTATACTTCATTTCAAGACTTTAACTTTGGTTTCACTAGAGTTATCTTACTTTTGGTTGTGTCAGATGGAGACAATGTCCCATGTGTTGAGATTAAATACTATCTTTGAGTCTAGTTGTCAGCCTAGTTTGTAGCAAGAAAAATTAAATCACACAAATTCAGGAGAATGAAATCCTTTTGCTGTTATGAGGTCCCTTGCTCTGGCTGTGGAACGCTAGTTAAATTTTTTTTTTCCCATGGTTCTCAAATCACCTCTCTAATCCTTTGGTATGAATTTCCTTCTTCTGGCCTATAGCCAGAAAGGGTTTTGTTTTTGTCCCTCTATGATTTTTGCTCATCTGCCCCATGTCTTATAGTTATAGAATGGGGCTGACTTTAGTATGAGTGGAGCTGCTGTATCTATTGTTGATGCCAGAATTATGCACTATGCTGGAAGCTTCAGACTTCACTCTTGCCCTGCTTTATGTTCCATTATCCTGGTTAAAAACTTGTTAGGCAGATGATGTTGTGACTAATATAGTCACTAGTCACCTCTTATTGCCCAATTCATTCTAGGGAGTGCAGAATGTTTCCTACCCCTGAATTGGAACTTAGTTATTATAGCCTTTTCTATTAGAAATGAAAATAATCTTAAATATCAAATCTCATATTAATTACTCTTTGACAATATCAGTGATGTTTTGAATTATGCACATGTAGTTTAGACAGTACTAGATACATTAGAACAACTTTTGTTGGTGAATGTAAAAAGCCATTTGGCCCATCTGGGGTTTAGGTTATGTTTTAATTTTGTATCATTAGAAGATGTATTGAAGTTTGGTTGGAAAGCTTTCTTCAATCTATATTTAGATAATGTTGATTAAACTCAATGACTTTTTACCATTTGAGGATTCATATTTTTTGGAAAGAGAATCTAAAAATTGCAGAGAGAGAGATATTCAAGGCAAGCAAACTATTAAACTGTTTATTACCTTTTTGGATTTTGAACACTCTTCTGCCCTTTTCCATGTTCACTATTTTTTTTAACAGAGATGAGCCAAATTTTTGGCTTTATCTGTTTAATGGTTATTAATAAAATATCTTGAATGATTAAGACTTAAAATGGTGTATCAATGCAAGATAAATAGCACCTATACCACGATTATGTGGCAGTTAAAAAGGTAAGAAGATATAGTTTTTGGGTAGGCATTTTTATTAATAAAAGGATGGTCATTTTATTAAATTAAAGACTATCATGGTGATAGAACTGCCTCCTTTGATTTAAAAAAGGTATGAGGGACTCTTGTTCTCCCCAAATCATTGGTTATTAATAATCATTACTTATTTCTCCATTTGATTCAATTGAGTGTGTCAGCCTCCTCAATGAATCACTAATTGTTACAACAGACACTTCATCAAGAGTTTCTAAATATGCGACTTAAGAGGAAAGACAATGCAAGATGGACAGGTACTTTGCCAAAATGAAAGCAGGCACTTCTCTTTCTTACGTAGACTTTAGAGATAAAAGCATAACGGGAAAGAGTACAATAATAAAGCCAAAGTCCCTATGGCTCTTTGGAAATATTTCTGGTTTGGGTATGATCTCGGAGCAGTAGAGATGTTCTTCTGTGTCTACAAAATTGATTTTAGTATGATTTTAAATTTACTTTGCCATTTACCAGTTCAAATAATAAAAATTAGCTCAAATCTTAATGTCTATTATTAGCAAATCAAATTTGGAAACTTTTAGACTAGGGAATTTACAATTTTAGGGTGACCAATTGCTATCTTGACATATATAGGAAACTCGGATACAAACAGAAAATTGGAATCTAATTTTTATACTTTTATTCATTCCCTCATTAGAAGGATAAAATTCCAGTAAGGAATTAATAATACTTGGTCTTTAATTCAAGAGTAAATCATTTAAGTTTCCAGATTAACAAATGACCTCAGGATAGTACATATATAAATACATTGAGTGATTAATTTCAAAACAGTACATATTAAATAAGTATAAATTACTCTCCTCAATGGAAATTGATTGCACCAAAATTGTTTCCTTCAAACAAAACTGAAGATAGTTCTCATCTAGCTTTAATAATTAATAGAATAGGCTTGAAAAATTATTGAATAGAATAAACTGCTGAATCAATGCCCAATCATTCTTACCTATTTTGAAGCATTTAAGGAGATATGCACATGCATACATACACATATATTACTAGTAACAAACATGATGAGGTCAAATACTCATCTACTTTAATTGTTTAGCTTATAGAAAAGACCAAAATTCTAAGCTCAAAAATACACTTGTATCTTATTATAGTATCTTCTCAGTATTAGCCTATAACATACAGATTTATTATTGTGTTCACAAAATTTGCCATAAAACAATAGGAACATAAGGGAAAATTTTTCCCTAACTTATTATCAGCTCCAGGCAAAAGTTATATAAATAGCCAAATGCATTGATCCAGGCTTAAAATCAGCTAGGTGAGCTATTTTCCATTCAAAAGGAAATGTCATTTTGGGGTAAATTGAATCAAAGTCATCCTACTTCACCCCATGCCAAGAGTCATTCTATAGCTTTTCCCATGAGAACTCCACCTGTCTGATTTCATAGATATAAACCCCAAAGGGTTGCTGGCATCATAAATTCCTTGACTCAGTAGTATTCCTTTGTGGTCATACCTGGAGTTAGACTCAGAATATCAGGTCCAGTACCATAAGTTCCAGTAATCATAACATAGATGGGTTCAGCTCTCAAGGATCACATATTTTAGATAACAGTATTGTTATCTTTCATTGGTATCAGCAAGAGATTTATCATGAAAAATCTCAACTTATCTTGATAAAACTAATACTCATGGTAAGTGTTTTTTTCATCCATAAGTTCAACAATTTACAAATGATTTTGTTTTGAGATGCTTAATAACAAATGATTTAAGATAGAATATATTATATAATCTTAAATGGTACACAGGGAACAGATTATATGAAAAGTTGTCTATAGTAAAATATCTTTATTAACCATGTTCAAATGGACACACTACTCAGATTCCCTTTAAAAATGGGAACATCTTTAAAGTGACTCTTAAGTAGTTTGTATGAATTTCTATACTTGTTCTAATCTCAGATTAAATAACAAACATTAATGAAAATGAGATTTCCTATTAAAGTGAACAAGATAGCTCATAAATTACAACTATTCACTAACATTACTGACTGTACTGAAATCCTATTCTTTAAATATAAACAAAAGAGGTTCCTGATTTTAACCTTACAAGTTAATTTGTCTGTTTCACAAACTTCTGAAAGAATGAGGTACTTCAGGAACTGAATATTATACATATGACAAGTTCAGGCACTAATCTCTTCCTTAGGTCATTGAAATGACAACAAATTCATATCAAAACAGCAAGATCTTTCCCATTTAAAGCTTATTTCAGTAATTTAGATACCATAGTATTAATCTAATTAATAGATTCAGTATTGCAATAGCAAACTTCTATTGTCTACCCTGATACTAAAAATTTGCTATGAAAGTTGCAAGCAAGAACATGGTTATGATAGCATCAAAATTGGTCCTCAAGACCAACATTACCCTATGTAACCTGGCATATGGGAACAAGTTACTGCAATAAATTTATTTGTAAAATAAAATTCAGTATGCCTTCTAAAAATTAAAGTTGCTTTTTTTTTTTTACTTAAACATTTCTTCCTAAAAATATTTGTTTCTTAAAAACAGCTTAAAATTTATCCTGATGTTAGAAGGATAGTAACTAGACTTGCAGAAAATAAATTAGTTGGAAACGTCTAAACTAACACCTGTTAATCAAACTTAAAACAAAGATAATTAAAATTAGAATTTATCAAAGTTAAGTTGGTGTAAATTGTCTTTATGTAACACATAAATCCCCAAAGTTTTAAAAACAAAATAAATTTCTAATCATAAATTCCTATGTAGCACTCCCCCCTTTTCCCCAGTCAAAAAGTCTTTGCAATGGAGAAGATTGTTTTTATAAGCAAAACAAAACAAAAAACAAAAAACTCATCAGTCTTATCACAATAACAAAGCTTACCAGACCTTTTTAAAAAATTTGCTTAATATCCTTTTCTTCCTTTATGTGTTCTTCTAAGGAATAAATTCAACCTATTCTCACATAGTGTATTCATTTAGATTCCTCTCTTGTCTCTCCCATAGATAGTCATCACACAATTATCCTGAAAAAGATTTATTGCCCACAAATTTATATATTTCCTCCTTTCTTTTGAAGACATATACTGCAAATTACCAGCTCCATACAGTTTGATATCACACCTATAATCAAAGTACTCTGGACTGAAATATCCTAAGATTCCAAGTTAAATTGCTGCTTTTGGCAAGAGACCCAAGGAATTTCATTTAATGGAGGCAGGGTGTGGGCAGTTTCCCCAGACCAGAAACTTTGAATAACTTTTTATAAAAGATAATTAAATAATTGAACAGTACCAAGAAACATTTAAGGTTTTTATATAATAATCACAAATTGTAATAGCTATTCTATGTGGGTTTTTTTTTTTTCCTTTTACCATATCTATAAAGGTAGTGGACATGATGATCATTTAACTTTAGTGATTACAGCTTGATTTCGAAAAACCTTTTCCTTTGCAATACCCAGTTCTTAAGTCAAATCACTGCACTGGGACTAGATCCTGAAATCTTAAAATACTGTTAACTCAGTTACTAATCTGTTACTGATTTTTTTTTCTTTTTACACACTTATCTCAGTCTTTTTACAGTTAAATCCATAACTCAAAAGAATTAAAATCTTTACATTTCTAAGAATATTTCTAATATAACAAATAATCATATTAATTGTAGGCACTTTTAACACATTACAGATCACATTAACTGGGATAATAGCTTACTAACTTTCAGATCCATATAGTATAAGCATAATGATGCGTATTTGGATCTACTTTCCAAACAATATTATAAAGAACCTTAATTTGTAATTTCAGTGATTTAATATTTTATATAAGGGCTATTTATTTCAAGCATTTCATATTATGGAATTCACCATTTCCAGCTAATTTACTGCCAAAGATTTTAAACAGTATATGTGATTTTAATTATAACAAATTCTTTCACACTTAAGAACTGAGTTGCTCATTAGATTGTCCCTAAACCCTAGACTATTTGAAACTGTGGTGTGGAACAAGAGGGGCTTGGAACATGTAGTATCCTCCATTTTGAGTGCCAAGCTTGTTGACTTACTACTTAACAGAAACATTTTTTCAAATTAGAAAGCAACTTGCCCTCCCTTCTTTCCTGCTGCTCCTCATCTTTAGGAATTTGGAAAGTTAACAATTTACAAATCAGAAAAGCAGTATTTCTTGCACATCTTTCAATAACGTTATAAAAACAGCTTTACAATGTTAATATGTACTTTAAATAAATTGCTGAAATCCTAAAGTTATTGCATTTAAGACTATGATAGAAAAACTTCTGATCAAAGTGTCTTAAAAGACAAAAAAACTTAGTTCTGCAGTTTTAAACAAATTGGCCTGACATTCAGATATATTACGGGGGCAAAGACAGTCCCCTGGATTTAATATTAACATAATCTACAAACTTTAACTTTGGGATCCAATAAAATCTGAATTGATTCAATTTTACCATAACAAAAAAAAAAATTCCCTTTTGCCAAGTGACTAAATGAAGAAACTGTTTTCCCTCACCAGCTCTTCAAACTGCTTATTCTAGATTTTAATTAGTTGCTAAATCCAAGAAAGAAAAATAAATAACCTTAATGTTTTTACAGAGAAAGAGACCTGCAAAATGGAAAACTCCTGAATCTTAACCTGCTTTTTCAGTTACCTCTATCTAGCAAGTACATGCCAAGAAAAGACAAAACAGACAAAAGCATAAAGCAATCAAAGTTGAGATAAAAACTAGTTTGGGAAAGGTTTTTACACTGCTTTTTTACTTGCTTCCTGCTTCTATTCAGAGCAGGTTGATTTTTTTTTTTTTCAGTGCCACACTCAATCCTATGTTTAGCTTAATTTCTTCTTAAAATTCCTTCTGACATACTTCCACCTGAACCTTAAGGTGACTTCTCTCCAAACCCTTTTGGGAAGAATTTTAATTTGCTCCCCAAGATTCATACTTTACCAGAGTTGGTACTCTTCACAGCTTGCCTGTTTCATTCAACCCTCTTAAGGCTCTCACAATGAAATTTGCAAAAAAATTTTGGGTCATGCTTGCTTATTAACTCTCTAATAAGAGGACTTAATGGCCAAGTTTCTAATCCCAAAGTGAACCCCCAAATTTCTCAGGTGGGTCCCCATGTCTATGCCGAATATCCCAAAGCATCCCCAAAAGTCATCTTAAAAACAGGATTTCTTTTTTTAAGCTCTCTGAGTCAAGGAGTTCAGTTAGCAAGCTCTGTCCCTGTAAACCTATTTGAGAGGACCCTATATGGTGGTGAGAGTGAAAATTAGAGAGTTGCAGCATTAAAAACATAGACACAAACATATAAACTTAACCAGATACAATTTAATTATTGATAAAAAGAAATGTCATATCACAACTAGAGTCCTAACAAAAAAACTCTCCTTGTGGAGAACTCTCCATGGGCCCAAAATAGAGGAAATTTTGGTTAAGAAACTAGAGTGCAGGGCTTTGATCCTTTGTGGTTGGCATAATTAGGGTAATTAAAATGTTTTAGAAACAAGTTTCTGGATAACTTAATCATTTTATTAATAAGGCTAGCATGTTTATTAATAAAAGGATTGTCATTTGACAGTCTCTCTTAGACCAAAGACCATCATGGTGGTGGGTTCACATATATATATACATACCCTTCAAAGAGTAGATGTTCCCCTAGTTGGGAATTAACCCTGATTGGTTAATAATGAAAGAATGAATATAATAAAGAAGGGCTGGGCATAAACTTTGTTTAAGCCATTTATTTCTTAAATTAACCCCAGCCTTGGGCAATCTAGTCAAAGAATTTATGCACCATCCAAGCCTGAGAAAATAAAATAGCTACCCATATATTTGGATGGGATCAGAAGAAGAAAGTCCAATCTCATTATTAGTAATGTCCTTCTAGAGATTGAACTTTTAAAATCAGGGACTTTAGAAAAAAGGAGGGCATTATGGGTTTTCTCAGATCATTGGTCATTCATAATAATTTATCATATATTTTATTAGAAATGTTAGTACTTTCACAATGAATGACACTTATTTAAGATGTTAGTAGGTTAAATTTTTAATCCATGATTTCCTTTTCATTTTTAAGTAAATTTAAGAACCTGATTTTGATTTTATAACTCAGTCATTTAAATTTTTAGATATTTTATACTTTATTCTTATATTTCTTAGTGAATCACACATTGTTCTTAAAGTATTTTGATTTGCTTACAAGTGTGTGGTGGTCCTTTTGGGATTCTGTCTACTTTGTTCTGTGTTCATTGTGCACATAGTCTTTAAGTTTACAAACCTGGCAATGGGAAAGCTGCTTTAATTTGATTTGTTTTTTTCAGTGAATATTTTGTATATGATCACTGATGATTAGAAATGTAAATCTATTCACAATTGTTTTTATCTCTTGTATACTCAAGTGAATTGTAAGCATTTTCTTTAGGGGGAAAAAAGCAAACCCTTTTTATTCAGTCCAGCAGAGGAGTTTTTGTCATGGTTTACATACTACTAATCATTTAAAATGCTACTTTTTATGTGGGGAGGGGGGAGAAGTATTTGTGTTGCAGGTAAAAACAGAAAGGTTAGGTCAACTTTAGTAATTTTTATGAACAATGACTTTAAATGGGTACAGAATTTGATTGCTTTTTAAACTCTTTCTGACAGAACTTAACTTTATTACTTTAGACTTTATTAAAGAATTTTGTGAACTTAATTGGATACTTTACGGTTTCTTATAAGGGAATACACAAAATTTTGCAATTATGGAAAATGGAATCATAATATGAATCTCAATCCAAATAATGTCATATGTATTTTCTGTTGAAGTCTCTTCATGCCCTACTACTCCTTTATTAGTTGGTTTTCTTTAAAATATTCTAATTTTGTGTGTGTGTGTCAAGAAGGGGCTTCAGGTTTGTATTTAAATATGTGCACACATACTTGAAAATTATGTTATAAATTCAAAAGCTAGTAGTAAATACTTATATCAAAAAAAATTTTTTTAAGTGACGAAAATGCTAGTTATTTCAGAATATATATACAGAGAGAGAGAAAAAGAATTTGATATTTATGGCCTCTCTTGCCATCATTAGTGAAGATAGTAACTATTTTGGTTTTTAAAAATATATACATAGTTTGACCTAAATATTAAAATTTTAACTTCTAAGACACTTCACTCTAACATTATCAATGTTTCATGCAATGCAAAGAATTATACTGTGGTAAAAAGATAAAACATCCTGATGTTTAATGGGGTTCTATATTTGATATAAAGCCAAGGCTATAGGAGTACTACCTGAAATGCTTTTTATGTGTTTGGAAGAAAATGTGTGTGAAAGTTGCCACTTACATAGATTGAGAATTTATTCTCTTTGGACTTGGAACCATGTTTGGGTATTGCATAAGATTTATTTTGTCTCCATTCTGTATTTTGCTTTACTAATTGGAGTTAAGAAATCTTGAGGTTTGGTCATATCAGCAGTCAAATTGGAATAATACTCAATGTAAATAATTTCATCAGCATGATTCAACAGTGGAATAGTATTTTAGAAATTTAAAAGTATTCAGCATTATATTTGTCTTCCTTTTTTGATTAGGAGCAGAACAATATTTAACAAGTGCAATAGCCTCAGTTATGGATGAGATGACAATTAAAACATTTTGTACTTTGTTCTAATATTGGGGGTGGGGGGAGGGTCGGAACCATTTGCTGCTGAACCTACTGCCTTCTTAAAGGCTTTCTTTGCACCTTAGAAAATATTTAAAGAGGGGAAATGTTATACACATTAATTTGCTTTCTTTGATATCTATGGTCCTTAAAGGTCAACCTCAATTCTCAAGAAGCCAATCTTGAAATATTCTTTACCTTCAAACACAAAAGGATCATGACTGAACACAGCCTCTATGCAGCAGCAACATGTGTTTCATACAATAGTTCATTTAATTAGATTTGCACATTACTTATCATGACAAAAGTACCTGTTAAGATCCCCTTGTAAGCAATAAAGATTAGTCCAAGTTTCAGCTTCTGTGCTTTATTGTAAAATAAGTGATTTTGTCATATTGGATCTTCATTTACAGATAACTTTTCATGAGCTTCTTTAGGTTTTTTATAAACTTGTTGGTACCATCTTTATAATTCTTATTGAAGATATGCTACTATTCTCAATGATTACATCTTGTTAACGAGTATTTAAGTTGCTTTACTTTCAAAGTACTTTTTCTTTTGTGGTTTTTTTAGTGTTTGAAATATTAATTAAACCTATATTTTGTAATTGTTTTCTGGTTTGTTTTGAGATTCTCTTCACTTGGTAGTTTTCTTGGCTGGACTTATCATGAAAAGTGATTTTATTAATTAACCTTTTTCAGCTCTTAGTGATAATATCCTTGTATAATTGTGCTGCAGATTTTTTAAAAAGTGAATGTAGGGGCAGCTAGTTGGCGCAGTGGATAGAGCACCAGCCCTGAAGTCAGGGGGACCCGAGTTCAAATTTGGTCTCAGACACTTAATACGACCTATCTGTGTGACCCTAGGCAAGTCACTTAACCTCAATTGTCTCAGCAAAAAAAAAAAAGTGAATGTAAACTTAGCTTGTAGCTTAACTTCACATTAATTAGGGCAGTATTTGAAGGAAAGTGTTTTTGATTTGATTACCCAATTATCAAAAAAAAAAAAATAACAAAAGACTTTTACCTCAATTATCTGGGAAAATGCATTAGTTCTCCACTTTCAGAGATCATGAATTGTGATTTTAATAAGACTTGTTTAAATATTAATTTACAGATAGTCTTTGATGCTAAGGAACAATTTAACCCATAAAGCACAAGTCAAACTTCATTTGGGGTCAGGATGGGATCCAAAGGCTTATTTTAAATTCGCGCTGGATCTGACTGTATGATTGTATTCTTTGAAATGATTTCATCTGTAAAATGAAAGTGATACTTCCAAGGGTTGTCATGAGTACTAAATGAGATATCTGCATAATGCTTTGGAAAGCTTAAAGTACTATTTAAATGCTAGTTTATTATTATCATGGCATATTTTTTCATTCATTTATAAGCATTTATTAAAGACCTATAGTGTATCTCCAGTATTATAAAAAGACCTGCCTTCAAAAAGCACTTTTAAATCAACCAGTAGGTAGACTGACTGTGTTAAGTAGGGTGGTACTTGTCAAGAAACTTAATAGGAGTGTGTGTGTGTAAAAAGTAATTAAAAATTGAAGGCATCAAGGGCTATTAATTGGACTTTAGAAGAGGGAGATGAGAGTGTTGATATGTAAGGAGGCATTATGCTGGAATTGAGACTTAAGCTGGGCCTTGAAAAGTAAGTGTGCGAAGGATATTTTAGGGGTGCAGAGAGATTGGTACCAGGCTAGGATGAGTAAAGTTGCTAAGGAGGTAATAAGGAAACTTTTCTAAAAGAATATAACCAGTTTACTTGAAATGGAAAGCTTTTATGTGGAGGAGGCACTAAGAGATGAGCTGAATAGAATCCAAATAGAGTCTGGTGGGGCCTGAGCTCCAGGGTGAGCAGCTCTGGCCTTCTGAGTAAGACAGAGCCACAGAAATATTTTGTTAAATGTTTCCCAATTACATTTTAACCTGGTTCAAGGCTACATTTTGGAGTTTCCTGAGAGTTTTCTCCAGTGGATTGCAAATTGGACACCTCTGCACTGTTTTCTTATAGCTTCCTCCCTCTCAACATTTGTTCTTCTTGTTATCTTTGCCAGTCTTAAAGGTATGCAGTAGAATCACAAAGTTGCTTTACTTATCATTTCTCTAATTAGAGTATTTTTATGATTTTCATATATATTTTCAGCATACTTTTGGTGTATAAATCAAAGATAATTTCAATGACTTTCATTTTTTTTCTGATCTGTGGTTTCCATAGATAATTTGATAACTCCCCAATTATATGTGCACTTATTTTTCTTCTAACTTCAGTCCTACATTAACAACTGACTCAAATAGCCCATAAGCATTACAAACCAAACTTGTTTAAAATAAGATCAGTTCTTTCCTCCTACACCTACCTCTCCTCCAAATTTGTAAATTATTTTGAAAAGCCTGTCATCTTCCCACTTATTGAAGTTCACAACTTCACAGTAATCTTTACAGTTATCCCTTCCACAATACAGAAAACCATGTAAGATTTTTTAACTCTCCCTGTGTACCAGAGAAATTTGAATTTTTTCTTTTTCTTTCATGGAGTGTTTACAAGTACCTTATTGTAAAATTCGGGTTAAGTACTTTGTTATAGGCACATTTTATGAATTTCTGAGTTTTTATGACTTTTTCTGGGTCCTCTGCTGGCCTTCATGTATTATCTATGGCCTCTACAAAATCTACCCAAAATTACAATTTTTTTTTATGTTAACCCAAGACATATCAAAACCACAATGGAAAAGGCTCAACATGGAAGGAATAATTTTATCACTTCCCTCTAACAAATCCTACCCCTCACCCCATATTAAATGAGTTACTAACTTCATTAGGTTGTTCCTCCAAAATATTTTTGACACTCATCTTCCCTTGAGATATCTTCCTTAGTCACTATTGGACTGGGCTGTAACCAGTCATGCTTTCAGTCACTGATATCAATGAATTCATTTTCTACATAGCTGCTCAAAAACCTGTGGCTGCCCATTTCTTTTGTTGTTGTTGTTAACAGACTTCTATAGGGAGCTGTGTTGAGGAAACTTCACTTAATAAAGCAGACAGATATGTATCTCTCTTTTCTCCATATTATAGCTTTGAAAAGAGTCCTCTTGACCCTGAGAGGGTTATAAACTAGCTGTTGTCTCGGTCATTCATCACCTTCATTTCCTACCCAATTGCAGGTCTTTGAATTTCTCCATTATATTTATGCCCCTCACCTGGCATAAGGCTGTCTTCCTCATTTCTCTCATAATCCTTAATTTCATCTAAGGCTGTAGTGTGTGCATCTATTTATATATATGTGTATGTGTGTGTGTATAGACACCTGACAGCTTAATCAGGAATATTTAATAAAGAAAATCCCTGACCCTGATCAGTAACTGGGACAACATACACAAAGAAATATATTATGGTTAAATGGACCAACTATCCATCTCATTGTACTAAGTATTTTTGAGTACATTTTTTAATTTTAATTTTTTTCTATTCTTACTTCCCACCCTCTCCTGTACCTTAATGAGGAAAAAAAGGAAGCAAAATGTTTGCCCATAATATATAAAATAAGCTCTCATATTGGCTATATCCAAAACTCATTTTATAATTTGAAATCATCTCACTACCAGAAAAATAGTTTGTTTCATCACTGGTCCTCTGAAATTGTGGGTTGGTCATTGTATATAGATCAGAATTCTTTCCAAGTTGCCTATATTTACATTGTTTTTGTTGAAATTGTCCTGTTGATCACTACAAAGCCATTTTAGAATAGCCTTGGCCTACTTTTCAGAAATTTAATTTGAGTGGGGAGACGTTCTCTCCTTTTCAAGCATCTTGTTTGAAATAACTGAATATCTGATAATTTTATGGGACTGTTTATTCCCCTTGATATTTCATCAGCATCTTACATCTTTAATAGACTACAATAGTTTTCAATTAGATCCCGTTTTTATGTAACTTCATTTCTAAATACATTCTCCACATTTGTCACCTAGAAAATTATTCTAATGATTCAGTCAGCACATTGACCATACATTGCATATTCATGATCCAAAACCTCTTCAAAAAGGGAGGGAAGTATGGTGCCAAAGCAGTGTTTATACTGCTTTTGCTCAATTGTTCAGAGTAAATGTGTACTCCCTCACATCTGGCTAGAATAAAAATCTTTAGCTTCTCTCAAAGATATGCTCAACTGCTATGTCCTATCAGGTGTTTCCAGCTCCCTGCTTCCCTACCTTGCTATTGCTTTACTATTTCATGGCCTACTAATCTATTACTGTGATTTTTCTTATAATTTCTGGTCTCAGATTCATAGAAACTATACTTTCTAATTTTGACTGTTAAGATGTTTACATCTTAGAATTGTGTAATAGTAATAGTAAATGAGTTTTAAATGAATTGATTTTTGCTAGAGGAAGTCACATGCTACAGAAGTCCACACAGTAGGATCTTTGTGTATTGCAAATTTCCTCCAGAATCTGAGCTAACATTCATAAGTAGAATATCAAGTGAAACAATCATAAACTACTAAGAATTTCAGTCCTCCTTTGAAAGCCTAATTATCAAGCTCATTCTCCTAGTAATTTCATATTGGCCAGTATCTTAAACTTTTATACATGACATGTTTTCTCCTTGAAACTAGCTAAGGAAGTTACCTCATTCTCAACTGGTAAATTTAGAAAGAGCTATCCATGCCCAAATAGCTTCACCACTATGAAAAGGCTGGAATAAATCATGGCTACTTCCCAAAACGCAATGTTATCATCTATCTATCTATCTATATACTTACCATTTAAAAAATAAACAAAACCTTGGATTTACATACATATCAAGGACATCCTTGACAAATGACAAGGGATCAAGTTGGCTTTCACAAATGTTATCCTAGAACAGATCAAATTTTTATCCTCATGCAGTTGGTTAAAAGATTCAGATAAAAAAAGTCTCATTTTGCTTAAATTGAAGGGACCACAAACATTGACATAAAAACTGCATTTTTGCAGTTATTCATTAAAAGTTATTATTTGTATGAGAACCAAAAATCCCATGAAATTTTTCTTATTGCTGTTGAAAGGACAACTGATCCAATTCATTTACTTGTTATTCATAGCTGCAGATTCCTTTTTGTTTACTAGATTAATATGATTTAGGGTGTCCATTTAGCATTTCAGTGGATAATTTCACATTTGAAAACATTTGAAGTACCAACAATTATTGATAAGTGATATGCTGCTTCTTCCTCCCATTTCCCCCACTCTGCCTCTGTCCCTGAAGAACTGAATAGCTTTAATGGGTAGTCATGGTCAAATAATGTACCTTCAGATGAGCTTCTGATGAGATGACATGAACACTTTTGGTTGGTCTTCCAATTGGAGACAATCTCCAATAGTACCCATTCTTTCTAACACAGAAGAACCTGTCAGAACTTATTCTGAAGGAGTAGCTTTAAAGAATTCAAGGTCCCTGGAATTGTAGATAGCTCATGAAATAATATATTATAAATGTAAGTTTTTAAAAAATAATTATCTATAATAAAAATTAGCCTTAGTATTATAGTTATGTGAGAATAATGGCCTCCAGGTTATCCTGGCAAAGCAATGAGTTAATAAAAATGAAAAGGCAATAAATAAATACAATATCTTTTGTCCTGTTAAGTTTTTTCCTAGTAGTATGGCTGAATAAACACATCCTAACTCAGTTTCTGTTCCTTTCTATTATTACTAATGCATTGGTTTGCAAACCAAATAAAAAGCTATGTGGTCATTTTCATCCTTTCAACTATTTAAGTCAGATGACATAAAAAGCAAAAAAACATCAATTCAATTTGAACTAAGCTTTCATTCTCCCTAATCATCTAATCTAGTCTAGTCTAAGTTAGTCTAGGACCTAACAACCCTTTTTAGTCTTTTTTTGTTGTTTAATAAGTCTTTTTATTAGTCTAAGGCTTTAGTGGTTAGAAAAACACTGAAAGAATAAAGACAAATAAGGTACTTTTTGATCTCCAGTATTTCAATGGATTCTGCAAAGTAGCTACAAGCTTTTTTTTTTTTTTTTTTAAATTACCATTCCTAAATGGGAAAGTCTCATAAAAGAAAACAGTGTCTCATCTCTTTTCTGAATCAAAACAACCAATGTGTAAAACGTGGTCATTGGTTTTTTTTTTTTTGAGTGTTCAATAAAGTAACTATTGGTTTTTTTTTTTGATATGTTGTAGAATCTTTAACAAATATAAAAGATGTAGAACTTCATTCAATTAGTCAATTAAACAAGCAAGACAGCATTTATGCATCCATCATTTTCTGGATTGTTGGTAACCTGTGCGTATTTTCCTTTAAAAGAAAAAAAAAAAAGAGAAGAATTAGTACTATCTAATAAATCACTAACTTTAGTTTATGACATAAAAGTTCTTCAAAACAAATTTTTTAAAATTATATTCAAAGTGTTTAAATTCAAAGTGGATAATGTCTATTCAATCTCTAAATATAAAATAAGGCATGAACTTCAGCTTGAAAAATTTTGGAAATTAAGAATAGCAGTCACCCACAAACAAATTAATAAGAAAGAAAGCTTTAAAATGTCAATTCATGCTATGTGCTAGACACTAAAAAGAGAAATGTTTCTGGAAATGTTTTTTAATTGTATGCTAATCTGAAAAAAGGCTCCATTAAAAACAACAACTCTTCCTGTAATGTTATGTCTAGCAACAATGGAATGCCTAGAGAGTAATTGTGAATTATCCAAAGAGATTGCTTGGATCAAACAGTTTCAGTGAATTAAAAGTATCAATCACGTAAAAGATGTGAGATATGTGAGAAGAAAGACCAGGTGGCAAGAACAAGGGGTAGGTAACTAATTGATAGCCTGTATGTTTAATTCATATTCATTGAAATCAAGAGATACAGAGGAAGACACCCTACCCCTCAACCCCCAGAATGTTGAAAAGCCTTTTATACCTAGATAGGGAAGAGATGGATAACAGAGATAGAGAATAGAATGGATAGGCCTGCATTATTAGAAGGAATACCTACACTAACAAAATCAAAGATCTATCTAAAGGTTAAGATTTAGGATTTCTAATAAGTCACATTCATACTTTGGTCACAATGACCTTGAGAGACACATGGTAAAAATATTTTTTAGATTAAGCTCAGAGGTTGACTTTTCTATCAAATCAGGGTTTAAATTCAGGCTTCCTAACTCCTATTTTAGTACTTTCTAACACATCATGTCTTTTTAGTTAAAAAAACATTTGAGCATACATTTTATATTTTTTTATATTGCACTTTTAATTTTCTATTACAATAGCTTCAGTATGTATAGAAAGAATGTTCTTGGACTAATTTAGAAATGTTCTGGGCACTTAGTGAAGAGCAAAGTAAAAAGCTTGCCTTTCCTTTCTATGTCTATGTTAATAAATAAGACAAAGGAATATTAATTTAAGTTTGTCACAGTATTAAAATTTGCCATACTGACTTGGGATAAAATTTAGTTATATGATTAAATAAGACAGTTGATTACCACAGATTACTAGCAGTTATTAGTATTATGAATCCTACTTACCCCAGATAACTTTGCCTCCTTGTGTCACAAGGCCCAACTCACTCACATTCACTTCAATGACAGTCCCTTTGGTAATAACACCCAAAGTTGTATATAATGGGGAGGAGGGATTCTTCTTCACACCAAGTATCGGCAGGCAAAAAGTAGCTTTAAGTTCAGGATGAGTTACATGAGCCTTCTTAAACCGCAAACCCTGTTAACAATGAAAATGTCAATAGCTAATTTCCAAATGCCTAAATAATTTTTGCAACATTTATATAGTCAAAGATTATGGAGGTTATAAAACTCAAATGAAAAGCATGTTCTGCTCACAAAATAGCTTCTACTAAAAGTTTCTTTTGCCTTAGATATAGTAAATTGCTAATAGTTTGCTAAAGTTGTATCAAATGAAAATCTGAGTTAATTTAGGAAGATACAAAATCTGCAATATCACCAGTATCTATAGTTACAAGACACCTTTCTCTCTTCTACATATAATAGCTAGCAGCAAAATGTTCTAAAGAGATAGGAATCACTTTTCTTCTATAAACATGTATGGAAGAGGCAGTAGCCTGGTAGGCATTCAGTAGGATAGAGTGAAATGCTTTTGTCATCTCTGCAGTTATCTAGTAATATTATTAGGTTAACAGTCTATTTGGTAGTAAGCCTCACCAAACTGTTTGGTACTTTCCCATTATTTATGATGGGAAAATTAGGCTAAAAATGCAGATTATAATAGGGATTTCAAATCATCAGCCTTTAACATATATGAAAAGAATGGAATATATTACTGAATTTTACATCTTTTCAAGACTTAGAAGTTAAATTTACAAAGTTTTTATTTCTGATATTACGTTAAGTGACTCTTCTGAAAGAGTAAGAATTTTTAGAGTGACCCAATTTCAGAAGAGTAATTTGTAGAGAAGCCCAGCCCATATGTAGAAAACAATAACTAGCACATTAAATTGCAAAAAGTTCCCTAGTAATATTCAATTATTAAATACTTTAAAATTACAGAACTATGTTTTTTATTCAAACAAAACTGCCCCCTTATAAGGGTTATTACAAAGAAATTTTAAAAGATACTTCATCTTTTTCCCCCAGTGTTCCAATTACTTTTTTTTTTTTTTTTTTTTTTTTTTTTGCTAATGGTTAAGTAACTTGCCCAGGGTCACACAGCTAGGAAGTATTAAATGTCTGAGACCAGATTTGAACTCAGATCCTCCTGACTTTAGGGCTGGTGCTCTATCCATTGCACCACTCAGCTGCCCCTTACATAACATTTTAAAAATCTACTTCACATAGACATAGGGGACTGGCATCAAGGTTTGTGGCTGCAAATTCTTGCAAATGACTTACCATTGGTCTAATAAATCTTTCATATTTTGGTGGTTTTCGAGTAAAGCCATCCCCAACAAAGCAGACTTTAGTAACCATTCTCTTCCAAGCCTTCTTCTTTCTCTTTCCTGTACGAATAACCTTTAATACTTCTGTTTCTCCCTGGGCCCGAACTTTTGGCAAAGGTACTTCCCATTTACCCTAAAAGCATATCCATACAAACTGTTAATAAATGGTGTTAGTTAATAATAATCAAAGGATATGAACAATTTTCAGATGAAAAAATTAATGCCATCTATAAAAAAATGCTCTAAATCACTATTGATTAGAGAAATACAAATTAGAATAATTTTGAGGTACCACTTTACACCTATCAGATTGGCTAAGATGACAGGAAAAGGTAATAATAAATGTTGGAAGGGATGTGGGAAAACTGGGACACTAATGCATTGTTGTTGGAGTTGTGAACAGATCCAGCCATTCTAGACAGAAATTTGGTACTACACCCAAAGGGCTATTAAACTTTGGTTCAGAAGGGTCAATATCGAGTCTGTATCCCAAAGAGATCATAAAGAGGGACAAGGATGAACCATGTACAATGATGTTTGTAGCAACTATTTTTTGTGGTGGCAAGGAATTAGAAATTAAGTAGATGCCCATCAAATGGGAAATGACTGAATAAGTTATGCTATATGAATGTAATGAAATTCTACTATTCTATATAAACTGATTCTGAGTAAAGTGACAAGAACAAGAAGAATATTGTACACAGTAACAATAAGATTAAGTAATAATCAACTATGATTAAGACTTAGCTCTTCCTAACAAAACAATGATCCAAGACAATTTCAATAGAACTGGGGTGAAAAATGCCATCCACATTCAGAAAGAGAATTATGGAGACTGAATGTGGATCAAAGCATAGTTTTTTCAACTTTTTGTTGTTGTTGTTTGCTTTTAATTTCTCGTGATTGTTCCCTTTTATTCTGATTTTGCACAACCTGACTAATATGGAAATGTTGGAATATGGAAACTATCTCTACATGTAATTGGAAAAAAATACTATTTGGCTAAAAAACAAAACAAAATATGATGTTGACAGCAAAATGTGAAAAATTTTGAGCCAAAGGCTAATAAATTAATACAGACATACACACACAGGATTTGAGGCAGGTAATACATATATTATTATCACTTTACAAATGAGGTGAACAATCACATGGCTAGTAAATCAAAAGAAGCAGAAAGCTCATTAGAAAGAGTTGCTTTTTCAAATCTTAGTTACTTAGGAAAAAACAGGGCATTGAATTCTTAATTAAAAGACTGATCTCTTTAAGACCCTTTTATTATTAGGGGTGATAGAAAACGGCAAACTAAATAGATAAGGCAAGGGCTTCCAATAATCCTTTAGTGGTTTCCTGTTCTCTACCAAATCAAGCCCAAAGTCATTGGCGTGGTTTTGAAGATTTTTTGCAACTTGGTAACACTTTAATCCTTCGCCATCTCTCACTTCATTCTCTATATTTTAGACAATGTAAACTTACTGTTCCCCTCACATGTCCCATATCATCGTGCCTCTGATATTCCTAATGCCTTGAAATTCCTTCCTCTATCCATTTACCATTAAATATCTTTCCAAAGCAGAATATTACCTTGTCCATGATATTTCCCAGATCTGTTAGAAATGATCTTTCTTCTGTAAAATCTTCTGTAGCCTGTTATTTCTGCTTCTTATGTACTCACTATATTTTATTTTCTTAGTTTTGTATCTTCACCTCCTGCTCCCACATTTATTTTTGTTTCTTAGCACCTGGGACAGAACTTGGCATATAGAAGGTTGGACTGTTTAGCATTATATGATTTTCTAATATTCTAAAGATGAGCCACCCCTTATAACATGCTATAACAGTCACTAATGGTTTACTGAATGATTTCACTGAAATGACAGAAGTTTTATCTGATGAATTTTTCTTCATGAAATTCTGTGAAAGAACAGTATCTACTGACTTTAAAAATATAGTTAATGTTATTAAAATGGATGGTGTAATATCAAAAATCTCTATAGCTAATGCTTTTTTCATTGAAAATTCTGTATGTAGTGATACAAATTATATAAAAACATAATTTGATATATTCTAAACTCCTATCCCTATGTGTACCAATCAACAAAACCTATATTCTTACTAAAATCTAAGTGCCATGAAGACAAAGATCTTATTTAATACTTTTATGTTCTTAGTCTCTCTATTGCCAATATATAATTTATTCAAAGGCTGTCAATTTGTATTATAATTTAAATGATTCCCAGTTTTGTCTTATGTCTAATAATATTGTAGCTACCCATGGACAAGGACTTTTTTGTGTACATTCATTTTATGTCATTGATTCACTGATTTTTTCTATCAATTTGCTCTTATCTTCCCCAAAGCACATATTTTTACTAAAATAAAAAAGGCTATAATTGTAGTTCTAGAAATAGATTGTCATCTAATTTCTGTCATTTAAGGACTAGCCTATCAAAACCTGGACAATTTCATTACCAAGTTGACCATAAGTTGCTAAATCTTTCAATCAAACAAATTCTCAAAGACTGTTTATCTGCCTCAGTAGAGGAGTATTTACCAAAACCATGAACCTTTCAAGCAAGTATTGGATAATTCTAACTAATTCTAACCCTTTTGTTTCAAATCAATAGGAAAACCTAAAAAACATCCCTTACGAATTTTGATAAAAATCAGACATGAATATTTCTCATAAGCCATTTAAACATAGCAAAAAAGGAAAAAAAAAAAAAGAAAATCTTAAGAAATACCATCACTTACAGCTTTCTCTTTTCGTTTCTGTTTAATCATGTTGGAAAGGACTTTGGCTCGGGACTGTCCCTCTCTGTCTAGCAGATATGCAGGCACTGCTCCTTGGGGAGTTTTTTCATCATTCTTTTGCTTGGTATTTCTCTTTTCATGCATCTTGATACTATGTAAAAAGTCCAAGAAAAAAAATTATCCTATAAAAAGTTAATTTGATACTTTGTAATTACAAATACAGCAAACAGAATATACTCACGTCTTTTTCATCTGAATCTTCTCAGCATGACGCTGTTTATGGTAGAGTTTGGCCTTTAGACCAATCATTTTCTTTGCTTTCTTTGACCGTTCATGAGCCTCTCGGCTTTCCTTCTTTCTCTTTTTTTCATGGTAATCCAAGCGGTAGCCATACCGCTTTCGATGCAACTCTATGTATTCATTTTGTGGCTATTAAGACAAAGACACAAAATACTTTTAAAAGCACCTACTGAAAGAAAAACTTCCCAAATAACTTTCTTTTATAAGGACCATGAACTAAGAAAAGATCTACCTTAGTTTAAAGTGATTACCTGCAAGCAATCAGAGAATTAGCTACAAACAACTTCTCTCAGACAAAATGAATTATTTTTTACATAGGAGGATAGTGGCAGGGAATGCTTCTTAATCTGTTAGGACATTATTTATTCATCATACACAATTGGTAAATGCCACTGATTCAGATGTCTTTTTTTTTTTTAATTTAATAGCCTTTTATTTACAGGTTATATGTATGGGTAACTTTACAGCATTAACAATTGCCAAACCTCTTGTTCTAATTTTTCCCCTCCTTCTCCTCACCCCCTCCCCCAGATGGCAGGATGACCAGTAGATGTTAAATATATTAAAATATAAATTAGATACACAATAAGTATACATGACCAAACCATTATTTTGCTGTACAAAAAGAATCAGACTCTGAAATATTGTACAATTAGCTTGTGAAGGAAATCAAAAATGCAGGTGGGCATAAATATAGGGATTGGGAGTTCAATGTAATGGTTTTTAGTCATCTCCCAGAGTTCTTTCACTGGGCTTAGCTGGTTCAGTTCATTACTGCTCCCTTGGAAATGATTTGGTTGATCTCGTTGCTGAGGATGGCCAGGGTCATCAAGAATTGGTCATCATATAGTATTGTTGTTTTAGTATATAATGATCTCTTGGCCCGGCTTGTTTCACTGGGCGTCAGTTCGTGCAAGTCTCTCCAGGCTTTGATTCAGATGTCTTTTATGACAGTTTGAGCGAAATTTGCTCATTTTTATGGCCAGGAGAGATGTTCAACAGTTAAATTAATAAATTGCCACGATTCAAATGAGAAACTACAGCCAGAGAAATGCAATCCGATGCTACTTTATATATTCTACTTTTAAGAAAAATGGAGCTAGAATCCTATTCCTGCATTTTGAGCTTCCAAGAATCATTCTGATGCAGTGACCAAATGCTTACCTCATGAGAAGCAAGGCAGGTCACTTGGAAGGGAATTACCCAGCCCACTGAACATGAATGGAGATTTTGCTCTGGAACCTCTCCCCATTTTGGTCCCCTTTCCCCGAGACTGACTGTTCTTGATCCAGCCTCTCCCCTGTACAATCACTCCTCAAACAGCTGCCAAATTAATATTCCCAAAGCAGAGGTCTGACTAGGGTGTTCATCTGCTCAAGAAGTTCCAGCGCCTTCGGGATAAAATACAAAGCCCCCGTTTGGCGTTCAAACCCCTCAGTTATCTGGCTCGAGACCACCCTGGCTAGATCTGGACGTTATTGCAAATTGCGCTCAAACTGTCATAAAAGACATTTAATGTCAAGCTGCTTAGCCACTATCCCAGTCTCTCCCTCATCTCCGTTTCATGGAACCCTCGGTGCTCTTCAAGGCTCCATGCGAGTATCGCCTCCCCGGAAGCCCCAGCGGAGTAAGTCCCTTTATTTTATTTATTTAGGTCCAGTAGTTACGTAGTGTACACCTCCTCGCCCCGCTTCCAGGCAGAGCGTAAACTCCTCGAGGGCAAGCATTACCTCACCCTCCTCACAGGCGCCTCAGAGCCCGGCACAGTGCCAGAAGCACTTGGGGTGGAGCGACTGAAGACTGGGTTTGCTCGGGGTGACGGGGGAGAGGAGGTCCGGGGGTAAGAAACTCGTGGCAGCAACGACCTCCTGCCCATCCCCCTTCCGGGACGCCTCCCCACCGCTGCCGTCAGACCCGACGACACCGTGGCGGGGAGATGGGGGGGCCTCCTCTTCCCGTCACGCCTCCCCAGGCGAACAGCGTCAGGGCGTCCTTCCCCTCTTGGAACCGTCTAAGTGGCCCGGTTTGCTTACCATGTTGACGGCTGGGGGCCAGTCGAAGAGCCGACTGAAGTGTTCTCAAACTTCAGATGCTCCGCAGTTACCGACAGCCTCCCCACGAGCCGGAAAAGAAAAGGGTCTCCTTTTAAAACTCCCGGACAAAAGCAGAAGTTTCAGCGCTTCCGTTCCGCTTTGCTCCGCCTTCCTTTCTCGCTTCACCCCGGAGGGAGGCCGGGCGGAAGTCGCCGCCGGGCGGAAGTCGCCGACGGCCGCATTTGACTGTGGCGCTACGGCGGAGAGACCGGACTTCCGGCCGGTGACTGGCGGAGAGTGAGCTGCCGCAGCTTAGCGCGGGCTTTCCGGAAGCGGCTGACGGATTCTCTTCCCGGAAGCGGCTGACGGATTCTCTTCCCGGCAGAACGTTCGCTCCGAGGGCCGGCTGGTGCTGAGGTGCGTCCCCGGCGGGGCTTCTCCTCCTGAGGAGCTTGAGGAGATTGGTGATCGACAAACGGAGTTTATTTTTCTGACCCCTCTGCATCCAGCCCGGCGCCCCGTAGGCCGTCAATACATACTTTTGGGCTGATAATGAACGAAGTTGATCGGGAATAGTTGCTTTCCCTAAATGAGTCAGCCAGCCCACAATTACTAAGCGCCTGCTTGCGCTGGTTCTGGGGCTGCGAGGGCAGAACACGGAACGGATTCCCGTTCTCAGTGAGCTTGTATGTCAGCAGGCACCAAGCGCAGGCAAGAGGCTGGGGAACAAAAATAAAGATGTTAAATACAGAGATAAGGGAAGTCGTTAAATGCGCGCGGATTTGGAAAGGCTTCCTACAGGTGGAGTGTGTAAACTGCGTCTTAAACGGAAGGCTTCTGTGAGCTCAAGCTGGGAGCACATTGCATTCATGGGGCAACGCAAAGGCGTGGAACCATAGCGGATGAGGAACAGAGAAAAGGCCAATCTGGCGAGGGATTCCCAGCAACGTTAGGTTGGGCTCAGATTGTATAGAACTTCTGACAAAACAGCTGCATTTATTTGATTTTTGAGACAGTAGGAAACCGCTGGAGTTGATTCTTCTGGCATTAGATGGTGAGCAGCTTGAGGGTAGGTACTTTTGCTTTTCCACCTCCACACACTCCCCAAACTCATCCCCCTTTTTGAAAACTCAAAATGTGGTTGCAGGAACTCGCAGCTCAATAAGACATCAAAAATGTTTCAGGAATTCAGGAGGCTGTTGGCAGAATGGGCAGACACTAGCATGGAAAGTATTTTTCGGGACAATATGGAGGGAATTAGGACTCTAAAGTGCTGAGATCCCTGTAAATCATTCAGATATATCTATTATTACTGCTTTTAGAAAATAGAAAGGCATTCAGTTAGGTTGCTGATCTGGAACTTAAATATAGAAAATAAATAATGGGTGTGGTTCGTAGAAAAGTAGGTATTTTTTAGGGTACATTGACTTTAGGGCTCTTCAGAATGGGAAATACAGGCTGCAATGATATAAAACTTCCCTCTAGTGGTAGGTAGTATGCAGTGTACATCGGGGGAAAATGATTTAACTACAACCAGTTCATTCATATTGCAAATGTCTTTGGTTTTGTTTATACCAAATTTTTTTTTTTAAGTAATAGCTTTTTATTTTCGAAATACATGCAAAGATGGTTTTCAGCATTCACCTTTGTAAAGCCTTGTGTTCTAAATTTTTCTTTTCCTCTTCCCTATTTCTCTCTCCTATACAGCAAATAATCCAACAGAAGTTAAACATGTACAATTCTTTTAAATATATTTCCACATTTATCATGCCACAAGAAAAATCATCAAAAAAGAAAAAAAAATTGAGAAAAAAAACAACAAACAACAACAAAAAGTTGAAAATCCTATATTGTGATCAACATCCAGTCCTCAAAATTCTCTTTCTGTATGCAGATGACTCTATCACAAGTCTATTGGAATTGGCCTGAATCACCATATTGGTGAAAACAGCCAAGTCCATCACAAGGGATCATCACATAATCTTGTTATTACTGATGAGGTTTGGCTCCCATCAATTCCTGGTCAGGAAACCAAAAATGATGGGATTTGGCACAGGGCAGAGCATTGTGGGAACCCCCTTCTGGTTGGTGCAGGTCCTTCATAAATGAATTTATGAACCCTAAAAGTTAGACTGGCAAAGGAAGTTTAGTGGACTGGGAAATCAGCTTTTGCAGGCTGACTTCCTTAGTGGCAAAATCCTGACAGAGAAGTAAAGGTCTAGCAGAGAAATCCCAGCAGAAAGGTAAAGAGGGTATAGTCCTGTTAGGAAAATACATGAGAGAGACAAAGAGAGGTTAACGCTGAAAGGAGAAAGTCTTTTCATTCAGAGGGCAGAGTCCCTTGCAGGCAGCTATTCCAAAGGAGGTCCCTTGGCCTGGCATGATTCCTGCTTTTGGCCCTCTGCAAGGAATTGAGTTCAGTTGCCTCTTTTTATAATTTAAACTTTGGCTAGAGGCTGGGTGCAGTTTGAGTTGAAATCAGAATAGAGAATCTTCCAATTGAATGAGTAAATCTAGGCTAATCTTCAACTCAATAGAAGGCATAATCAGTAGTTATCAATGTTATCAATGGGGGTGTGCTTGTCTAACAGAATGAAACTACTTATCCTGATTCCCTGGGTGGTTTTTTGTTTGTTTGTTTGTTTGTTTTTGCAGAGGCAGGGTTCAAGGAGTTTCCATCTTATGCCCCTCCTCCTCAAGTAGAAAGAGAGAGTTTTGGGACTCCCCTAGTCATTACTGGGTACAGTGTTCTCTTGGTTCTGCTCACTTCACTTAGTATTAGTTTATATTAGTCTCTCCAGGCCTTTCTGAAATCAGCCTGCTGATTGTTTCTTATAGAACAATGATATTTCATTACATTTAAATACTGATTATACGAGTTCTTAAAGTACATCTGAGCTTCTCTATTTTTTCTTTTCATATTTTAGAATGTATAGTTTAGCTGATATACAGTGTTATTTGAAGTGTATTGCAATAATATAATTTAATCTTGTTTTACAAGTCTAAATATAAGACACTAGACAAAAAGATTTTAAAAAAAACCCATCACATTCTCTGCCTTCAGGGAACTTATCCTTTACTGAGGAATGCAGTAATTTAGATGGATAAAAAAAACATATGCAAAGTAAATTTGGGGAGGGGAGAGCAGCCAGAAGCTAGGAAATTGGGAAAAGTGATATTTGAGCTGAATTTTAAAAGGAGTTAGGGATTCCAAGAGGCTGAAGTTAGGAAGAAGAGCACTCCAGGCATGGGAAACCACCCATACAGAGACAAAAAGAGTAAGAATTGAAAAAGGGGAACAGGTAGTAGGCCAAGTTGACAGATATATAGGCAGGGTAGTGATGTTAATTCTCCAACAACTGGGAGTAGGACATAGATTCAGCATAAGGAGGAGTGGTCAGACTGGTTGGAACAGAACTAGGAAGAAGCAGTGTCACAAAAATCCGTGGAGTAGAAAGAGTCCTTGAGGAGGAAGTGGTTTGTAGTGTTTGGTGCTTTGGAAAGGTTAAGAAAGATGTGAATTGAGAAAAGGCACTTGGATGTATGCTTGTCACCAGCTCAGGTAGTGACAAGGATATTGGTAACTCTCATTAGGTAGTACATTGCCCAAGAAAAGGGGGAAAAAATGTTCACAAGAATATGACTTTTTTTTCTAATTTTTTTTTTTCATATTCACATATAATACTTGAATTTTGTTGATCAGGTTCCTATTTTCTTATGGTACTTCAGAGACAGTGAAGTAATTAGGTTATAAAGGATAGAAAGCAATCTATTTTCTTTCTTGAAACTAAAATTTTGCATGGAATCCTGACATTTTCATGAAATGTCTTAGTTGCCTTTTTTCTGCAGCTTAAGTTATTTTATGATGCTTTAGTTAGAATACTGATCTTTACTTTTAAGCTTTTGTTTCAAATGAGGCATTTAATTTTGGAGGAGAATATTTAGCCTGAGAACCAAATGTTTTCTCATTTTTAGATTAAAAGTTGACTTCCTAATTTATTAAATTTTTCTTAAATCAAATTAACATTAAAATGACTACTTCTTAACAAAGTAAAGACAAATTACTTTCCACACTTAATCAACAAAATACTTAAATGACACAATTTAAGTGTTAAAATTTCATTCTGTCATTATGCTCTTTCTCTTTCAGTGAAGAACTATAGAAAATAGAACCATGATGTTGACAAAATTAAAGAAATTTATAATGAATCAACAGAAAGTATCCAGTTTGCATATCAATGTAAGTTTTAATTATTCTAAATATTTGTTTTTAAATGTTTTAAGACATTTTAAATGTCTATATAGCATAGATTTAGGGACCTTAGAGGCCATCTAGACCAACCCTCAGTTTTATTGAAGAGCTGAGGTCCAGAGAAGTTAAATTATATTTATATGAAATTTAATACTTGAACCAAAATTACTCATGTAAAGTGTGTTTATATATATAAAGAGAAATATAGATATAGATGTACATATATATATACACACACATATCCCAAAGTGTCAAGTTTACTGCCTAGATTAGGGGTAGGGAACTTTTTTTTCTGCCAAAGAGCTAGCCATTCGGATATTTATAATATAATTCAAGATCCATACATTTCAGCTTTTGAACTCGAGCAGTGGGAGGTTGAAATCTAGTACTTAGATTTCAGGTTATTGTTGGCTGTTGTTGCTTTAGCAAATGATTTTGAGCCTTATACAATGCACAAGCCAGATGTTCCTTACTCCTGGACTAGATAGTGATTCTTAAATCTTATTTTATTATACCTCTGAATAATTTAAGGCAGGGGTCCTCAAACTTTTTAAATAGGGGGCCAGTTCACTGTCCCTGTTGGACAGTATTGGAGGGCCAGACTATAGTAAAAACAAAAACTTTGTTTTGTGGGCCTTTAAATAAAGAAACTTCATAGCCTTGGGTGAGGGGATTAATCATCCTCAGCTGCCGCACCTGGCCCACAAGCCATAGTTTGAGGACCCCTGATTTAAGGAGTATCATATTTAAAAAATGCTTTGAAGCAAGTTAGGTTAATTTTAAAATTTTACTACAATAAATAAAACAGACATAGATGACAAAATTGTATTATTGTGGAACACAGAAGGTGCAATTATATGACATATATTAGTGTGGAGCTAGATGCTATTACTTGATTTGCTCCCCTTATTGGAACATAAGTTTTTCTAGATAGAGAAAGTTATCTTATTTGAGAATAATAATTCTTGGTTTGATGTACAGGTTGTGATAGCATTTGGTAAATGTTTTCACTTTCTACCAGTTAAACAATTTTTAAAACCCAGAAGTTAGTTATATGCTTGCTGAATTATCTATTTCAAAATCTCCTCAGTTTTCTATAATCCATGTTCCCTGTAGCCATCAGTCCATCAGTCATCTATATCACTTAAAAGTGTTTCTACCCTTTGAGGTAACAATTAGTTACAAACTTTACTCAGAGTTTCCTTTTTAAATTAATCATAGAATCATAGATTTGTAGCTAAAAAGGGATCTCAGGGACTACTGAGACCCAAAGAGATGAAATGACTTATCCAAGATCCCACCCCAAATAGGAAGGAATGTGAAGCCAAATCTTCTGACTTCAAGTTGAATCTTCTGCATGAATTGGCTGTGAGTGTAATATCTGTCTTTCCTTGCTTAGTACAGGCATGACCTAGAACAAGTAGCTTAACCATCTCTCAGAATTCTTTCGCTGGATGTAGCTGATTCAGTTCATTACTGCTCCATTGGAACTGATTTGATTCATCTCATTGCTGAAGATGGCCAGGTCCATCAGAATTGATCATCATATGAATACAGAGAGGCTTGGAGAGACTTACATGAACTGATGCTAAGTGAAATGAGCAGAACCAGGAGATCATTATATACTTCAACAATGATACTGTATGAAGATGTATTCTGAAGGAAGTGGATTTCTTTGACAAAGAGAAGAGCTAACTCAGTTTCAGTTGATCAATGATGGACAGAAGCAGCTACACCCAAAGAAAGAACACTGGGAAATGAATGTGAACTCTTTGCATTTTTGTTTTTCTTCCCGGGTTATTTTTACCTTCTGAATCCAATTCACCCTGAGCAACAAGAGAACTGTTTGGTTCTGCACACATATATTGTATCTAGGATATACTGTGACACATTTAACATATGTAGGACTGCTTTCCATCTAGGGGAAGGGGTGGAGGAGGAAGAGAGGGGAAACAACGGAACAGAAGTGAGTGCAAGGGATAATGTTGTAAAAAATTACCCTGGCATGGGTTCTGTCAAAAAAAAGTTATTATAAAAAAAAAAAAAGAATTGATCATCATATAGTATTGTTGTTGAAGTACATAATGATTTCCTGGCCCTGCTCATTTCACTCAGCATGAGTTCGTGTAAGTCTCTCCAGGCCTTTCTGAAATCATCCTGTTAGTCATTTCTTACTGAACAATAATATTCCATAATATTCATATACCACAATTTATTCAGCCATTCTCCAATTGATGGTCATCTACTCAGTTTCCAGTTTCTGGCCACTACAAAGAGGGCTGCCACAAACATTCTTGCACATGCAGGACCCTTTCCCTTCTTTAAGATCTCTTTGGGATATAAGCCCAGTAGTAACATTGCTAGATCAAAGGGTTTGCCCAGTTTGATAACGTTTTGAGCATAGTTCCAAATTGCTCTCCAGAATGGTTGGATTTATTCACAATTCCACCAACAATGCATTAATGCCTCTGTTTTCCCACATCCCCTCCAACATTCCACATTATCTTTCCCTATCATTCTAGACAGTCTGACAGGTGTGTAGTGGTACTCAGAGTTGTCTTAATTTGCATTTCTCTGATTAATAATGCCCCAAGTCATTTTAAAAGATCATGTGAAATTTATTTTCTACTACAGCCTCAGCTATAGTGATTTTAGGGTGTCAGTTTCAAAAAGTTTAGGAGTCCTTTATTATAAGATTTAACAGAAATGTAAAGGACCAGAATGTCCACAGCCAAAACATATAATGCAAGCAAGGAAAATTATAATACAGATAGGCCTTTTTTAGTTGTGTTTCAATAAAACTAACTTCTCTCTTTGTTTTTTCTTTCCAGCACATGTATTCCTGTAGAACAACAGTGATTTTAAAGGGATTAATATCACAAGTTTTTCTTAGAAGAAATTATAGTTCCTTACCAGGTATAGATTTTGCTTATATCTAAGTTTACCTTAATTTTTTTTCTGTCTTCTTGTATTTTTCTTCAGCCTTTGTGAATCTTTGAGAACCAGTGCTGTGTTTTATCTTAGCCATTGTATCTCCCTTAACAGCTAACACAGTGGCTCCAAGTGACAGATGTTCCATAAACTTTTGTTGACATTGAAGTATACAATCCTGCCCAAGTTTAGGTTCAGAGTGACCTCCTGAGCGGCTCAAACTCTGAAAGAGTCTTGTTCTAGGATAATTGTTTCTTGTACATATTACAAAAAATGACCTTCTCCTTCTTACAAGAGATATTTTTCTTTTGTCCCATGCCTTAAGGTCACAGGAAAAGTAAAGACAAACAGTCCTTAAGAGAAGGAAGGTAGAGACAAAAGTCTTTAAGAATAGAATAAGAGAGCATGCAGGAAGGAATCTATGTTCCCCCCTGCCTGGGAGTCCTAGAATAATCAGAAGAGTTAGCTAATGTAAATGTAGCCAAGTAAGACTTCGAGATCTGCAATTAGATTTCTGTCTTCTGAGTGGGGAGACATACTGTTAAATAATAACTTCTTTTTCTTAAAATAAGTGAGCTTTATACTCTTCCCACTATATTGCTACTTAAACCTAAAGGAATAGACTAAAATGAATAGACTAATAAATTAAACCTAAAAGGAATAGACTATTAGATGGAGACTATACTAATATTAATGCAGTCTTAAGATTGCATTAGGATTTTTGTTAATGTTATATTGAACTTAAAATCGATAAAAATGTCTTTTTAAAGTTTTTTTACTCTTATATTAAAACTTTTAAATCTTAAAAAAAATTTTTTTTGCATACCTTTATAATAAATTCTTTTCACAGAACCCACTTCTGACAATTCATTAGCAACTAAAAAAAAAGAAAAGAGAGAATCACAACATAAAATAGATCCCTCATCCTAAACAAATAAGAAAACAAATTTTCACATTGGCCATGCTCTATATATATTTAAAGTTTATCACCTCTTTGGCGGGAGGTAAATGATGTGTTTTTCTTCTTTAGGCTTCCTCTGAACTTCTGGTTTGTTATTTTATTGATCAGAACTCCAAAGTCTTTTAGAGTTGTTTTTCTATATAATGTTGTCATTTTATAAATTATTCTCCTAGTGCTGGTCACTTTGCTCTGTAATAGTTCAGAGAGATCTGTTCTTTTTCTTCTGAAATTGTCCACTTCATAATTTCTTATTGAACAATAAAATTCCATTATATTTATATTACAGTTTCTCTGTATCCAAAAACAAGGACAGCTCCTTAGTTGCTATAAATATTTTTATAACATTATAAGTCTTTTCATTCTTTCTTTGCTCTCATTGGGATATGGGCATACTACTGCTATAGCTAGATGAAAAGGTATACACGCTTTTATCAACTTTTGGGATATAGTTCCACAGTGTAGTCCAGAATGAATGGACTGGTTCACACCTCCATTAACAGTGAACTAATTGTGCCTGTTTTTCCACAAGCCTATGGATATGAGTCATTTTCTTCTTTTGTTATTTTTGCCAGTCTGATGGTTGTGAGGTAGAACTTCAAAATTGCTTTAATTTGCATTTCTATAATTATTAGTGGAATATATAGTTGTCTTATATGATTTTGGGGGCAGGTAGGTGGCACAGTGGTTAGTTAGGGTGTCAGATCTGATTCAAGAAGGAGATCTCAAATTTTGCCTCAGATACTGTGTGAACTTAGACAAGACACTTAACTCTGCTTGTTTTTTCATCTGTAAATTAGGGGTAGCAGTAGTACCTATATCTCAATGTTGTATCAAATAATATAATTGTAAAACACTTAGTGCAATACATGGTACATAGAAAGCACTATATCAATTTAACTATTGTTATTGATAGCCTGAATTTCTTTCTAAGAAAACTTCTTGTTCCTTTGATCATTATTCTATTGGGGAATTAATCTTAATTTTAGAAATTTAAATTAGTTCTTTATATTTCTTGGATTGTGACCTTTACCAGAGACAGATTTTTTTCCCCTTTTACCTATTTCCCTTCTAATTCTAACAATATTAGATTTGTGTATCTATTTTGAGTAATCTTTCTTTCTAACTCTTTATGCTTGGCTTTGTTGGTAATATACAGGAAAGCTGATGATTTGTATGATTTTATTTTAGATCCTATAGCTTTGTTAAATTATTAATTCATGATTTCATTTAAATTTGGGGCCATTTTTTTGGGTTTATAAACAAATTTTAATCGTATTGATGAAAGACAATACTTTTGTTGCCTCTTTGCCTCTTTTGTCTTATTGCTACAACTAAAATTTCTAGTATTAAGTATTATTGATAAAAATGCATTTTCTTGCTTTACTCCTTTAGCTTTTTTCTACCACATATAATACTTGTTCTTTGATTTAGAAAGGAGGTCCATTTGTACTTGTGCTTCCTACTGTTTGAATTTTTTTGCATTTATTGATATAATCAATATTGACATAATTAGATAATATTAACATGATTTATTATTTATATTCTTCCTTATGTTGAGTGCCTACCTGATATTTTATTGTAGCTTAGTTGTTAATGCTTTGTTTAAAGTTTTTATATCAGTGTTTATTAGGAATATTGGTTTATAGTTTTCTTTGCTTTGTTTGGGGTTTTTGTTAAAAGTCACATTGAACTTGCTGAAATATCCATATTTTTGTACATGTATTGTTGTTAAATTCTATTTTATACCTTACTAAGTATTTGAACCTTAGTGTAAGACTACATTTATACCTATTAAATTTAATATTTTAGTTCTGTTATAGTTAGTGATCTATGAAGGGAAAATGTAAGGGAATTATACCAATGAGCTCTTGAACAGAGAGAATGAATAATGCCAAGGAAATTTAACTATCTATTATAATTTACCTCAACAAGCATTTATTAAATGTCTACTATATGAAATAGTTCTGTGACTGTAGATAAGTCACTTAACCCTATTTGCCTGAGTTGCTCATTTGTAAAATGAACTGGAGAAGTAAATGGCAAACCATTCCAGTATCTTTTCCAAGATAACCCCAATTGGGGTTTTGAAGAGTTGAACATGACTGGAATGACTCAACCACAACATGAATGGTATTGTGCTAGCCTCTGGCATCCAAAGATAATAACCTCAATGCTGAGGGCACTTTCTGCTGGGAGGATACAAAATGTATTCAGACAAGTAAATAACAGAAAAGATCTGAGAAGAGAGGGACAGCAAGAGGAATGGAATCAGTGAAGACCTCTTAGAGAAGATACTATTTTAGTTAAATCTTGAAGGAGAATAGACATTCGGTAAATAAAGATGATTGAGTATATTCCGGATAAGGGAAACATTTTGTAGGAATGAAGAGAAAGCAGAGGATGAAATCTTCAATTGAGGATACAGCCAACAATCCTTTAATTAGCCTTAATTCCTTTATTTCATGCATTCTGAATATGGGTTTCAAAACATCTTTTGAATTTCTCAAACTCATTCAGTATCAGATGTTTGATAAATTCAGTACTTTTTTTTTTTTTTTTTTTGCTTTTATTAAAATCTTTTGTTTTCCTAGGAATTTGGGGGAATATAAATTATAGAAAAATTTACACTGAAATAAATGAGCAAATTAGAGTTTTGTTTTAATGTCAGCAATAATGGTTAGTATAAATAGTAAATAAAGTTACCATTGTCAACTTTTCTTTTTTTCTAGCAAGCCTAAGTTTCTCAAGGTACAAATTGTTCCAGTTCCTGTTCCAATGATACCTTTAGCATTAACATTGGAGGGAACCTCTATGGAAATGACATTTATTACACTTTTAGTATGTGCAGAGCACTGGACTAACCTGTGAGAATATAAATAGAAAAATAAGATAGCTTCTGTGGAGCCAGTACTCTACAGAATAGGACTGCTGCTATTCTCAGTGTTCTTGGGCTCAAAGATCTGAGGGGAGGTAATGGTGCCCAGCACCAACTGCTTTCAACTGGTGTCTTGATGGTTCAATTTGACTGTTTTGTCTGCCCTGTGGGTAGAATTGGTTGTCCATTATTTAAAAGGTGAAAGCACATGAAGATGCTTAATTGCTCACTAGGAACTTCATGCTCTTCAGCATCCATTTTCACTATAAATGATAGAATAGTTTATCTAGAGTTAATGGAAATATAGGACAACTTTTAGTGTCTCAGTATTGTCTCTTTTTTCTTTTTTTTTTTTGTAAGAAGTATTTTATTTTTCTCCATTATATGTAAAAGTAGCTTTTGACATTGATTTTATGTGAGATTTTGAGTTCCATATTTTTTCTCTCTTCATCCCATTGCCCCCCCCTCCCTAAGACAGCAAACTATATGATATAGGTTAATACATGTATAATCATGTAATCATTATTTTCACATTGGTCATATTGTGAGAAAAGAAACAGAACAAAAGGAAAAAGTTACAAAACTAAAAAAGTCAAAATATTATGCTCAGACTCCTTAGTTTTTTCTCTTGATGTGGAAAGTATTTTCCATCATGAGTTTTTTGGAATTTTCTTAGATCACTTTATTGCTGAGAAGAACTAAGTCTATCATAGTTGATCATCATACAGTGTTTCTGTTACTGTGTACAATGTTCTCCTAGTTCCGCTCATTTCACTCAGCATCACTTTAAATTAGTCTTTACAGGTTTTTCTGAAATGAGCCTACTCATTATTTCTTATAGCATAATAGTATTCCATCACATACATATATCACAGTTTATTCAGGCATTCCAAAATTGATGGGTATTCTCTCAATTTCCAACTCTTTGCCACCTCAAAAAGAGCTACTATAAATATTTTTGTTTATGTACATCCTTTTCCCTTTTTTTAATGATCTCTTTGGGATATAGTCCTGATAAAGACACTGCTGGATCAAAGGGTATACACAATTTTATGTTTGGACATAGTTCCAAATTGTTCTCCAGAATGGTTGGATCAGTTCCTAACTCCACCAACAATAAAATGGTATCCCAATTTTCCCACCTCTTCCCTAACATTTATCATTTGCCATTTCTGACATATTAGCCAATCTGATAGATATGAGATGATACTTGAAAATTAATTTGCATTTCTCTTATAGTGATTAAAAGAGGTTTTTTTTTTAATGTGACTGTAGAAAATTTTAACTTCTTCATCTGAAAATTGTCCTGATTATTTATTAATTGGGGAATGACTTGTCTTATGTATTTAGCTCAGTTTTCAATATGTCTGAGTGTCTCAATATTTTCATTTTTAATTGCATCAGTTCTGTAGCTTTAAGCTGCAAAAATTGCTTGGAACTATACTCAAAAAGTTATCATACTGTGCATACCCTTTGATCCAGCAGTGTTACTACTGAGCTTATATCCCAAAGAGATATTAAAAAAAGGAAAGGGACCTATATATGCAAAAATGTTTGTGGCAGCCCTTTTCATAGTGGCTAGAAACTGGAAATTGAAGGGATGCCCATCAATTGGAGAATGTTTGGGTAAATTGTGGTATGTGAATGTTATGGAATATTTTTGTTCTGTAAGAAGTGACCAGCAGGATGAATACAGAGAGGCTTGGAGAGACTTACATGAACTGATGCTAAGTGAAATGAGCAGAACCAGGAGATCATTATACACTTCAACAATAATACTATATGATGATCAATTCTGATGTAAGTGGCTCTCTTCAACAATGAGAGGCTCCAAATCAGTTCCAATTTTTTCCATTTTGGATAGAAAAGAAATTCTTCCATATACAAGACATTCTTGAAAGCTTAAGGTTTTAGTTGGTTTTAGCTTTATTTGGAATTATCTATACTAATAAATTCTTTTTTGCACTTGTAAATTTCTTATATAAATTAAAACTTCTAATTTTGCTCTTTTTCTCTTTTGTGTAACAGAAAATGATGTCAAATCTTTACGTTCAATTATCAACCCTTCTATATCTAAGTAAGTAAGTTCATAGATATCACCTGCTTTTGTATTCATATTAATTTGTGAGGCTCTGTTTTCCTTCTTATTTCTTCTTTGTTAATTTGGAGATATCTACAATTTCTATTACTTATTCCTGACTAATAATAAACTTGAAGGTGTATCTGAATCCAGATTGCCTGCTATTTGTCTCTCAATATTTTAATTTTAATAATGAGAAATCATATTATTTCCAGATTTTACATTTCTTTTATGATATTTCTATCTAATTAGGAGTAATGTTGTAAACATGTGATGAGATTTATTTTCTTTTTTTCAAAGTATTGCCATCCTTATTCTAGAGATAATGTAAAGTACTATACCATTTCATAATTAAATACATTATCAATGCTTAAAAATCTTGAAGCACTATGGATATGTATTATTTTCTTTTTTGCAGTTCTATTAAAGGCATTCAAATCACTTATTTTAGATTAATTTTTATGTTTACTCATTTAAATGAATTAATATGTTGCCTGATTTTTTTTTTTCTTTTAATAGAATTCGTAACATTGGAATTATGGCTCATATTGATGCAGGCAAAACTACAACCACAGAGAGAATATTGTACTATTCTGGATACATCAGGTCTTTGGGAGGTGAGAATGATTTTCTCATCACAATTAATTTAAACAAAATTAAAAGTAGTATTAGTAAGTAGTTTGATTTAAAAAAAAATGCAATAGATGGACTTTCATCCTTTCCTAAGAATAATAAGTTTGTGATCATTTTGCTCAGCTATTGATATTTTTAATCCTTTCTCTAGGTCTTTAAGTCTTACCATTGTACTGATGTTAAAGTAATAATTGTATAAAAGGGAAAAAAACCCAGGAATGAAAATTTCTAATTATTTCTCCATTTTTCAGTGTTTTTATTTACCTCAAGTGTGTGCTTCAGTTATTTAAGTTTCTCAGACAAATGTACTATAAAAGATGTGGCACAACTGACACCAATAGTGTATTACTGTGCCTTTTTATCCCATAGCCCTATAATTATTACAAATATCAAATATTTCCATCTTTGCCCATTTGATGAATGTGAGAGAATGTGTCAAAGGTGTTTTAATTTGTTCTTTTAATTTGTTTATATGTTTAATATAAATGTTATATAATTTGTTTAATTCTTAGTGGGTTAATAATTTTTTTTTTAACATGGTGGTTGATATTTTGCATTTTTCTTTGTGAAAACATGTTTTAAGCACTTAGTTATTGAGGAATAGTTCTGTCTCTAGAGTCATAAGAATTCCAAGTATATAAAGAATAAAGAGAAAGAAACAAGCATTTATTATGTTTACTATGTTCCAGGCAGGCAGCTAGTTGGCACAGTGGAGAGAGGGTTAGCTGGCCCTGGAATTAGGAAAATTTGAGTTCAAATCCAGCCTCAATCATTTATTAGTTATATGACCTTGGACAAGTCAATTAATTTTGTTTGCTTCATTTTCTCATCTGCAAAAATGAGCTGCAGAAGGAAATAATAAGCCACTTTGGTGTCTTTGTCAAGCAAAGCTCAAATTAGGGTCATGAAGTATTGGGTATGATTGAAATGACTCCCTAACAACAAAAATGTGCCATGGACTATGCTAAGCACTTTACAAAAATGATCTTATTTGATCTTCACAGCAACCCACTTGAGAGGTAGATGTTATTGTTATCCTCATTACACTGTTGAGAAAACTGAGGAAGACAAGGTGACAGCTGATGTTTGATTTAAACTTGGGTTATTCCTTACTCTAGGCCTACCACTCTATCCATATACTACATCATCTAGCCACCTTGAATCAGATTTTTTATCAGAATATTTGAGGCAAAGCTTTTTCCATTTAATAATTGTAAAATCTAGCTGAATTGATTTTATTCATACAAAAGATTTTTTAGTTTATGTGATTGAAACTTTATTTTTCTTCATTTAATGAATTATACCAAGTCTTCATGGCTTGGAAGTTGTTTCTCTGCACATCATATCATCTTTTATTGGTATTGTTCTCTAAAGTAATTTAAAGTAGTTTTTTATGAGATGACAAAAATTATTGACTAAAATGATAACCTTTTCCTGGTTAGATGTTGATGATGGGGACACAGTGACGGATTTCATGGCCCAAGAGCGAGAAAGAGGCATTACCATTCAATCAGCTGCTGTTACATTTGACTGGAAGGGATATAGAGTTAATCTCATTGATACACCAGGTATAGTACAATTGATAACATTGATATGCAAAGTATAGCAATTCTAACTAGATACAGATATGTTGTTATTAATTTCTGTTACACTTTAAACATTTTATTTATAATCTTTTCCTCAGGTCACGTGGACTTTACTTTAGAAGTTGAGCGTTGTCTAAGAGTATTGGATGGTGCAGTAGCTGTATTTGATGCTTCAGCAGGTGTGGAGGTAAAAAGTATTGTTGAAGTAAAATGGAGACTGTTGTAATACTAAACAAATTGATTAAGTTCTGAGATTTTTAGTACTATTTTCTATTTGTGGATAACTCATGTAAGTAAAAATGTATACAATTTGAAGACACTTTATTTCCACCTTCTTTATTAATGTTGTGACCTCAATCTGTAGATGCTGTTGCCTGTAAGCTCCCAATAATTTCCGCAAAACCTAAGACAGACATTGACTTATTCTTACCTAAAATTTAAAGTCCAGCCTAATTTTCATCTCTTAGGAAGCTATCATTCAGTCAGTGATGACTTTCCTTGTTAAGATTCCATGCATTGTTGTATATCCCATTGGAAGATTGCTTTGTGGAAAGAACACTGGCCTTCCAGTTTGAATACTGAGCCTTAGTCTTCTCATCTGTAAAATGAGGACTTAACACTTTCCTGACCATCTCACAAAGCTATTGACAGATCAGATAATGTGGCTTTTGTCATATATATTAAGTATAGATTAGAGATTTTTTATGTTCTTTTCCTCTCTGTGGCTTATTTTTTAGCCAAATATAGATATTGTAGTCCCCCAGTAGAACAAAATATCTTCGGGAAAAAGAGTTTTTTTTTCCTTTTAAAAGAAAACCTCAGTGACATTTTCATTTTCATAGTGCTTCCATTTACTAAATGGAACCACCTTTTTCCCTCCCAGAGAGCTATCCCTTATGACAAAGAACAAAGCTACAAGGGGAAAAACTGTCTTATCAGGACATATGCCCAATGTGGACAATGGGTGTAGGTAATGCTTGTTATCCCGTGTTCTGCAAACAAGGGAGGAGATGGTTTTTAATCCTTTCTTTGGGGCAACTTTTTTGTTTCTGTTTTTGGTGAGCCCAGCACTTGGCATAGCTTGTGAACATGATGGACATGTAACTGAGAGTTCTCTGAACATGAAACAGAGTTCACCATTGTTTTTCTTGGTGTTGTTTGAGGCACTTCACTTTTTAAAAAAGTTATTGATATTTTTTACTTTCATACACTTTGTTTTCTTACATATTTCTTGCTCCTGCTAGAGAACCATAATTTGGTCTTCTTGCTTTTTATTCAATTAGAGATCTAGAACTGAAAGGGACCTATCTCAAAGGTTATCTCATCCAATTCCTGATTTTACAGATGAGGGAGCTGAGGCCCAGAAAGGGAAATTAATTACTTGCAATTTCAGACAGATGGTAAATAGTAGAGGCAGAATTTAAACCCAGAACTTTTGATTCTAGAGCTGATGCTCTTTCTTTTCTACATGCAATCTTCCTATAAGTTTGTTCTTGTCATGTCTCTATGTTTTTCCAGACATTTTCTCATTAATATATACATTTTATTGCCTATGTTTTGTAGTATTCTTGAACAACAGATTTGCTTATTTAAGATGCATTACTTGCTTTAAAGCAAACAATAAGGAAAGCATTTTTTGGATTTGTTTTGTTAATTTGTTCCTAGATGTTTTCTATATATGTTTTGGTTGTGTGTATGTGTGTGTGTGTGTGTGTATGTATACACACACACACACACACACACACACATATATATATATGCTATAATTGTAGGGATAGCGAGATGGTGTAGTGGTTAGGGCACCAGCCCTGAAGTCAGGAGGACCTCAGTTCAAAACTGGCCTCATATTTCCTTGTCTGTGTGACCCTGGGCAAGTCACTTAACTCCAATTGCTTCAGCAAAAAATATATACATATATACCCTTTTAGATGGACCCTTCTATGCCTTAGGGACAGCTACATGACTCAATGGAGAGATTGCTGCACCTGGTGTCAGAAAGACTCACATTCCTGAGTTTAAGTCTGGCCTTAGACGCTTCCTAGCTGTGTGATCCTTAACTCTTTAGCAAACTGGAGGTGGGAGCTGAAGCTCTTGGAGCCAAGGAGAAAGATTCATTCCATCTTCATCAGCCTTGTGGTGACTGGCCTGGCCTCCTGCACTACTCTACTGAAACCAAGACTCTAAAAGGCCTCTAAGAAAGCTAGCTCGGGCCCCAGATAAGGAAACTAGATTGTGAAGGAGATAATAAAAAATTTGGACTTTTTCACCTGGCTATTCTCCCAGTGATTACTCTACTGAAACAAAGGCTGCTCCCAAGACCTCCAGAAAAACCAAGAAAGAACCTTATAGGCACTGACCATGGAGTCAGGAGGCTCTGAGTTCAAATCTGGCCTCAGATATTTAACAATATACTAGCTGTATGACCCTGGGCAAGTCATTTAACCCCAATTGCCTAATTCCGCAAAGTAGTAAAGTAAAGTAAAGAAGTAAAAGTAAAGTAGAGTAAAAAAGTAAAGAAAAGAAATTAAGATGAACTGAGAGATAATGATTCAAGCATGATCATGGTTAGTTTATTGGTTATGCTAGCAGTAACAAATAAATTGGATCTTTGCTGTCTCAGTAATCAGAGATTCTAAGAGAGGGCTTACTAGCCTTCATGTAGATTTGGGAAGAATAGAGTTGGGTAAATGAAGAAAATAAAGGGATTAGTAACAGTGTAGATAGTGTCAGGGGGTTGGACAACATGATTGGTACATCAGTTAAAGAGAGGCCACCACCCACATGGCACTACAACTCACCCCTTTCCAACAATTAAAGATGGTTTACTGTTTTAAGAGACCCATCCACATCTTATAATCTTTGCTAGGAGATCAAAACTGCCACACTTGTTTTTATGGAAGAGATGAACTCTTGTAATTGGGCCAGTTAGATGGCCTAGTGGATAGAGTACCTGCCTTGGAATCAGGAGGACCTGAGTTCAAATGTGGGCACAGACCTTAAAACTTAATAACTGTGTGATTCTGGGCAAGTCACTTAATCCCAATTGCCGTAGCAAAAAAACAACAGCAACAAAAACATTTTCTAATTACAAGCAAGGACTGATGACACAGTCTTTGGGCAATAATAACAAGTTAACTTGTTAGCCTTAAACAAATCCAAGAAGTATCCCTGGGGTCATGGGTACGAGCGAGAACAATCTTTGCTTTAAACTAACTTTATCTTAACTCAAAGGCAAAGCTTAATTCCTGAGTTCAACTCAGGGACATAAAAAAGATGGCTTTAGGTTGATACAGATTCAATTGTAAAATTAATATTACATTTATCAGTTATATTGTAGGACTTCAGAGTAGTAGCCAATGCTGTAGAGGCTTCAGATAACATTAATTTTATCTTTTTTTTTTTAAATGCTCAATTCACAAAATGATAGCATTTTACTGAATGTGACAATGTGGTGAAAATGTAGTGAAATCAATGTTAGAAAAAAAACCCAATTCCATGTTAAAATTAAATGAATTTATGAATATAGCATGATTATTCCATGCCTGGTAATAAACATTTATTGCTGTCAAATATATTTATATTTTCCATTATCTTTGTTTTAGGCACAGACTCTGACAGTATGGAGACAAGCTGATAAACACCATGTGCCCCGGATATGTTTTTTAAATAAGATGGACAAAACTGGAGCTAGGTATTGAAAATGTTAAAGGAGAAAATTATTTGGGCCTTTAGTGAAAATAGATTTGAAATTTATAATCTGAACTATGTAATTTTTGGGGGGAATCATTTATATACTTTCTGATAATATTTTTTATCTTTTTTTTTTTTTTTAGTAAGTAGTGTTGCAAATATTTCAGAACAAATAACAGTTATGAATACGTGAGTAGATTAATAGATCAGCTGGTGGGAGTCCTTACTGGTATTGAAGTGGGTCAGACAGATTCAGCTGTGATTAAGATAAACAGTTTTTGCCATACTAGACTTGCTAACTTTTTTTTTTTTATGTAAATATCTGATTAGAATAATTGAAGACACTTTGGCCATCTTTAATTCTGGAGGCAAAGAGTGTGAAATACTATTGCCTTTTCTGCCACCATAATTATCTGTGAGACAAAATATTTCTGTCCTACCTTCTGCTCTCTTTAGCTTCTGACTAGCTGATATAAGTATAGAAGAAATGAGAATATTCTGTGTATAGATGTTAAGAAATGCACATTAAAAAAACTAATAGTTTAATATTAGAACAGAGCAATAAAATATAGAATGGTAGTTAAAAAAAAAAAAGGCAGATAGTTGCTATCTTGGAACATCCATAAATCTAGAGGGGTGAGAGAATAAATCTTCAAAATCTGAAGTTTTTAGAAACACTGGGTTCAGGAAAGAGAGCTGTTTTTTTTTTTTTTTTGCTAAGACATTTATGATTGAGTTGCCCAGAGTTACACAGCTAGAAAGTATTACGTGTCTGAGACCAGATTTGAACTCAGGTCATCCTGACTTCAGGGCTGGTGCTCTATCCACTGTGTCATCTAACTGCCTCAAGAAGGCTGCTTTAGAATAAGATAGAAGATGAAAGTTTTAGAAGATAGGGACCAAATACTGAAAAGCAGTAGTAGCTTAGATATTTGACTTAAACGCTGTGATTCAAGAAAAAAAAGACCTAGAGTTTAAGAAAATTATGTGGGCAGAATTAAGGGAGATTTCTGAATGGGAATTAAAATAGGAAAAGAAACTAATCCCACTATGAGCCAAAGAGAAAATCTGAGGTTTAGGCAAAAAGGACTTTATTTTCTTAGTGGCCAAAAGGAGCCAAAATGAATACCATCTAGACTTCTCTGGTTGGTTTGTACACCAAAACATGGGCATTAATACTTTTCTGTCCAGAAGATGTAGTAGAGGAGAGGAAGGACAGGAATCTTAGGAGTACAGAATGGAAAAAAAGGAACCTTCATCTCCCTTGCATAGTGGCATAACATAAACACCAGCACCACTATCTGGCAAACAATCTTTTGCTGACAGATCTCAGGAAAATATTGTTTTGAGTGGTGGGAGGTATGATAATTGATTAGGAGTGATGTCTATAAAAGTTTATATAAAAGGTACTTTACGATATTTATAACATACAGGAATATATATTAAGGGGTCTTTGTACTACTACGAATATAAGTGGAGAATATGTTCTTATTTGTGTATGGCCAAGCCAAAACTGGCTTGTGTGTATTATATTGTTATGTCTCGTATTTCCATATGACCGCTACTAGAATTGATAAATGTTTTAATGATTTTTTTCTCTAGTTAGTCATATTAATAATATAGGAGTCTTTTAAAAAGTTGTATGCTAAAATTATAATCTTTCTGGGATGCCTTCTTCTACTGAGGCTGAGGTTGCTAGATGGCTTGAATTCAGGAGTTTGGAAGTGCAGTTAGGCTCTAGCTGATCTGATGGCAAGGCTGCATCTAGCACCAGTGTGATGAGTCCTTGGGAGGAGAGAGCCCCTAGGCTGCTTGAAGAGGGACAGACTCTGACTCAGGTCAAAAACAAGGGGCTGCCATATTTTCAGTCTGGATGAGATGGGGAGAGCCAGTATATTTCTTAAAGGATATAAAGAAATCTGGAAAGTGAGAGCAAAATGATGTATTACAATAATTCTGTGTGGCCTCAGTTTACAGATTATGTAACATTTTTCTTTATAACTATTTTACCATCCACAGTTTTAACTATGCTGTTGATAGCATCAGAGAGAAACTGAAGACAAAACCTTTACTTTTGCAGGTAAATTGATTACTTTAATAGAAAAAGATTATTAAAATAACATTGTAGTCACATTTCTATGGAGGGCCTGGAATGGCAATCCTAGTTGAATATTGATTTAATAATGTTTCTTTCTTGCTTGTAGTTGCCTATTGGTGAAGCAAAATCTTTCAAAGGACTAGTTGATGTTGTGACTATGGAAAAAGTTATGTGGAACACTCATACATCTAATCATGATGATGGAAAACATTTTGTGAGAGAACCCCTTACAGAATTGAAGGATCCTGAATTGCTAAAGGAGGCAAAGGAAGCAAGAAATGCCTTAATTGAACAAGTAAAGTAAATATACTGGGTGCTTAAATTGCATGGATTATTCAGGAGTTTTTTTAAACGCCTCTATTTTTTAATTAAAAGAGAAGAAATATGCATTCTGGATTGTTCTTCCTTTGTAAATTTTTAAAAATTTCTACTGTCAGTACCAGTTTATAAATAAACTATACTATAAATAGTATAAGTAGGTAAAGACTAAAATGGTGTACTACTAAAATAAAGAAGTCTGATTATATATCTCATAAGATTGTTTTAAGAACCTGCAATTTCAACTCTCCTATAGGGGAATTATGTCAAAGTCTATGCTGAGAACTTGGTTTTCCATGAATTATGTTTTGTGGTTGGTTAACTTTACAACTATTGGTAAAATTTCTTATTTTTAAAAAAAGTTATTAGTACTACTAAGAAGTAATAGTAATCAAGATTCATGTTTGAAATATTTGAAGTATAAATTCAAAATTTGTACTTGTTTCTTAACAAATAATGTTATTGTAATATGTAGAGAGATTTAAAAATATATACATATTTATCGTGTTTAATACATAACTCTTCAAGAAGTTTATGAGTGAAGCAAGATGAAACATGAAATAATGATTGAGTAAAAGGATAAGATGTTTTTTGTGTGCTACAGAAAAATCATTGTTTCAGAAGGAAGAGATTGAGTTAACATTGACTAAATGTCAACTTGACGTTAGCCATGGTACAGAAATGCAGATTAGTTATAGGTATTGGTGCTACAAAGACTTATGTTCCCCTCTTCCCTTCAAGTTATTTGACTCAGAATTTATAACTTCATCCCTTGGATGTCAGTTTTATCAGATAGCTGAAACATTTTCCTTATATTTCACAAAAATATCAACAAAAAATCACAATATATCACAAAATATAAGATTATCTAATTAATGTTCAAGTATCTTTAATATTTGTCGACCACTATTTGCTAAACATTTACATCATTTCAAATATTTTCTTTTAGTGCAGAATATAGTAAGAATAAGGGATTTTTTAAAAATGTTGTATAATAGGCTAATTTGGTTACCTTGAGAATCTCTACAAGCTATTCAGAATATGTTAGACTCTACATGAAAGTGTACTAAAATAGCTTTTCATTATAACTTTTCAGAAAAATCCTTCAACAGTTGAGAAGGCTGTTAACATTAAAGTTACCATTTGAACTACCTTTTATTATTTTCTAGGAAACTTGAGTCGACATTTGCTACTAGAGTTTCACTAACCATGAGCTCAGAAAATCCATAGAAATGTATCTCTTAATTTGATTTCCCCTTGTTTTCCTGGTTTCTTACCCTTTCTCTTAACCATTTTTGATATGATATATAATCATTTGCCTTCATTAATAAACTAATAAAATGTAAAGATAAAAATGTTGAGAAATAGTGCAAAAAAATTATCTAGTACCAGAAACAACTTTTTATAGCATTCAGAATTATGTGACAAGAACTTTACATTTGGAATCAGAAGCTTTTGAGTCATGAATGTATGGCCTTGAGTAACCTACTAATTAAACCAATATTTCTCAGTTTAGTCACATACAAAATAAAGATATGAGACAAGTTAACTCCCATGGTCCCTTCTGTTGTTGTTATAGGTCAGTTACATCTGACTCTTTATGATCCCATTGTCCTTGGGGTTTTCTTGACAAAAGGATTGTAGGGCTTTTGCCATTTCCTTCTTCATTGTATCCCCATTTTACAGATGAGGAACTGAGGCAAATAAGACTTCAGTGACTTGCACAGACTTACACTGCTACTAAGTGTCTGAGGCTTGATTTGAATTCTCTTCTTGATGCCAACCCTGGTACACTGTCCATAGTACCACCTAGCTTCCCATTCTAGCCATGAATTAAAGATTGTAAAGCTATGCACCAAAAATTTATACTCCTATTATATATCCAACAAGTAGCTGTTTCTTTTTTTTTCTTTTATTTCATTGAAGTTTCTATTTGTCCTGACAAAAGATTTTGTTTTCTCAATAAAATTGCACTTTTATTATATTTATATTTGTTATATATAATCATTACTGTTATATACAAATATGCATTCATAATTTGATGGAAATGTATTGATTCATTTCTGTTGCAGATTGCAGATCTGGATGATGAGTTTGCTGACCTTGTTTTAGGAGAGTTTATTGAAAATTTTGATTTGTTACCCCCTGAAAAGGTAAAATAGATGATTCACCTACAGTGATTTATTACTTAGCTTTATTTATTTGTGTGCTACTTTCTTGTACTTTGCATAACATCAGCAAATCTTTAAAAAGTGAACAAATACAAAATTAAACTGCTGCTTATAAACTTAAAGGATGATGAGGATGAGGATGATCTATTGTATTTTATATGCTAAATCTTGAATATTAGAAATTGAGCTTTTAGGATTGTGTGAGTTTAGGGGGAAGAGACGGTGTCTTAGTCACCTTTGACTTTTGTATAATACCTACACAGTGCATTGTAATAGTGAATACTAACTAAATATTTGTATACCATAGTGAAAAAAAGTGTTAGACCTGTAATCAAGAGACCTAGGTTCCAACTCTAGCCCTTGTTACCAAAATTTTGCTGTCTTAATCTCTAAACTATGAATTATTAGAGCTGTACAAAGGAGGCCTTGAGGTAGGTTTTAGAGAACAAGGAGTGATTTAATTAATCTTTTTCAAAGTGAAGAATACATTGTGTAAACTGGAAGTTCTCCTGGGCAGGACAGCTCCACTTGCTGCAGAAAGGGTCAAGATTTTATACATAAATCATAAGTGGGAAGGGAGAGGGAAAGTGGATTACAGTACAATCATGTTCAGCTTGATTGATTTTCCATGACAAGTACCCAAAAGAGCAATTCTTGGATTGTTCCATATTTTGAGGGTCTTGACCATCCCCTCATCAGTTTATAGAACCAGAGTTATATGATGGGAGCAGTTTGCTGTAGTTCTTGATTTTTAACACATATTGTACCCAGGTGAGTGTTGTCAAGAATTGATTAATCATTTCAAGCTGCATTATAAGATTCTCACTCCTAAACAATAAAAGTCATCTCTGAGAAATCTAAATTATTAGTATATTCATTATACATATCATGTTGTTATTGATGAAAATCTTAATTATAATTTTTCCACACTTTAATTGAAAAGATTTGAGTAACTATGAGCCTCATTTTCTTCATCTGTATAATAGGGAGAATGATAATAGTCCTTGATAAAAACCTTGGAGGTCTGTATGGATGCAGCTTGTAATAACAAGTTATCCATTTAATACTTTATGCCACATTTCCAACTTCTTTTCTTTCAAATTACTTTGTTTTAAAAGATTCCAGAAAGAAATCTCAGAATATAAAGTCATCTCAGCAAATTAATTACTAAGTTTTCAGCTGATAGTAAAATGATTTTTCACTTAATAGTTATTCTGAAGATTTTAAACTCCAAATTTTTTGCTATTATATATATTTGCTTTATCTTTTAAATTAGCTAACCTACAGGAAATTATGCTGTTGGTTTTAATGCAATATGAACAGAGATTTCCTTAAGCTTTCTCTTTACTCTGATTTGTCAGGTGCTTTTCATGTGAGCTTAGTGTTTCTTGCTCTTAGCTTCCTGAAACCAAAAGTTGTTAAGTGCTGTTTTTGAAATGGTTTTGAAATGGTAATATGTACAGTGAGGAATCAAGATACACCCATAATAGAATCTCTGAGCTTCAAGGGACAGTAGAGATCATGTAGTCCAGAGATGTCAACCATGTACCCTACCACACTCCTAAAGATAGTTGAACCAAATTGAAATGTATCTAAAAAATATTTAACAAAATAAAATTACAATAAACTTTAAAGGTGTTAATATGTCATTTTCTAAGTCAAAATTTGCAGCCTTTAGAGATTCTTATATGTGACTTAACAGTAGTCATTTCCATTAGATATCACTGACCTAGTTATATTCAAAGACTGAATGTAGGCCTCCAGATGTGAAAGAATGTCTTTAGGCCAGTTTTGAATTATATAAAATTGGAGAATTGTAGAGGAAATTTTTTCTTTTATTTTTTTTCTATATGCCACCTGATTTATTTCTTTTAACCTTTTAATTATTAAAGTTAGCTATAATTTTGCTTTTGCTTTTGGATTGTTGTTGTCTTTTTTCTTTTTTTTTTCTTTTTGAAGAACATGGTATATTTTAAAGAGAATATCATATTTCAAGTTCTCCAGTCCTTTAATAGCTACGTAATCTTGTATTATCCTGACTGTGGTTCCACTATACTTAAATTATTTCTTTGTGGATGCTTGCAATATTTTTGTCTCGATCTGGGAGTTCCAGGATTTCATTATAATATTCCTGGGAGTTTTTATTTTGGGATCTTTCAGGAGGTGATTCTTGGATTTTTTTCAATTTCTATCTTACCCTGTAGTTCTAAAATATCAGGACAGTTTTTTTTAGTAATTTCTTGAAAGATGATGTTCAGCCTCTTTTTTTGATGATAATTTTCAGATATACCAGTAATTTTAAAATGATCTCTCCTGGACCTAATATCCAGGTCAGTTGTTTTTCTAATAAGATATTTTACATTTTTTCTTTTGTTTTTCTATATTGTATTTTGATTTCTCATAAAGTCATTAGCTTCCAGTAGCAACTATTTTTTATGGAATTATTTTTCTCAGTGAGTTTTTGTACATCCTTTCCTAAATGGCCAATTTTTCTTTTTAAGGCATTCTTCTCTTCATTAGCTTTTTGCATTTCCTTTTGTACCTCTCTGTTCTTTTCCTAATTTTTCCTCTGTCTCTCTTACCTGATTTTCAAAATCCCTTTTGAGCTCTTTCATGACCTGAACCCAGTTCTTATTTTTCTTGAAGGCTCTGAATGTAGGAGTTTTGACTTTGATATCTTCTGAGTGTGTGTTTTGATCTTGTCACCATGATAACTTTCAATGATCAGAAAAGTTTTCTATTGTTTGCTCATTTTCCTCCCCTATTACTTGGCTTTTAACTCTTTGTTAAGAGTAAGGCTGTTTCCAGGATGGAGGGTGCATTTGTCTCAAGCTTCAAGGGTTTTGTGCATCTGTTTTCAGAGATCTTTCTAAGAACTTGACCACAAACATTCTTTTTTGCCCTGAGTTGTTAGGGTGTCTTCACCCCATTGTAGCTATAAGATTTACTATGCTAAAACAACAGTCCTTTTTTCCTTATTCTGAGCTGGGGCTGGGGCCAGAGCCTGTGCTACTGGTATTATAGGCTAGACTCCTACCCCGTTCCCACAGACCCTCTCCATTGACCTTCCAAGTCTTCCCTGGTGGCCCAGGGCCAAGAAATGCAGAAGCCTCCAGCATTGCTCCTGATTCAGAGGTCTCACCTTACTGACACTAGAGTCGGGGCTGGAGCTGGATCTGTTTCCAAGGCCAGGGCTGTGCTGATATGGTCTGCGTTGGGATTGTGTGCCGGGGTCCTACCCTGGTTCCACAGACCATTTCTGCTGACCTTCTAAGTTCTCTTTGGTGTCTCTGGGCTGAGAAGTCTGGAAGCCATCAATAGTACCAATGATTCAGAGTTTGGCTGGGGCTAGGTTTGATACTGGGGCTGGGGCTGGAGGTGTACATTCATAACCTGTATCGGGACTACACATTGGACTCCTACCCTAGTGTCCCAGACCTTTGCTGTTATCTTCTAAGTTGCTTTCAGCAGGAACATGTTCCACTCCATCTTTTTGGGTGTTCTGATGCTCCAAAATTTGCTTAGGGACATCATTTAAAGGATTTTGGAGTGGTTTGGAGGAAAGGTTGGGTGAGTTCCTGCTTTTACACTGCCTCTCTCTCTATTTGAAAATGGTATCAAAGAGAAAGGTAGTTACTTAGTTTAAAGGAAAGAGAATCGTTGTTCTGTCCAATTTATTCTGTACTTTATTTTGAGAGAGAAATTTATTCCATTTCATGATTAAAGAATAATATTTTCATTATGAAATAGAAAATCATGAACAAACACTACTGTTTCCATGCACAAAGGAAGCCAGAGAATTGAGATATACATGAAATAATAGATCCTCTCTATGAATCTTGCTCCTTTTAATAATATACATTAAATTTAACATATTGTACCCAGTATTTTCTTGTTTGCTTGTGTCCCTTTTTGATCACTACTTTGATTGCCTTGGAGCATTTTTTCAATGTTTCGTTCATACTCTTTTCTTCTTTTCCTTACATTTTTTTCTATTACCCTCAGTAATCTCCTGCTATACTTCTATCCTCTAACTATGGAAAGTGAACTACCCTTATGACAAAATCAAGGTAGACAAATGTGCATTTGTAAAACTCTTATTTGGAAATGGTTTGTTCTGACAGATGTATAATACCTCCAAGCTAAGGCTTTAATATTTTAAGGGCAAACTTCTATTCTTGTGTATTTGTAGTTACACCCTGCAATACGTAAAGTAACTGTGGCTCAGAGAGCTGTTCCTGTGCTCTGTGGAAGTGCCTTGAAGAATAAAGGGATCCAACCCTTATTAGATGCTGTTACTATGTATCTGCCTTCTCCTGATGAGCGCAGTAATGAATTTCTGTAAGTAAAAATGAAAAAACATTTTTATTTATTTAACTTGGGGGGAAAAACAAATGAAAAATGAAAGTTTATTTTTTAACTTTAGCTAATAAATTTACTGTTTCTAAAGTAAACAGGCAGTACACCCATTATGTTTTAGAACTAGAAGGAATTATCTTATCCTGTTCTTGCAGTTGAAAGATGAGGGAACTAAGGAAAGAATCTGATGAGCAAATGGCAGGAGGTTGGGGGGATGAGAACCAGGGGACATGTAATGGGGTGATATTAGCAGCAGGAAGGGTTACCTAATCCTCAGAGAATAAAATAGATTGATGTTAGAAGGATAAGGAAAGAAGAGGAAGCTTTTGGGGAATAGCCTTTTATTTGGAGGGTAAAGTATGAGACAAGGTCCTCGGCTGAGAGAATTGATGAAGCTGATGCTTAGGTACCTTCTGTAAGGAGAGCTCTCCAGGTTGTATTTTGCTTTACTGAGTCAAATGCTTTTATTTATTTATTTATTTTTGTAATGAGTGAAAAAAAGCTGAGCTATCCAGTAAAGATGAAGCATTCCAATTGACTGTGAAGTTATGATGACTTAAAAGAAGTCATCCTCATAATCAGGCAAGTGGATAAAGAATGCCTACTGCCCAGATTAAGATGCAGGTTGAATAGGCAGCCCATAAACCAGCTCATCAGTGTGTGTGGAATAGTCAACTATAGATGCACAGTGAACTGATTCTAGAATTAAATTAAGAGAATTGTGGGCTGAATCACGTTTGGGAAATTACAAAATTTTTAAAATGAATTTTTCTTACTGTCTTTTAGAATAGCATTTCTTTCCTTTTGTTGTTCTTTCTCCCCCGTCATACAATGTGATCGCACTTAATGAGCAATTTTTTAAAATTGAGAAAATAATGGAAAACAATCAGTGTAGCTGATCAATGTATTGAAAAATATCCAACAATATATATAGTGTACTGCATTCATGATCCTCCCATCTCTGCAAAGGAATTGGGGGAAGTGTCTTCTCATATTTTGGGATCAGACATGTTTTTTGTCATTCTTGTACAGTATTTTCAATAATCTTGTACTGCTCTCTGATCTAAGGGAAAGTTTTTGATATTGACACATAAAATTCTCCTGTTATGTGTTATGTTTCGTAAGTCATGAAATGCCACAATTCCCAAAGAATACAAATTGCAAATGGCTGGAAGTCTTCAGTGTATCACCAATTATTATTTGACTGTAAGAAGTAACATAAAAGATACTATCCAGAAAACATGTGCTTGAGAATAGAGTACCTGCCAGTTGTTAGCCAGAGCAAGGGATAACAGACAAATAGTAATGTGAACAAATGTTCACAGACACATGGATACCCGGATGGACACTGGTATCCGTGGAATGGGAAATGATCTTAAGCTTGTTTTGAAAATAGATTCCTGATTGCCTTTAAAAGGGATACTTTCAACATAGAATTCTTCTGTATATATTGATATTTGCAATGTATACTTCATATATGAAGTAGGTTTCATTTTCTTAAATTGCATTTCCAAATCAGGTATTGAACTGATCATTATGTGAATCTTGTAAATTTGTCATTCCAATTGTAAATACTCAGGCTCATTTAGCTTAGTTGAATGTTAAAACAACATTCCTGCTGATTTACCTTATCCTTTGTTTTGTGGAGCAATAATGGTTATGATTTTCCATACTCATCCATTAAACTGGTGTTGTCCTTTGCTATCAGCATTTCTCACTTCATAATCAGATCCACTGTAAATGTTTAATTAATCCAATGCCAGTTAATAGAGTTTCCAGGCCATTTGGAGCACTTATTTTCTTTTAAACTTTTCAAAATACCATTTTGTTGAGTTGAAACTACACCTTGTCATTCCTATTTTTCCTTCTAATTTGGTATTAATTGTGACCTTTGATCTAACCAATCAATAATATTTCCACACACAAATAGTTTATAATAAAATAACTTCCATGCCATTTTTTGCTAACATTCAGTTTTTAATATATGCTGCATTTTCCAAGTCCCTCCTTTTTCCCCGCTATAGTTGAAAAGAAAGATTATATTAGTAAAAGCCTGGTAATATTGAGGAGCACAACATTAATCATATTTTTCATAAAATAAATAATATCCAGTTTTTTTCCAGGTTCATAATGTTGGAAGCTCTTTTTTCTCTCCAGTATGTCAGGTACAAGATAGAGAAATCAAGAACTTCACTTGTTCTTCCATTCTACTATTCCACCACTCTAGATATAGGTCAAGGGCAAAGTGGAGGTACTAGCATTTACTTCCTACACAGAAAAAAGGGAATCAGGTGGCTTGCTGGCTAGTAGGTGATCACAGTTGCTTCAGGAATAAGGAAATTCTGGATTGGGTGCTGGATTTCTCTTAACAGCATAGTAAATATCAAGGGGAAATGTTAGGGGCAAGTACTCCCATCACTTGTGGTGCAGGTCACCTTTATCTTTTCACCCCAAAGAGGCAAAATTGCAAGTCCAATCTTCCTTTTTTCCCCTGCTTTGTCCATGAAGAAAGAGAAAGTAGCTCTCAAGCTGTCAGTTCCTTCTCATTAAGGTCATCGAATAAATCAGTCCTTTAAGATAGTGCAAAGTGTGGAGATTTCCCATTTGTTGACATAATCAAATTTCTTCTTGAAGAAAGTATGCTTCTTACTATCTTATAAACCTTTTTAAAATTTTATTAATAAGTTTTGTTTTGATACAACAAATATTTTTTTAATTAAGAAAATATTTTTTCTCAAGTGTTTTATTTTTCCAAATTCATGTAAAGACTTTGTGTCCCAAATTTTTCTCCCTCCCTTCTTTGACTCCCTTCTCCCCAATACAGCAAGCAATCTGATATAGCTTAAAAATGTGCAGTCCTTTAAACATATTTCCATATTTTTAATGTTGTGTAAGAAAAACAAACCAAAAAGGAAATACCATGAGAAAGAAAAAACAAATAAACCCACAAACAAAAGGTGGAAATACTATGCCTCAATCCACATTCGGTTTCCATTTTCTCTCTCTGGATATGGCTGGCACTTTCCATCACACAGCTATTAGAATTATCTTGAATAACTGTATACAATAACCATTTCTGAACACCCCAGCACAAAGTATATTATTCCCTTTAAAGTTACTGTATTAACTAATAGGAAAAAGAAATGTATTTTTTAATTTTGGTAATAACATTGGCCATTGTATTTGACCAGAATTTTCCTCTTAATGTTGATTTTATTCATGTTGTCATTTTGGATATTACTATTTTCACTTTTTTTACTCCACATCAGTTCATAAAAATCTGACAATATTTCTTGAAATTCTTTATTTTTATAATTTCATATGTAATAGTAATATTCCATTGCATTCATGTAACATGATTTATTCCAGATTTGGAGGACTCTTGTCCTCTTTTCACTCTTTTCGGCAAATATCTTTACTTTGCCCTCAGTAGCAGATCTTGCTGACCTGGAGGCAGTTATATTTACTTCTGTTCATCTTGAGTATTGTAGAGCAATTATCAACAAGAGTCATGTGAAATGGCCTTTCTCTTAGATGTAATATTTTTATGTGTGTTTCATTTATGGCAGTATGAATGAGGTTCAGTTTCTCCCATTGTGTCATTTCATTAGTTGTTGCTCAAAGATTTTATATTTAGCATACCTATAGTTGATATTTATAATTAGTATTCTTCCTTTTTTTTTTTTTTTTTTTTTTTGGACACTTAGAAGTTGTTGACTTACATGTTTGTTTAGGAAAAATCACGTGCATAAGAAAAGGCATTGCCCAAATTTTGACATACATTTGGATGGGCAGCACATCAAGCTAGTATGTGTATATGTCCACATATGTACATGCACACAAATACATGTGTGCTCCTGTCTGTGTGTATTTTTTGAATAGACTCTACAAATGAACAATGAACAAAGCCCAGAGGAAAATAATTATAATGATAAGAACAAGCTAGAATTAATTTATGAATTTGTGCAGCACTTTCATTAACCCCAAAATGCTCCTTGCCACAAAGCCTATCTTTTCAACCCTAGTAGGTAGTATATCCCTTGTGATATACTACATGGGTACTAATCATGGAATGCCACAGTCTCTAGAGAATCAAAATTGTGAGTAGCTTAAAGGAACTGGAAAACATATCTTGAGTGTGAGACTTGCCATCAGCTACATCCCTTGTGGACTTCTTTGGTTTTCTACCATGTCCCCAGTGAACTCCTTATTAGGAAATCTCCTCATCTTACAAGATCCCAGTCAGCCTTGTTCCTCATATCTCATCAATATCTTCTGCTTCTCTCATTGGGCCATGAACAGGTAGGGTTCAGGTCACATCTTACTCCCCATCCAGCTTCACTCATTGTGGTCTTTTTGGTTTCACCATTTCCACTCTCATCCTCTTGCATCCCCTCCTCCCCTTTCAGCTTTTTGTGTGTGTGGTGTCTTTTCTTATAATTTAAGCTCTTGAATGGTTCTTTTGTTTCTGTTCTATAATTATATCTCCAGCACTTTCAGATGCTGCCTAGAAAATAGTAGACACTTAAATCAACACTACTGACTGGCTAAAGTAGGCTTTGCAGTATATCCATTGCTTCCTAGATAGGGTATTTTAGACATTTTTCAGGACTTGAACTATTTGATGAAGAGGTGACCTGGTAATGGATAGGAATAATGATAGTGCTGATAACCCTGAGGGAAGAGGCACTGACTGGAGGGAAAGGACCTGAATGCAGATCCCACTCCTCATGGCACTTTTGGGAAGTTCCTTTACTACCTTGATTTCCTTTCATTTCCTCACCTTTAAAATAAAGGAGTTGATTTAGATGTCTCTGAGGTCTCATCTCACCCTTTGTATTCAGTGGAGGAGCCATGTATTTGAAAACAAGAGACAAGGAATCTACATGCATGTTAGGAAGAACAGCAATGAACAGTACACATTGAATAGGATGTCTTTGGTCACTATGATAAATAAAATAGAGGGGATAATGGTGCAAAATTGCAAAAAAAAAAAACAAAACAAAACGCACATCAATAAGATTATGATTAGCCTTCTCCCTTTTGGAGAATATTTGGAAATCTGAGTACAAGTTTCTAGTCATATGGTGGAGATTTATGGCCAACTGATTACTTTTATTTTATAGGCAGTGGTATAAAGATGACTTGTGTGCCTTGGCATTTAAAGTTCTTCATGACAAACAGCGTGGACCTTTAGTTTTCATGCGCATTTATTCTGGTACAATGAAACCACAGTCAGCCGTCCATAACATTAACGGGAATTGCACGTGAGTGAACTCTCAGGTTGCTTTCTAAAACTATGTAAATTTCCTTAAGAGTATAGTACTTTTGTCTTTTTTATCTGATTTCTCTTGTGCAGTGAGAGAATTGTATAAATATATTTATATATATTGGATTTAACATATATATTAATATGTTTAACATTGCTTGCCATCTAGGGGAGGGAGTGGGGGAAGGAGGAGAAAATCTGAAACACAAGGCTTTGCAAGGGTCAGTGCTGTCAAATTATCCATGCACATGTTTTGAAAATAAAAAGCTTTATTTAAAAAAAAGTATAGTACTAACTTAAATCATTTATTTGCAGAGAGAGAATAAGTCGCTTACTGTTGCCTTTTGCTGACCAGCATATAGAAATTCCTTCTCTCACAGCAGGCAATATTGCTCTAACTGTTGGACTTAAACAGGTAATTAAATGGCTGGTTTCTCTCAGAGAAACAATATCTTCCTACAGTGACAATATAAATGCATTTCATTCTTAAAATTTAATTTCTAAAGTTAAAATGCTTAGGGTTAATACTTTTGAGCTGCCTTTTAAATAAAATTTTGGATGAGGTGGACACTAAGGATATGTAAGGACAAATTTACACTTTTATTGTCACTTCATCTTTATGCTAAGTTCTTTTAGATCCTTCCAAATAAATCTAAATGTTAAGATTATACAAATATCTTTTTAACTTCATCAATAAGAGTATTCTAGCCAAAACACCCATTTTGAATAACAGTTCTATAAATGCTTATAACATGTCGAAATGTCTAGTTTTTAAATACTTCCCTAAAATACTAAATCTTCTTAATGCTATTATTGATTCCAGAAAAAAAAAATCATATGAGAAAGCATTTCCTTAGCAGCCTGGATTAGGGTCTAGTTTTGATGCAGTTTCATAAAAACATTCTAATGGCAACATTTTGTGGCACTTAACATTACTTGGTGCTTTAGTCTTTGATGAATCCCTGAAATCAGCTGAAAAGATTATATAAATATGTAGAAGTAGAAATATGAAATATAAATTTGGGGAAAAGCTATTCCACATACAAGAGTAGTTATTCCTATAGATTCTGGAGACTGAAAGTAATAAATTCTCTATGTAATAAAAAGAAATATTATCTCTGTGTCTTTTAATGATACCACTATTTTTCTATCACTCTTGTGGACAATTGTGGAGCATTTTCCCCTTATTGCCAGGCAGTCCATTTCCTCTTATCCATTTCTTGGCCATTTTCCTTTCAATTCTTATTCCATCCCAACACTCTAATCTATGCCCTTATTATCTTTGTTCTAAATTTTACGATAATTTTTCATCCTTTTATTTTGACTTCCTAAAAGCACTTCTCCCCACCTCTACTTTCTTTTATCCATCTACATATGGGCTTGATTAATCCTTCTGGTAGAGGGATGTCTTCATTTTGTCCAGAATCCTTGTCCCAAAAGCATTCTTTATTCTTATAACTTTAACTAGATTACAGACTCTTGGAGTGCATGAATCAGGTGCTAATAAGTATTTTTTGAATACTTAAGTTATTAAACTGTGGAATTCTTTTTAAAAACATATTGAGTACTGAAATTTAATGTGCCAGCTGCCAGAACTGGTACAAAAGTAAATAGGATGCTGTCGCCTTAGAGAACAGATGTTCTCCCAAGGACTTAGCACTCTTACAGAAAAGAACCTCAATATTTTGTTTAGAAAAGGAAAGTTTATATTGTAGCAATCTAATACTGAGAAACTCAGATCAACTTTGAAAAGAAAATATCCCTATTTCAAAGATAATAAGGGTGTCACCACCAGAAGCTTTTCCTCCTCTACTGTAATGTTAACTTTAAAAAAAAAAATGAACAAAATATTTAAATGACATATCCACAAATAGATTTTTAAAATATGTACAAATAGCTTTTTACAAAATATAGATGTGTGAACATAAGTACCTCAGTTTAGTCATCTGTCTACTAGAATTCTAGTTAGCAGAAATTTTTGTACAGACTCTAGTAGTCATAGCTCATCTATCTAGGAAATTTGTTTCTTAATCTTCAGCCTGATTACCTTCTACAGAGTAGTTACCTAAGATATCTTTGTTGAATTTAATTAAAGAATTCAGGACTTAGGTTATCTTTATTTTCATTGTGAGAATTTTCCTGAATTTGATGTTTTATTCAGCTATCCTTATAGCTTTCATAATTGTAAGGGAGATGGTTGATCATAATCTTGCTTTGCTCTTAGATAAATGTCATTAAACACTGTTAAGCTATTTCTTTCACAAAATAGACAATATAGGCTTATCTAAACTTTGAAATCCCATTCTCATGATTTAAAAAAAAAATCCTAAGGAGTAGAAATATTTTCTGGTAGAAAATTTTTTTAGAAGAGACAATATAGTAGTAGAATGGGAAAAGATTGAACTGGGAAACTAAATTATTGTCTTAATTCTGCCTTAACCTGGCTTTGTAACTATAGATAAAATATTTAATCCATTTGGGCCTTTGTTTCCCAAACCATATGATGACGAGTTGGAACCTGATGGCCTTTAAGGTCTTTCTGGCCACAATACACCATTATATTTGATTTGTCTGAGCAGAAAAGTTATACCATAGCAAATTTGATTTGTAGGTAATTTTTGTGCATGTTTCCTGTGATATGTCTTTAAATATTGATCCAATTAATCTAGCCTTAAAACCTAACCCTTTGATATTTTCTTTTCTTTAGGTAGGTGGTTTCTACTTGATAGAACATAAGCTCTTAAAGGGCAGGGGCTTCGTAAATTTTTTTTTTTTTGGTCTTCTATCTTCAGTACCTGGCACAGGTGTTGGATAAACAATTTTTGAACAGAATTGGGCTGGCTTTAATACACAAAGAGAGATATTAAAAACTTCTAGATCCTTTTTTTTTTTTTTTAAATGTTTTTGGGGGTTTTATTTTGTTTTGTTTTGGCAAGTCAATTAGGGTTAAGTAACTTGCTCAGGCTCACAGAGCTAATAAGTGTTAAGTGTCTGAGACCAGATTTGGTCCTCCTGAAGTCAGGGCTGGTGCTCTATCTACTGCGCCATCTAGCTGCCCCCAGATTTTTTTATTTATGAAGTTGCAGATGTCCAAAGGCTTTTACTCATTTGCTATATTTCTTTTTCATGTAAGCCATATCTTTGCTAGTCTTACTAGTTAGGAGCAAGATTTCAAACAGGAAAAACAAATTTTATACTTAGTTGATATAACTTTGGGCTTTATTGATGACATACAAATCAATATTACTGGATGTACTTGATATTATAAGAAAACATATGTATTCCACTTTCCACCATTCACTAGCTCTGGAAATTGAAGCTATACACATAACTGCTCCCAGGGAGTTAGATCTGTCCACAGATAGCCTGACCACTAGTTAGCTTACAAATGTTAGGGGCTGGGCAGTTTTATATTAAATTAGACTAAAGAATCTGGAGTCCTTTGCAAATGTGCCAATTGAGAATATATTTTGACTGTAACAATCTGATTAGGTCAAATAAAAGTAACCACAGAGTTTAGTAAAATTCTTTTGAATTCAACTGGCACTTATAGATGAATTTTCATTATTCCCTCTGGTTATATGTACATGCATGTTGTTTCTTTCCCTTCTCTGGTTGATATAGCCTGATAGTCTACATCAATAAGTCATGATCCATGATATTTTGCTTATTTTACAGACTTCTACTGGTGATACCATTGTTTCATCCAAGTCTTCAGCATTGGCTGCAGCCCGACGAGCTAGAAGGAATGAAGGAAAGATGCACAAACATAACATGGAACCTGGGAGTCTTTTATTGGCAGGGGTAGAGATTCCAGAACCTGTCTTCTTTTGCACAATAGAACCACCTTCAGTAGCCAAACAGCCAGGTATAAATGCAGTTGCTGTTAAAATTGACTCTGATGATTAATATGAAGCACTGGATAGTTCACATATAGGTTTAGATATCGTATAAGTACAAATGTTTTCATGTATAAAACAAATTATCCTCTGAAATTTCTTGGCATTAATTTTTCATCTAAGCTTGTCCAAATATTTTTCTGATTTTATCACTTTGCTTGCATTCAATGTTTGAAATAATTTTTTCCATTATTGCTGATATCTTTATTTTTGCTTTTATGTGGTTTTTCCTATATAGAGCATTGGGCAGATGGGCCCAGAATTCTCCCCAGAGATAATGGTTTGGCTGTTTGCAGAGTATTGAGCATTTAACAGTTTTCAAAGATGTTGTGTTTTTGTCCCAGATTGGTGCTATAGTTGTGTTTGTCCTTCAATAGAATATAGTGCAAAATATTTTTTATGGGGTAACAAGCACACCATGTTATCATTAGAACAAGATGTTAGTAAACACTGCTGATGAAAATAATATATGGCACATATATAATGGAATGTTTTTCCAGTTTACAAGTATGATATATTGTGTGTGTATATGTATATTTATCTATCTATATAAAATCTTATTTAAACTCAAGAACGTTATTCATTAGATATCATATGAAACTTTAGTTTATTTATTTTATGGCTTTGAATAATATTTAACAGCATTTGCTTAATTCCAAATGCTATTTTATTGGCTGGATACATAAATGTTTATGTTTTTGTATGATCCTATTAGATTGTTAATTCTCTGATGGCAAGGACTGTATTTATTCAACTTTATACTATCTGTAGCAACTAGCACATATCACAGATCATAAAACTGAAAAAATTTTAGAGAACAGCTGGGTTTTTTAAATAGATGAGAAAACAGCCTCAGAATTATCAATAATAATAATAATAATAATGTCTATGTGTATTTTCTTTCAGAATAATCACACTAAATGGCTGTTTACTATGATTATCCTACCACTGCTCAAAATATTTTAGATCTTTTTTTAACATAACTACTTAAAGAAATAGTTTATAAATCATCTGAATTAGTCTTAATGATTTATAATCTCACCTTGTTTTGTTTTGTTTCCCCAGCTAGTTAGGATCAATCTACAGCCATATTCAAAGTTACACAGTATCTTGTAGAAAAAAAAGGCATTTAATTTCCTTTTAAAATACTTGATCCAATGTCTTGAATATTCTTATTTGACCTTTATTAGGTATTTAAAACAATGTAGAATCCAATTTAGTAACCCTTAATGAACCTCCTATTAAATGTAAGGCACTGGGTTGGTTTTTTATTTTTTATTTATTTATTCATTGATTGATTGATTGATTGATTTTTTTGTTGAGGCAATTGGGGTTAAGTTATTTGCCCAGGATCACACAGCTAGAAAGTGTTAAATATCTGAGATCAGATTTGAACTCAGGTCCTCCTGACTTCAGGACTGGTGCTCTGTGTACTGCACCACCTAGCTGCCCTTGGGTTGTTTTTAAAAAGATACACAGAAGCCTTTAATTTTTACTTTATTGAGAACCCATTTGAAAGAGTAACTGGTGAAATTATATTAACTCATTGTTAATCAGTTACTTTATACATGAATCACATTGTCATTTTCTTTTTAAAATTAAGACATTTCTTAGTGATTCCTTTGAAAGATAGTATCACTTCATTGTTGTAGACATATTTAGTACAAATGGTCTGTATCCTACAACTACTAGCTGTTTCTGTTTTCACTTTATTCACTTTTTACTTTCATTGTTTCATCTTTCACATTTTTTTTTGCATGTCTGTTTTGAGTTGGTTACTTTTGTAAGTATCACATGAAATGTTAATGTTTATCTATCTGTACATAGAACTGGATCGAGCATTGAACTGCCTTCAGCGTGAAGATCCTAGTTTAAAAGTGCGATTAGATCCCGATTCTGGACAAGTAAGCATGTTTCTACTTTTAAAAATCCCATATAAATGATAATTTATAATGATGTTTGTTGTGAAAAAAAAAAGATATGTAAAACATAATGTATGGCTCTGTCACATGGAATGGCAAAAAGAGTTATTTCTTTGCAACATTCATTTAAAAAAAATTTTTTTTTTGAGTTCTGAATTCTACCTGCCTTTCCTCTGTTGATTAAGAATGCAAGAAATGTGATGTCAGCTATACATTTGAAATCATTCAAAACATTTCCATATTAGCCATGTTTAAAAAAAAAAAAAAAAAAAAAACAAGAAAAATAAATATAGTGAAAAAAATTATGCTTCAGTGTGCACTCAGATGACATCAGTTTTCTCTCTGGAGATAGATGACATATTTCATTAATTGTCCAGAATTGTTTTAGATCTTTTACTTTGATCAGAATGACTAAGTCACTTAAAATTGCTCATTGTACAAAACTGCTGTTGTGTTCAATGTTTACCTGGTTCTGCTCACTCTCACCTCATTCTGCATCAATTCATGTAAAACTTCCTAGGTTTTTCTGAATGCATCTTGCTTGTCATTTCTTATAGTACAATAACATTCCATCACTATCATATACCACAACTTATTAAGCCATTCCCTAGTTGATGGGCATGCCCTCACTTTACCAACACACACACACACACACATGCATGCATATACACACACACTATCAACTGCTATAAATATATATACACATATACATACATATAAATATGTATATGAAGGTCCTTTTCCTTTTAATAGGATCTCTTTGGAATACAGACCTACTAGTGGTATTGCTGGGTCAAAGGTTATGCACAGTTTTATAGCTCTTTGTGTATAATTCCAAATTGCTCTCCAGAATGTTTGGATCAGTTCACAACTCCAGCATCAATGTATTAATGTCCCAATCTTTCCACAGTGTCCTCTAATATTTATTATTTTCCTTTTCTGTCATATTAGCCAACCAGAACTAATTTCTTAAAAGACCTCTCAATTACTTGTTCCCATATCACAAGGCTCTCAAGTTTCATTTTCTGGTTTACATATTCACAAGATTAGAACCAGAAAACTAGAAATGGAACACAAATCTAGTAGAAGCAAGCACAGTTATATCTGTGAGAAATGAGTCTACCAGCTTGACGGTGAGAAGAGTGGCTAATAATTCTCAAAAGCTAAGTCAGAACCCTGATGTAAATTTGCACACTGTGCTATAACTGAATGTTCATCATGAACTGATTTAATAAGCATTTTCATCCAGACAAGGTTGGTTTATATCTTGTATCTCCCTTTTCAAGAAAATAATAACATATATCATAGATATTAAGAAGTATTTCTTCAACCATGGTTAACATCTACACTAATATTTACACTTGATTATAAGGGGTGAGCTTCAGTTAAGTATTTTAATCAGAACATCCCTAAATGGAGGGTGTGTGTGTGTGTGTGTGTGTGTGTGTGTGTGTGTGTTAGGGAAATTGTTTCTAATGAGTATTGGGTATTCATTTTTGTGGGCCCCATTTAGGGAGGATATTGAGATTCAGTAGATTGTCCACAATGAGGCATCCAGTTCATACCATATGTAACTTGTTTGAATAAAAGAATCCCCAGTTTGAATGAAGTAGAGATGTTTGGTTTGGATGTGGAATTCATAATAGTTGTCTTCAAGGATTTGAAGAGGTGATACTGCAGAGGGGCAATTTGCAGCTCAGAATAGATACATAACTAAAAGCTACCCAGAAGGGCCTGGGAAGGCAGTGGATTGGATCTTAGCTCAAAAGTTATATGTACACTAGTCAAATGTTGCAGTGAGGATCCTTAATCAAATATAGGTTGGATTTGAACAAGACTTCTTAAACTTTTTCCATTCATGACCTCTTTTCACTTGAGAAATTTTTACATGACCCCAGATATAGAGATATATATACCCCTGATATAGAGATATATATATGAAAATATTTATATATATATATATATATATATATATATCTGGGGTCATGTAAAAATTTCTCAAGTATAGGTATCCAATATAGTATAGGTATCCAAGTGTAGGTATCTAATAGGTATCCAGATGAAACATTTACTGATAATAAATCATGGTTTCATGATTTATTCCACATTCAGTTATGTCACTCCCATATGGAGCCATGACGCATAGTCTAAGAAGCTTTGACCTCGGAGGTTCCTTCCAAATCTTCCAATTCTATGAGTTTGAGAGTAAGTCATATAATTAATATTTGTTAATGTTAGACATATACATGCATGTGTGTATGTATATGTATATATGATATATTTATGGTATAGATGTTTATGATTATAAATACATTTTTAAAGTTCAGAATCACATATTCAGTATCACTTTGTTGTTCTTAATCTACCTTGTACTCCTCAAAATGTTAATAAACTCTCAGTCATATAAGTAATAATAATAATAATATTATTTCTCTTACTATTGATTTTTAAAATAATCATATTGGAAAGCTACACATTGATTCTAATGATGCTACCATTGTTTAAAGCATTTTAGAAACTCCTTTTATGAAATTCTCTTTAGAATCTGTAAGTTAGGTGAATCAGTCTTGCTAATTTAAAATCACAAGTTGTTTTTTTGTTGTTTTCTAAATAAAATTGGTATTCCTCAGCTTGATTGCTCACCTCATTCAACAAATCAGTCTCCAAATGACCTGTAGCTGTTGACATAAATCAAAGTCCCTCCAAAGAGTCACCATTATTTTGAATAGGATACTCAAAAGAATATGCTGCAAATTCGAAAGGTAATTCCAGAACAGGAATTCCACAAGAGTTTTGATCAGTGACAGTCCATTGGAACAGCATCCAAAGGTTACTCAATTGAAAGTTACACTCTTTCTTAGATATATCAATTCTATTGTGGAGTACTTTTATTAATTTTTTAAAGCAGGGGTGGAGACCTTTTAGCCCACAGCCATATAAGGCTCACAAAATCATCTAAGAGGTAAGAATGAGCTGAAAGCTACATACAACTTTCCACTGCTTGAGTTCAATAAATTGATAAAATTGTATGGTCCACACATGAAGTTCTATATATCCAAATGGTTCCCACCCCTATTTTAAAGAATAATCCCACCTTATAAACATTCTCTTAATTATTTTCATCGTCTTCCTTTTGATTTCATAATTTTCATAAACGTCATAATTCGGAGACATTGTATTTATTATAGGGAAAAGTGCTCTCGCCTTTGAAGTTAGTTGCATAATTTCTATGAGTCTCAGTTTCCTCCTCTGTAAAATAAGGAGAATGCTGTACCTACTTTTTGTTATTGTCGTTCAGTCGTGTCTGACTCTTCGTGACATTGTCTGGGGTTTTCTTGGCAAAAACACTGGAGTGATTTGCCATTTCCATCTCCAACTCACTTGATAGTTGAAGAAGTGGAAGCAAATAGGGTTGACTGACTTGCCCAGGGTCACACAGTAAGTATATGAGGTTAGATTTGAAGTCAGGCAGAGGAGGCTTCCTGACTTCAGACCTGCACTCTGTGTATTATGGCGCCACCTAGCTGCCCTGACTGAGTTGTTGGAAGGAAAGCAGTTGTTAAATTGTAAAGCTCTGTCTATATGAGTAAGCGAAGAAGCTTTATTTTGTCAGTGGCAGGGAACTCGCTGCTCCACCAACATGGATCTCTACTTATGTAAATAAGTCGTAGGAAATCATCTGAGGCACACACAGCTTAAGTGGCTTGCTCTATATCATCATGTAATTAGCTAGTAAGTGTCCATGGAAGAAGAAAATTTAAAGCAATGTTCCTGGTAAAAACTTTTTTGACTTTAATTAGAAAAAATATATATACTCTACTTTCATTTTCATTTTCCAGGTTCTTGAAATGTACTTTCGAATTCTGTTTTATTTTGTCATAATTGGCCAAAAGGAATGCAGTTAATGGGATAGCCTTGCCTTAGTTTGCCTTTCCAAATATTTTTCTCAGTTTGGATAATATAATGAAAGAAGCTAAATCATTACATAAATGGTATAGTACATGTACTCTGAAGTCCTTATCTTGTTTCTTGAATTTGGTTTTTTTTCTTCTTCTTTTCACCAGACTATTCTCTGTGGCATGGGGGAGCTACATATTGAGATCATTAATGACCGCATCAAGAGAGAATATGGAGTTGAGACCTTCCTTGGTCCTCTACAAATAGCATATAGAGAAACCATTCTAAACTCAGCCCATGCCACAGGTACAAAAAATAAAAGAAAATATGACACATTGGTTCTTCTTGTCTTTCTAGGAAAGATGTCCAGATCATTTAGCTCAATTTTATCAAGTAGGAATTAAGACCATACATTTCAGTCCTTATGTTTTTAAGTCATTTCAGCCAAAACATTCTAAAATCAAAAAAACCCATAAATCTCTTTGCCAGATATGCACTATATCTAAGTCAACAGCCAGTACATGCTTTTGCTGGTCAAATTTCAGAAAAAAGCAATAGCTTTTTGGGGATGACTTAAATAGTACTGTCCTAAAAAAAAAAAAAAAAAAAAAAAATAGTACTGTCCTCAGCTTATGGGACAATTCATAGATGTGTGTCCTATTCTTTTGTGCTAACAAATGCTAGTGTGTATCTTTCTGTACAAAAATCAACATCCAGTTCAACTCAAGGAACATTAAGTGGTTGTTTTTGTAAAATGTTACCTTGTCTCATGGAAACACATCTTCATAGTTGAGTCAATATTTCTTCTGTTTGGTTACAGATACATTGGATAGAACATTAGGAGAAAAAAGACATTTAGTGACTGTGGATGTGGAAGTGAGGCCATGTGCAAGAGAAAAATCAGAAGTAATCCCTGTTATTGAATATGCTGAAAATATTAGGGAGGAGCTTCTGCAAGAGTTTCAAGAGGCCATTGAAAATGGAATTCGTAATGCATACCTGCAAGGTATAGTACATAAATTAGAGTAGACATTAGTATCCCTCTTACTATTCTCATCTCTCTCTCTCTCTCTCTCTCTCTCTCTCTGTTTTTCTGTCTTTTCTCTCTCTTTACCCTTTTCTGTCTCTCCATTGAAAATTAACGCTACTGTCATATCCATCGTAAGTCTTGTTTTTTAAACTAGTTACTTTTCATTTCTCAGTGGTGGAAAAAAGCATATTTAAAATGCTAAAGTTAATTGTTTTCCCCTTTCCAGGACCATTGCTTGGATTCCCAATTCAGGATGTTGCAGTTACTCTGTGTTCATTGACACTTCACCCAGGCACCTCTACAACAATGGTTTCTGCCTGTGTCTCCCGTTGTGTACAAAAGGTATAAAAGTATTGTCCTTGTTTCTTGAAGGTGACTTTACTCAGTATTATTATTCAACTGTTTCCAACTCTCTTTGGCTTATCCCTCTTGAGTTTCAAAGTCAATAAGATTTTCTTTTCACATGAAACATCTCGGACTTTTAACATTGTTGTTTTCCTGGAATTTTAGTGGATAGTGGGGTTTTTGTTTGTTGTTTTTTCACTTTTATTTATATGTTAGTGTAACATTTGCTCTGAAGTCATAAGCTTTTGTTTGTTCAATTTTGGGGAGGGCTGTCTGTCATTTGAATAACTTTGTCTTCTAGTTTAGGAACAATTTCTTCCTTTTCAGTATATATATATCTGAATACAGGAAGGGAACTCATATATGGGTTGTTTTGATCATGAGCCCTGTCATACATGTCATATTTTGGGAGACTTGTTTGTCTGGATATATTTAATGACAAGAGTCTACATCCAAATCCTTCAGTTCCTCCTTATTGTCTTTTTTGAGCCAGTGGCCCTGTGTCTATCCCCATTGCTTAGTCTGGGCACCGATGCCAACTTCACTATATATCAGCAGGAGGGAACACATTGCTTCTTTAGTATGACATCTTTCAGATTAGACATTCGTGACTTTGATAAGTTGTTTCATGGGTATTCTTGAAGTTAGACCTGGAGTTTTGAACCCTTGACTTGCATGATTTTGAGGGTTTGGATAAGTGTAACCAAATAGCCAGGTTTTGACATAGCAAACACAAGTTCTGGGCATTTCCCCATATATTTTGGATAGATTGGCATGATTGAAAAAGCTCTGATTAGGGGCTAGCATTTTCTCAGGTTGTTTCTAATCTAAAAGACTTTAGACAGATCAAATTGGTGCCAAGGTCACTTCCAGCTGTTCTTCATCTTGTCCCTGAGTCCCACTCTGAAGGTAGAGTCACCCTTTGAGGATTTCTTGCCTTTCAAGGGAGTAGACCTTCCTTGAATAGTTGGAGGATTTGTTTATAATAACTGAATGAATTGGAGAGTCATTTAAAAGACCATTATACAGTAAGAACTTTATTTATTTTAGCTTCACTTTCTGCCCTTTAAATTGTTTTCTTTAAGAAAATAACTTACATCCTTCTAGCCTTCTAGTCAGAGGATTATGTTCTGTAATTGAATGGTACTTCTAATTCTTAAGTAAGTGAATTTCTACTTATAGCCAGCAAAATGTTTAAGAGAATTACTTCCAAAGGGATAGAAACAGAATTTTCAATCTGGAAATGTCCTTAGAGAATTTCACTCCTTAATTTCACAAAAGGGAAATTTGATGTCTACCAAGGGAAGTAACTTGTCTAAGCTGTCACAAGAGAGTTTTAGAGTCAGGTCTAGAGCTTGGGTATCACAAAACAGATAGTGGTAGTTGTTTTAAAGGATGTCATGGCTATCTCTGGTGGCTGCTCTAGCAGGATCATTACAGAACATTTCAGCGCTATCACATTAAGTAAACGGTAATTACTACTTGCTTCCTAACTCTGGTTATAAGCCAGAGTAAATTGAAAGCCTTTATTCTATCTTAGCCATTTGTTTCCTTTCATGTCTGATGCTAAGTCTCTGATTGTACATTCCACTATAATGGATCCAGTTAACAGAATTCCTAGCAATACAAGTCTTCTTAGCAATGACCCTATTATAGGGTGATAAGGATGAAAATTTTCTGATTTCTCTGTGCCTTCTTTTTGTTTGCAAAGTTTTAAAACTAGGAATCCTATACCTTTTTTATTATGATATTGTGGAGATGAACTGCAATAATGTATGAAAATACATTTTATTTTTGCTATGACATTGTTTGGAATTTTCATGTTGGGATCTCTTTCAAGAGGTGATTGGTGAATTCTTTCAGTGGCTATTTTACCTTCTGATTCTAGGACATCAGGGCAGTTTTCCTTGATGATTTTCTGAAAGATAATGTCTAGGCTCTTTTTTTCCATCATGGTTTTCAGGAAGTCCAATAATCCTTAGATATACATTTTATTTTTGGAAAAAAGTTATCAACCATGTTATATTGAACATGATAAGTGAAGTAAATATTTCTTATTACTTGTGGGCAAAAAAATTTTGTGTAAGAGCCACAGGCAGTATGACCTGTAAAGGTTCTCATTTTTATATACAGTTGGGTTTTTTGTTATGGTTTGGATATATCAGTGAGGAATCACTTTTATATTTAAAATGTAATTTTATGTTTTAAGGAATTTTATTTCATTGGAAGGTTTTAATGTCTTTATTCATAGGCTCTAAAGAAAGCTGACAAGCAAGTTCTGGAACCCTTTATGAATCTCGAAGTTACAGTGACTGGAGACTATCTCAGTTCTGTCCTAGCTGATCTTGCTCAGAGAAGAGGCAGCATTCAAGAAATTCAGAGTCGTCAGGATAACAGAGTTGTTGTTGGATCAGTTCCCTTAGCTGAAATGATGGTATGGACTATTTTGTTACTTTAAATTTCATAGAGTTTGGGTATCATTTACCTGAGAGATAAATGTAATGTAAATGAAGAGAACCAGAAAAATTGGTTCAGATGAAAGGTCAGAATCTTTATTAAGAGATAATCAGTGAGAGTTTCAACAACTAAGAAATAGTAGTGTAATTTGGTTTTCAGTGATAGAGACATTCATAGATATGGCAGCTGGGACTACAGACAGGCAGTTCCTCTCTGAATATAGGGAGGCAAAATGGTCATCTTTTCTTTACCATGAAAATATCTTTGAAATGAAAGTTGCCAATGCAGTGAACTCCAAACCATTTATAAAACCACAAATTTAAAGCAAGAAATAACTTTTGAGGTCATCAACAAACATTTTTTAGTGTCCAGTAAGTGCCAGGCATAGTGCCTCAGATAGTGGGGGAGAGACAAAGTGAAAATGGTTCTTTCTTCAAAGAACTTACTGTCTAGCTGGGGGGACAACAGATGCATATATGAGTTTATACAAAAGAAATATAAATTGACTTGGGTGGGGAAAACTCAATCAGTTGGGATTGTAGGGAAGCAGGAAAGGCTTCATAAAGAAGATGGTTCTTAAGGTGAACCTTGTGAGAAAATAGGTATTCTGAGAGATGAAGATTAGGAAGTACTATATTCAGACCTGAGGAATACCTGGTTCAAAGGCACAAAGATGGGGTGCTAGAGGAATAACAAGAAACACAATTTGACTGGGTTGCAGTGTACCCAGAAGGGAATAATAAACAAGACTGAAAAGGTGGAATGAGGGTCATCTTGGGAAGAACTTTAAATAGCTATAGAAGCTGTTGACTAAAGTGTTATCTATACTGTGTTCTACAGTCTTTTCTACAGGTCAGTGGTATATTAGGAACCTACTTTCAAAATCTATAATTGTTAAATACTATAAAAATAACTAATATGACAAATTAATCAGAGGCCTCAGGTAGGTACAAAATAGATAACCATCATGATAGTGGAGAACCAGAACAAATAAGTGCTGATTGTCTCACATTAAGATATACTTTTTAGTGAAACATGTCATGGTTTAGACCAGTAGTGACAAACTCAAACAGAAATTAATCTCAGCTGTGGCATGTTGCTTGACTAAGGAAATCACAAACTAACATTATCTGTGTTGCATTGGGTTTTTACTTGTTTTGTACAACAATTTCCCAAATGCATTTTTATCCGGTTTGAGCCACATTAGGTGATTTTGCAGGAGCAGTTTTGTTTTAGTTCCAGCTCTTGTCTTAACTTCTCTTTCTTACTTAGCTTTTTCAATTGGAGAATGAAGGGATTGGACCACTCAATTATCTCTTCCATTCTTTACCAGCTATATGACATCCTGCAACCTTGAGGATGTGTATTGAGCAAGTATATTTCTACATAAAGCAAGCTTAGTGTGGAAATCATGACTAAATAAATTTTTTTTTTTAAGAAAAAAATTTTCATTCAAAACTAAAATCAGCTGTCCAGTTTGAACTTCATTATCTTTCTTTGCTTATTATCAATAAAATGGTCATAAAGAGTGGGAAAAAGTAATTGAGAGCATAGATATTTTGATCCTGATTAACTGACTTATCATTTCTTGTGAAATTACTGTGTTTAGGGTTATTCAACTGTGCTCCGAACTTTATCATCTGGTACAGCAACTTTTGCACTGGAGCTGTCTAATTACCAAGCTATGAACCTTCAGGACCAAAATGCTTTGCTTAATCGAAGAAGTGGACTGGCCTGATTACTTTCATTACATGGAAATAAAAATACTGAGAATGACAGTATCTCACTTAAGTTTCTTCATTGTATGAAGATCCACATTAATGACTTTTCCTGGGAAGGGAGTTATTAATTTTCATTTATGACTTGACACATGCGCTGTCATGCTAACTCTATCAGACTTTGGCTACTGGAGTCCTACTAGTTGTTGATGATCATTTAAATTGTTTTAAATAGCCTGACCTAAGGGAACTACTCCTCAAAAGGTAAGTGTTCAAAGTCTATGAACTGTTTTCAAAGGAAGAATTACCAACTGTTGCTCCAATTCACTAATAAGAAAAAAGGCAATTTTGAGTAAATTTGACATTTGAGCTCATGCCTTAAAAATTTGCACATATCTCAGTCCATTTTGGAGGGACATCGTATTAATACACTGAGAATCACATTAATACACTGTTGATAAAGCTGTGAACTGCTTTAACCATTTTGAAAAACAATAGGAAATTATGTAAGGAAAGTGGCTAAACTGTTCATCACTTTGATGTATTTATCCCATTCATGGTATTGCATGAATACTATGTGTAGGAAACAGAATTCTTGTAGCAAAAAACTGTAAACAAAGTGGGTGTCCATTGATGTGAAATGACTAAATAGTGGGATGAAAATGAAGTGGAAGAAATGGCTAGTGTGAAGAACATGAAGACACATGGGAAGATTTAAATGAACTAATGTAGAAGGTAAAATAAGAAACAATGGAGTAAATATGCATCTATAAATGGAAAAATTACTAAGGTTAGGTAGTCATTGGAAAACAGGTAATGAAACCTCCCTCCCTCTCTTGTCCTCCCAGCTGAGGCAAGAGTCTAAATATGCAGGGTTTTGTTTTTTTTCCCCCTAAATAGTATTTTATTTTTCAAAGACATGTAAAAATAGTTTTCAACATTCATTTTTTTTTAAGATTTTGTATTCCAAATTTTTTCTCCATTCTTTACCTCCCCCCTCCCCAAGACAGCAAGCAATTTGGTATAGATTATATATGTATGATTTTTTTTTAAAGCTTTTTATTTTCAAAACATACATGGATAATTTTTCAACATTGACCCTAGCATAGTCTTGTGTTTCACATTTTCCCCTCCTTCTTGTGACCTTCTCCCCCAAAAGGGGAGAAGAAATCCAATATATATTATACATGTTGAAATATATGGTAAATCTAATATGTGTAAACCCCAAATTTATACAATTCTCTTGTATAAGAAAAATCAAGATCAAAAAGGAAAGAAAATGAGTAAGAAACCAAAATGCAGGTGAACAACAACAAAAAGAGTGAGAATGTTTTGTTGTAGGATGATTTCAGAAAGGCCTGGAGAGACTTACACGAACTGATGCTGAGTGAAATGAGCAGGACCAGGAGATCATTATATACTTCAACAAATACTATATGATGACCAGTTCTGATGGACCAGGCCATCCTCAGCAACGAGATCAACCAAATCATTTCCAATGGAGCAGCAATGAACTGAACCAGCTATGCCCAGAAAAAGAACTCTGGGAGATGACTAAAAACCATTACATTGAATTCCCAATCCCTATATTTATGCACACCTGCATTTTTGATTTCCTTCACAAGCTAATTGTACAATATTTCAGAGTCTGATTCTTTTTGTACAGCAAAATAACAGTTTGGTCATGTATACTTATTGTGTATCTAATTTATATTTTAATATATTTAACATCTACGGTCATCCTGCCATCTAGGGGAGGGGATGGGGGGATAAGAGGTGAAAAATTGGAACAAGAGGTTTGGCAATTGTTAATGCTGTAAAGTTACCCATGCATATATCCTGTAAATAAAAAGCTATTAAATTTAAAAAAAAAAAAAAAAAAAGAGAGAATGTTTTGTTGTGATCCACATTCAGTTCCCATAGTCCTCTCTCTGGGTGTAAATGGCTCTCTTCACCCCAAGATCATTGAAACTAGCATCAATCATCTCATTGTTGGAAAGCGTCACGTTCATCAGAATTGATTGTTGCATAATATTGATGTTGCCGTGATGCATGATGTTTTTAAACGTATTTCACTATTTGTCATGTTGTACAAGCAAAATCAGGCCAAAAGGGAAAAACCATGAGAAAGAAAAAGCCAACAAACAAACAAAGAAAATCACACGTTTTGATCCATATTCAGTTTTTATAGCTTTTTCTCTGGAAGCAGATGGCATTTTCCAAGTGAAGACTGTTGGAATTGTCTTGGACTGCACTTTGGTATAAGATGTAAGATAATGTTCTGTGCCAAACTATTTTCCAATTTTGCCCAATAATTTTTGTCAAATAGTGAGTTCTTATCCCAGAATCTGGAGTCTTTGGGTTTATCAAGAAGTAGATTTAGATTATTATAGTAAATGATGATTGTGTCTTGTGTACCTAACCTGTGTCACTGATCCACTACTCTATGTCTTAGAAAATGCCAAACGGTTTTGATCACTGTTGCTTTACAATATCATTTTAGGTCTGGTATGGTTTCATCTTCCTTTGCATTTTTTTTCCCATTAATTCCCTTGATATTGCTGATCTTTTGTTCTCCAGATGAATTTAATTATTCTTTCTAGTTTTATAATGTAATTTATTTTGGCAGTTTGGTATGGCACTAAATAAGTAGATTAATTTAGATATAATTGTCATTGAAATTATATTAGCTCAGCCTATCCATAAGCAATTGACATTTTTTCCAGTTGTTTAAATCTGACTTTATATGTCTGAAAAGTGTTTTGCAATAGTGTTAATATAGTTCCTGGGTTTGTCTTGGCAAGTGGATTCCAAAACATTTTATATTGTCTCTAGTTATTTTAAATGGGATTTGTCTCTCTTGCTGCTGGGTTTTGCTGGTAACATATAGAAATGCTGATGATTTATCTTATTTATCTTATATCCTGCAGCACTGCTAAAGTTTTTAAAGTGTTAAAGTGTTTTAAAGTGTTAAAGTTTTAAAGTGTTTCGAGAAATTTTTTAGTTAGAATTTAGTTTAAAATCTTTAAGATTCTCTAAACATACCATCATACCACTTGCAAAGAGTGATGGTTTTGTTATCTTATTGTCTATTCTAATTTCATTAGTTTCCAAAAGGACAGATTGTTGCATCCAGTTATGTTCATCATATTTGGTATTCTTGTTTCCCTGTGTTTGTTATAAGGGAAGGTTCACTTCCAAGAATCCAGGAATGAAAGTGATAAAGAAATTGTACAATAAAAAAAATTTTTTTAAGGAATCCACCTGCTCTTTCACACTTAAAAAAAAATTTCCTACATGTTAGAAACCCATTGTTAGGGGAAGGCTAAATGAATTGTAGTATGTGAATGTGGCGGAATATTATTGTGTTATGAGAAATTATAAATATGAAGAATCCAGAGATTTATTTGAGTGATGTAAAGAAAATCAGTATTTGTAATGATAAAAAGAATGTAAATAGAGAGGAAAAAATAAAAATGAATGCTGTGTAAATATAATGAATAGCTTAATTTATCTCTGAAGCAGAGATAAGAAAAATATACTTCTCCTTTTTTGAAGAAGAAGAATTAGGGTACTATAGATATTGAGTAATGCATATACTCTCAGACTTGATTAATGTATTGGGTGGTTTTGCTAAACTGTAAATACCCTTTCCTTTGCCTCTGCCCATCCTTTCATCATCTTTGTTACAAGTAACAGCTCGCTGGGTAGGGTACAGCATTGTGCCTACAATGTACAGACCCAAACAAATTAAGCACTCATTGCTTCTTTATAAGTAGATCTAAGGCAAATGATCCACATTATATAGGTAGTGCTAATCCTGCATCAGTTTAGAGATAATTGAATATCTCCATTATCTCAGTTAATTGTTTAAACTTTATTCTCAATTTGCATTTGACCACAAAAGATTAAGGGCCAATGTAGGTGACAGTGTAAATGGACAGGTAAAAGCTGCAAAAATCCATTTTTCCAAGCTCTTTGAACAAGCAATTTAAATAGTACTCACTTTATATTCTTAAACCAGGTACATTTATGATTTTTTCCTACTAGGCCAAAATATATAGCCAATTCAGTCAAAATTCAATGACTCATCAGCTGCCAGGTACAATTATTACCTCATTTGACCTCAGAAGAATCCATGGAAGAAGGTACTACTATTATCCCCATTTTATAGATGAGAAAACTGAGACAAATAGGAGTTAAGTAACTTCCAGAGTCATACAGCTAGGAAGTAACTGAAGCTGAATGTGAACTCAGGTCTTCCTGACTCCAGACCTGCCATCTCAATCCACTGCACCACTCAGCATAATAATTTCTGGAAAGAGCAGGCATTAACAACTAGGAGTATCAGTTTTAGCTTTATTTAGGAGGTGGTTCCTGTTTTGAGAGGGCATCCCAGAAAGCTTATATAAAAGCAATGATGGGGAGTAATCTAAAGTAAGACTGCAGAGACAAGTGGGAGCCAGATTGTAGAGGGCTTTAAAAATAAGAGGCTAACAATTTTGAATTTTACCCTAGAGACATGAATAAGGTAGTGACTGATCCATGATTTAGAAATAAAGCTTTGGTAACTTTGTGTGTGACTATAGGAGAAGAAGAAAGAATGGATGGATGTGAGAAATGTAAGTTACAATTGCTGAATAATTTTTCACTTTTTGTGCTTAAAGAAAACACCTTAAAAAAAAAACACACCTTGCAAATATCAGACTTGCCAGTAAAGTTAAGATGCTCCACATTATAGAATTTCTTTCAATCTTGTCCTTAACTAAAATGGTACATACCAAGGGGCTGTAAGGACTACACGATGTCTGGCTGGTGTAACTTTCTCTAGCTTCTCATAATAAAAAAAGACTCTATTCATACTTCAATTATAATATTCTGTTTAAACTAGAAAGATCACATATACATTAATAGAATAAGTCAATACAATTGACTTAAAAAAAAAAAAAAACTACAATAGCCAAAAATTCAAATTAATAGTATTAAATTTTATTTAAAATTCAGGGCATCCCCAAAACCTTAGTTTAGTTAAGCTTTTTAAAAAATATATTATTTGGGGCAGCAAGGTGGTACAGTGGATAGAGCACCATCCCTGAAATCAGGAGGATCTGAGTTCAAATCTAATCTCAAATCTGGGCAAGTCACTTAACCCCAATTGCCTCAGTAAAAACAAAACAAATATATATATATATATATATAAAATTTCCCCCCAATTATAGGCAAAAATAATTTTAACAATTCATTTTTTCTCAAATTCTCTCTCCATCCCCTCTTCATTATACAGTTAATATTTTATACATTTGTAACATTTTATAATTTATGATATATACTTATATTTTAATGTTTATTTAATCTATATTATACTCATTTTAATATTTTTTCTTCAACAGTGGTCCAGTTCACAAGCTTACAATAACAGTATCCTTCCTATAGTAACAATATTATAATAATAATATTGTTACTTTTATAAATATTAACTCCTAACTTATAATAGTATAACTTATATAACTAATAAGGATAGCTAAGTGGCAAAATGAATAGAGGGCTGGTCTTGGAGCCAAGAAGATTCAGCTTCCTAAATTCAAATCTGACCTCAGACACTTGTTAGCTGTGTAATCCTGGGAAAGTCACTTAATTTCTATTTATCTCAGTTTCCCTGTGTATAAAAGAGCTGGAGAAAGAAATGGGAAATCCCTTCAGTATTTCTGCCCCAAAAATGGGACCTATAAGAACCGGAAATGATTGAATGACAAACTAGAACTTTTATAATAGGAGCTACTAAATAAATAAATAAATTGAGTTACACTTGTTATTCAAGATACTTGAAAGAAGCTATTCTCCTCTCAAAAATCACATCTTTGGCGTCAATATCACATCAATTTGTCCAATTAATCTTTATATAATATTTTTTGAGTTCCCTTTCTAGCTTGTTCTCATCCTAGACAAGTTTCTCTGTCTGCATATGGCCTCAAATATGGGACCCAGAATTAAACACAATACTTTAGGTGTGTTTTAATCGGGCAAGACACAGTTATGCTACTGTTGACAGAGATTCAGATCATGTTAGATCTTTTGGCTGCTATGCCATTCTGTTTAGCTGAAGCTTAAACTTCAACAACATCCTCAAGTTCTTGCTTTTAAATCTCATAGGAAAATAGCTATAGAGTTGTATAGGAAACTTTTTACATATGAGGAAACTGAGGTCCAGAGAAGTAAGAAGATTTCTCCAAAGTCACACAGTTTAATAAATGGCCCGGCAGGGATTTGAACAAACAAGTTCTTATTTTCCAATCCAGCATGTTTTCCCACTATATCACACTCTTCCTCCCCAACATGTTTCTCACACAAACTCTTTTTTTTAAAAAAAGCTTTTTATTTTTAAAGCATATGCACAGATAATTTTTCAAATTGACCCTTGCATAGCCTTGTGTTTCGGATTTTCCCCTTCTTTCTCCCACCCCCTCCACTAGATGGCAAGCAATCCAATATATGTTAGACATGTTAAAATATATGTTATATCCAACATGTCACACAAACTCTTAACATTATTCAGTTTCTCTTGGCATAATGGTAATTATATTTTTATAAAAAATACCCAAAAAATGCTCAACTAAGGAAAGGATGAAAAGTAAAGGGTTTAGTCACTCGCAAAGCACCCCAAACTTTTCTAGCTTCTAGTACTGCCACAGGCTCCTGAACAACCAATTTATCCGTAGTCAAGAAAAACATAGTCTGTGAACTCTTCAGCAAAATAAGATAGAATATAATTAAGGCATATTATTATGATATATGTTTATGCACTACTCAAAAATCTTATTGATGTAAGAATAAGGAATAAAGTTCTTACTAAAGTTTAAGTGAAATTCCAAATACAGTAAAATAATAATAATAATAATAAACCTGTATTCATAGACTTATTTGGTGGGTCATAATTCTTTCTCAGGAATTTAAGTTCATTTTGTGCCAAAAGTATGACAACAGTTACTATACTTCAATTGTAGACATTAGACCATTCTATGAGTCCCCACAACCGATGAGATTCAACCCCCAGTGGTCAGCCTTCTGAAGAAGAGCCCCTCTGTACTGAGCTGGCTGCTCTGAGGAACCCTGATGGCACTCTCCTGCCCCTCTGACTCATCACCTCCTTCAGCTGTTCATCCCATCTGCTCTGGCTACATGCTAGGCCCAGCCCAGTCTCTGCTTCTCTACATTGCATGTATTTTATATGTACACAGTTGTTAACATTTTGACCTTTCCCACAGAAATCTAAGTTCCTTGCAGTTAAGGACCATGTTTTACTCATCTTTGTATCCATAGCATTAAGTACAGTATTTTGCATATAAATATTATTGGCAAATTCAGTTTTCTCATCTATAAAATGAAAAGGTGAGACTCAATGATCTCTTAGGTCTCTACAGTCTCACATTTCTGCTGCTTGGAGCCTTCCCATGTACTGGACCCAAGTAAAAGTGAACTTGGCAGGTACACTTCCCTTCCCCTCTGAAAGAGGCAGGTAAAGACAAGATGAGAGGTAAGACAAAGAAAATTCAGGTTTAGGGAATGTAAAAGATATGGTATAAGATTCCATCAGTAGCAAAGTCTCAGATGATAAGGAATTCAGCTCAGGACATCTGATTTTTCGAATGGACATGTGTCCATGTGAGAAAGATGATAACTAAATAATATGGTAACAAGAGAAACTGTCTAGGATGACACTCATTACAGACATCAGAGTACTAATAACACAAACATGGAAAACAAAGATTACTTTGTGCAAAAGTAATATTGCTTAACCAGATTGTTGTTTATATAACTTTCTTATTAAGTAATTACCACATAGAATGGTGGTAAAAGTGGTTGCCCTTTGTTCTCAAAGAGGACCAAAATGATATCATTATTGTTAGAGTAAAGTTATAGAGAGTCTGATTATGGCTGATGAGACCAATACAAGCTAGGAATACTCTGCCACAGGTGGGACCCAAATAGACCCTATGAACATTTGGGGTGAACACTTCACCTTTCTTCTGAGCTAATTCAATTCTGTTTTGCTCATAGAACATAACACCCTTTCTTATGAGGGCACATCATGCTGGGCAGTCCCATGCTAGGGGAGACATCCCATGTCATTTGCTACTAATGGGCTTCCAAGAGGTCCAAGGGCTAAGCACAGCTTGATTAGAAAGAACTGACAGTCATGACAATTTACTATCAGATCCCGAGTCAAGAGCAAATATTGATGACACCTTTGATCTGTCAGAAGGCACCAATCATCTACTAAACTTAAAAATGAATTGTTTCAATTCACTACTCTCACTGTAGTAGACCATTCCTGGATAAATTAGCATCACAGATTTAGATTTTGAGATCATCCAATTCAACACCTTCAACAAATGAAGAAATTCATGCCCAGGAGCAATAGGTGACTTGTTTATCCTGTGTTGGCTCTAAATGGACCTTGTATATGCTAACTGTCTCTGTATATGCTAACTCTTAAAAACTCTTAAAAAAATGAAATGCTCATGGTAGATCTGAGTTTAAATATGGCCTCAGACACAAGTTGTGTGATGCTGGCCATTTCTATGGAGCTTATATAACTTACATGAAATAAAATACTCACAAGACTCATCAGAAGTGCTGTTAGCGTAAATAAACATCAATCTTTGAGACAGAGTTAATTGTGACAAGAAGTTGTTTGTTGTATCTCTGCTCCAACAGTAGACTTGAAATACTTACCTGGACTTTTGGAATAGCCAAAAAATGTACTCACTGTAGCTGTGTTGAGAAATAAATTTAAATTTAAACAAGCTGAAGAAACAGCTTTGCAGGTATATTTTTAAATTTTAAACACACAGTCATCAATACCACAGAATTCACTCATATTCATGTACTCACAATAGCTGTGTTGAGAAATAAATTTAAATAAGCAGAAGAAACAGCTTTGTAGGCATATTTTAAATTTATGAATACAAAAAATTCCAAATTGAGGCAAATTGAATTCTTTAGAATTGGATTCTTTGGATTCTCTCTTTTCCCTCATTCCTTGACTACAGCAAGAAATGAGTTAATGGGTGAAACTGAAGCCATTTAAAGTTCAACTTCAATTCTTTGATAGATGGACCATCAGCATTCTTACAGGCAGCCCACAGAAGGGACCTGATGCATCTCCTGCTGTCGCCATCTCCACCCTGGATGACACCCCGGTTTTAGTCTGCTCAGGAGATCTGCGCTTCAATCTTTGGACTTTCAACTGCCCTTCAGCCTGGAGAACGTGGGACAACTGACTGGGAACGACTGACCGGGACAAATGCCCCTTAGATGTCCTGTTGCCATACTAGATGATGACCAGTTCTGATGGATCAGGCCATCCTCAGCAACGAGATCAACCAAATCATTTCTAATGGAGCAGTAATGAACTGAACTAGCTATACCCAGAAAAAGAACTCTGGGAGATGACTAAAAACCATTACATTGAATTCCCAATCCCTATAGTTATGTACACCTGCATTTTTGATTTCCTTCACAAGCTAATTGTACAATAATTCAGAGTCTGATTCTTTTTGTACAGCAAAATAATGTTTTGGTCATGTATACTTATTGTGTATCTAAGTTATATTTTAATATATTTAACATCTACTGGTCATCCTGCCATTTAGGGGAGGGGGTGGGGGGGTAAGAGGTGAAAAATTGGAACGGGAGGTTTGGCAATTGTTAATGCTGTAAAGTTACCCATGTATATATCCTGTAAATAAAAGGGTATTAAATGAAAAAAAAAAAAAATTGTGGGTAGGAATGAGAGAGAGAACCTAGAACTCAGAATGTTTAAGAACAAATGTAAAAAAATTGTTTTGACTGTAACTGGGGAAAACAGTAAACAAATAAAATAAAAGAAACAAAAGTAGAAAGGAAAAAAAAAAAAAAAAGATGTCCTGTTGCCATCCCCAAACCCCACACCTCACTCCTCACCTCCTGGCATGAACCCCCAAATCTCTACGACCCTTGCCAGCTCGAAGCAGTTAAGAGGAGATCAGCGCCCCTTTTCCCACATGCCTTTGGAGGTGACTGCTTGAGGGGGGGATGAAGGGAGGACCCCCAACTTGGAAAATCCCGGAAGGAGAAAATCTTCAATTCTGCTTCAATAAGAGACCTTGCCGTATGTCTTTTTTTCTTAAATGAATTTAAGTTCCAACTGCTTGAGGGGGGAATGATGTGGGAAAGATTCCTATCTTTGATTCCCAACCCCCTCCCCCCCCCTCCCCCAGTTAAAGTAATTACCCTTTAACTCACAAATCCTGATCCCTTTGTAGTCCAATAGGAGATAGGGACCTGTCCCAGCCTCACCAGGATCTGAGCCAACTTTGGAGCTACACCCAAAAAGTCCCTCTAGCTAAATCTATTATAAAAGGGCCACGCTGGGAACCCCCTCTTTGCAGAGATTCCAAACATGGTAGCTATGTGAGGACCCTCTGTCCACTGGACCTTCTGTCCGGTGCCCTCCTTATCTCTACCTTCACCTATCACCTACTTCTAAACTCAATAATAAACCTCTTTTATTAGTCTAGCTCTTGGGCCGCTACTAGACGTCATTTATCTTGCGCCGAATCCAGGGGAATTGCAGGGGAGCTCCGTTTGACTCCCTGTACCCCAAACCTGCCACTAGACCTCAACTAAACCCTAATTTCATTTAGGTACCCCAAATCTAGACCTCAACACAACCACTTCCTAGCTGGACGACCTTGATGAGTACTTAATCCAGCCTGGCTTAGTTTCCTTATCTGAAAAATGAGCTGAAAATGAAAATGACATTTCACCTTAATATCTTTGCCAAACCCCCAAATGAGGTTACAAAGAATTAGAAATGAATGAGTAACAAAATAATAATAATAATAATAATAATAATAATAAGGCACTATATACACTCCAGCCAGAATTTGTTTTTTACATCGTAGACAAATGTTTGTTTGACTGTTTGAATATATTTTTATGACATATTGATATCAACAAAACAACAGTGTGGGTGCAGATTGTTCTATCAGCAGCTAGTTTCTGGATATATAGATTAGAGATTAATTAGAAGTATTTCATAGGTGAGATTATGAGTTAAATTCTCTAGATTAGTTCTTCAATACAGCATTAGAATACCAGCTCCTTTTGTTTATTTATTTTTCATAGCTTACTCAGGTTTCAGCTCTGTGACTGTTAATGTAATTTAGCAATCACAGAATCAGAAATAAGTACCCAGAGGTCTAATCTAGCTAATTTCTGAAGCATAAATCTCTCTGTCTTGATAAGTGTTTAGAGTTAACTCAGAAGGTCTCCAATGATGAGAATCTTCCATCCTTCCTAAGCAGCCCATTTCTTGGACTCAGGGCAGTCCAAGGGGAGTTTTTCCTGAGCTAAAATTTGTTCCTTTTAGTTCTTTCTAGTAAGTGCTACCTGCTAGAGCCATGTAAAATAAGTTTCATTTTATTTCCATGTACCAGCTCTTCAAATAGTGAAAGTCTTCTCCACATCGACTTTCTTGTCTGTCACTATGCCATTTATTCTGGTATTTCACCACTCTTAAGTATAACAAAATAGCAAAAAATAGATAGTGGAAAGTGCAATGAAATCACAAAAAGGCAATGTCATATTGGGTTGAAGTTCCTGCTCTGACACTTCCTACCTACATGGTTATAGATGTCAATTAATCTAAGTTTACTTACTCATATTTATTTACTCATCTTACATATACCATAACTGTTCTACTTATAGTAATCACAGATATATGAAAGGAAAGTCCTTTAAGTCAGTGTAGATATGATAATAAACTCTGCAACCATGCTTTTAAATAATCCTCCAATTCCAAAGATAGTTGAAACCTAATCAGTTAATTTTTTTCCTTGAGGCAATTGGGGTTAAGTGACTTGCTCAGGGTCACACAGTTGGAAGTGTTAAGTGTCTGAGATCAAATTTGAACTCGGGTCCTCCTGACTGCAGGGCTGGTGCTCCATCCACTGCCCCACCTAGCTGCCTTAATCAACTAATTTCACTTTAAACAAAATCTTATAGCTTTTCATCTTTTAAGCGCCTGAAGCTTCCCTCTCCTCAGCAAAACTTTCAAAATTCATGGGTGAGCACTAAATAGTAATTGTAACAATCACGCAACAATTACAGTCATATGATTGCTGCATGAAAGGAAAAAAAAATACTATCTTCTCCCAAAGTACAGAAACAAGAATAGGATAAGCCCTGAATGGACGTCTACTCAATTTTCTATTCCTAGGATCAGGGATTTTGAAGTGTAAGCAATTTTAGAGCCCATCGAGGCCGCCACTTCCTTCTGCAAATGATAACTGTGACAAGAAAACTGTGTGACTTGCTCATGGTCTCATTGTCTTAGTAGATAGCAGAACATGGTACCTTCAAAAGTAGCCTCCATTCTTTTTCACTATACCCCATTTTATGGAGGGAATGAAGCTATTTAACGCACTTTATCTCCTCAGTGAAGGCCTTCTCCCATTTTGCATCTTCAACATATTTTTAAAAACCTTCCAAAGATGTTCTTACTACTTATTTCAAAGACTGGGGAGAACCATCTGCCATTGTCTGCAGAGGATTCAATGAAGCACCTCTCTCAAGGCCAGCCCCAAGAGACTGATAGTTCCCCATTTTAGGGCTCCTTCCTGTTCTAGGAAGAAGGAGCGGAGGCGCGGTCCGCCCCCAGAAGCCCTCCCCTAACCTGGGCTACCCCTTTGCTACTGGTTGTTCCCGGGGCGCTTCAGTTTTCGCCGGCGGAAAGCGTCCTGCTGGAGAAAACAATCAGGAATTTTGGGGGGCCTGAGTAATCGCGAAGCTGCCGGGCGCGAGGCGCAGGAGGTTTGGTGACAGCTGCACGGACACTGGCCGGGGCCAGAGGCCGGGTGGCGGCGGGCAGGGGCCAGCGGGACCCCAGCCTCGAGCACCACGGGCAGCAGGAGCTGCCCCTGGGCCGCCATGGCTAAGCCCTGCTGGGCTCTCCAGACACCCGTCTGTTGTGTTTACATTTTTCCGACGCTGAACCCGTATTTTTAAGCATTTACCTGCAGATCTCTGCTTATATTCTACTATATTGACTTTCTTTGCTGACAAGAAGCTAACTATATTCCAAGCAAGCCCTTGACTTCTTTCTCTGTGTGGTGATTAAATCCTGATGTTGAACTCTGATTCTTAATAACCTATTTGAAACCTTGGCTAAAAATACCACTTCCTCCATGAAGCTTTCCAAGATCGGATTGTCAGAGCCAGAATAAACTTTAGACATATTATCTAGTTCAATCTTCTTATTTTATGGGTGATATAACTGAGACCTAGAGAGATAAAGGGATTTGTTCAAGGTCATGCTGCTAATTAGTAACAGAATTGAAATTCAAACTCCAAACTCCTGACTGTAAGTCATTATCGGAGAATATGGTCAGATATGCATCTTAAATTACAAAGATTTGCCAATTTATAAGGTGAAATAGCTCAAAAACAACCACATATGACCAATTATTCTGAATAAACAATGTGCTTTTGAGGGGTACAACTTTTAAAGTTTTAGGGAAGTGTAGGGATGAGGACAGAGTCCAGGGAGGAGTTTTATCGTCTAAAGATATGCTTTTCATATTAGCAAAGAGGAAAGCACTCCTATAGAAGGTAGCACTTAAGTACAGCAGGAATTTCAAGAGGTAGCGATGAGGAAAAAAAGGCATTTTAGGGATGGGGAACAGCTAGAAAGAAAAAAAAAGACTGGAAGTAGATATTATCCCTTCCACATGGATTTTCCCCATCATGGTTTTACTACAACTCTGGTCGACATAACAAATTAAATGAGAATTTGGAGGGAGTTTTACAGACGCTGCAGACCACAGGGAGGCCAGATACACAGAAAAAGTTTAGAAACACAAAAATTCGTAAATATATGTATAGTATTATATAATATCTACATGTTTTATTTTCTAATACCATAATAATTCAGATTTCTTTTCATGTGTGAAGGGATGGAGCACATCCCAAGCCCCTTTGATGTGGAAGGGATAACTATACTGAGTATTGCAAGAAAGGTGGTCTGGTTGGATAATAGAGTGTGTGAAGGGTAGCAATATCTAATAATGCTGGAAAGACAGGCGGGAGTCTGCTGTGAAGATCTCTTTACATGTCAGGGATTTTGTTGAGTGCTATATTGCTACTGTTGACACTTCACTGCCAGGTTCACCTTCTACGTGCTCCAGAGCAGCCTTTTTCTACTCTCCCCCTACCTAACCGTTTCAGATCTCTTTTATGTTTTTTTCTTATTTTTTAAGAATCCTTCAAAGTGGGAACCACCTTGTTTTCTTATATTTTATACCCTAATACTTGGCAGTCTCTGGCACAAAGGACTTAAAAATGCTTTAACTGAGAAGACAAAGATGCAACAGAGGCCATAGTCTCTAATCTAATGGGCTTTGCTTATTATGTGAATTCATCAAGGGCAGCATCCATGTCTTCCAATTCAATTCTACAAGTATTCATTAAGCTTCCAATAAGTGTTAGGCATTAGGAAAAGAAGAAAGAAAAATGTTCCACACCCTGCCCTCAAGGAATTTAAATAGGATGATAAGTTACTTGCATAAATGGAAGTTAGAAAAAGAAATGTGCAGAAGAGAAGACCGCAAGGATTTAGCCTTTGGCTCTAGGTTTCACTTGCTGACCAGAGACAACTTCTCAGAGCTTCAGAGTAATTATGGACACAGTTTGTTATCCTTATTGAAGTTCTCATAGGTATAGTTTGTAGAAGATGTCCCCTGAAGCCCCTTCTAATACTGAGATTCTGCAGGCTAGAAAAAAGTTGGTGGGGGGGAAAGCACTCCCGACACATTTATAAATTTAATCTGCTTTATTATCATTTTCTCCATCATTTCAATAAAAAAGTCAATCAAAAAACCAAAATTAAACCTTGATTTGTTGCTTTGGCTGATTTTTGAGGTATAAATGCTCACAATGAAAATTTAAAAATCAATCCTGAGGAGCTTGTCTGAGCTGGCTGCAGTATACTCTTGATTTTAATATACTCGTGATTTTAATGAATCTCTCCATGTTGATCAAAGCTGCTTCTGATTTGTCTATATTTCCAGGCTTGAATTTGAAGCCAAGAAATTGGTGTTCTGGAAAGAGACCTGGCCTGAAATTTGGGAAGCCTGAGGTCTAGCCCTGATATTGCCATAGACTCAATTTCTTTACCTGTAAAATGAGAGGACTAGATACTATCTAATGTGGCTTTCAGCTCAAATTTCTTTGATTTGTGATTGCATCTTAAGGACAAAGTTCTCTCCTTTCCTTGTCTTTAAAAAAAGAGTCACAGATGGATTTTTATTCTTTATTTTTCATTTTCTTTTTACCCTCTAGATTCCATATCTTCTTCCTAATTTCTGATGCAATGCTTAGAGAGAACACTGTGGGGACTGAGTGTGGATCACAACATAGTACTTTCACTTTTTTTGTTGTTTGCTTGCGTTTTGTTTTCTTTCTCATTTTTTTGCTTTTTGTTCTGATTTTCTTGTGGAAATATGTATAGAATGGCAGGAAAATAAAAGCCAAGTTGTAAGTGAGTAAAGACTTATGACTGCTGATGGATCTTCCCCTATACCAGTCTCAATAGATATACACAGAAATGGCTTAGAAATAGCAGAAAGATAGCAAAAAGCAAGCTAAAGAACTATTGTTGTTGATCCAAGAATATCAATAATCATAATGCCTTTTAAAAAGAAAATATAGGTCCTCTACTGATTCACAGAGTAAAGATGACTGTCTGGTATCTGGGCCAGAGTTTTCTGAGAAAACAAGGACTGGTTTAACTCTGGTCCAGGGTGTCCATATGGGCTCTCTGTGGGATTAGAAAGAAAAATTTTAAAAAGATTTTTTCATTTGGGGAGTAAGTTGGTCCTTTTGCCAATCTTTTATGTATAGGAAGTCACCAGATTGGTAAAGATGATTAGGTATCTTGTTACTAAGCCCAGGTAAGATTGAGTTAACATCTTGTTGAGTTGTTTGAGTTGAGAAGCTGAAAGATATAGGTATAAGGATAAGATTGTGTAGGCCTCAGCCCTCAGTTTCCCTCCACAACCATGGAGTAATTACAGTACAGTAATCTTACTTACAGTACAGTAAGTACCCCTGTTATTCAGCTGTTGAATAACCCTGGGAACAAACATAGCTTACAGGAAAACATCCTGGGTAGATTCTGGCCAAATCCGCCAAGGACACATTATCTATGTACTGGAGCTAGCCCACTCCAGTAACACCTTTCTCACCCTTGACAGGTTCTGGAAGGGTTGGTCCCTCTTCTAGTTTTGCCCAAGAAAGTGAAGTTAGCCTTGCTGGCATGAAGCTTTCTTTGTTTGTATTTAAGTTACATTAGGCTAATCCACACATTGGAATCTCACCCATGAAGAGGAAGACACTCTGCCTGGGATTCTCCCTGTCTGGACTTTCAGGGCTGGGATTCCCCAGCCATAGATCTGCAGTGTTGGTGCTTCCCCAATTCAGTAATCTAATCTTTCTTCTCTTCTCCCTTTGTCTACATATTACTTTGTGTTATGGTAGTTATATTATGTATTAAGTGCTTTTGTTGTAAGGACTGTACTGTTGATTCTTGTTTTTCTTTTTTATAATTCATTATTATTAAACATTTTCATATTCATACAACCTGGTATCTCAAATCTTATTGTGGGAAAGAGCCATTCTGTAGGAGCAAATTCATAAACCTTAACATTACAGAAGCGATGGCAGTAAAACTACTCAGACAGCCCTGTAAAGTTATGTAAAATCACCAATAAAAAGTTATATAAACTCAAATGGTCTCACATCCTCTGGATACAGGAAGATGAGTCTTCAGAAAATGTCTCCTTTCATATACAAACTCAAATGGTCTTACATATTCTTAGATTCCTTTATAAAATTGAGAATGATATTGCCTGCCAAGGAAGCCTTTCTCTTGGTGTCTTTTAACAATAAAAGCCTTTTGTATCACAGCCTTTGAGTTATCGAATTTCCTTCCCTGCAAACTCGTGCCTTGGAGAACAAGAAAACTCTCACCCCTTCCTGCCACTCTCCTTCAGTTCTTTGCCCTCATCAGAAACATATAGTAAGATCTGAGTGATGTCAGTGTTAAATAATCTATTTAAATCTATATAAAGAATCTATTTAAAAAAAAATCTATTATTAGAAAAGATCTCCCAAAGAGGAACTTAAAAGGGCTACCTTAATATCTGTTCAGGAGGCTGTCCAGGTGCAGAGAAGGCAGATGGGAAGGAACTTGATCTTGATTTTTGAGTCATTTGATTTCGGTTCGTTTTAGGGTGATTGTTTTCTCAATCTTTCCTGAGGATTGGGGGTGCCAGACAAAGTGCTAGCTAATTAGATGCCTAATGCTTTGGAGATCCTTTGTTGGTTTGGAAGGTAAATGATGGGTCATTATCACTGCCGGGATTGGGAGAAGCTGAATCTAACAATAATGTCTCATAGGAAAATGTGAATTACTTCTTCCACTTTTTCTAAATGATATAGGAAGGCCTCAATCCAATTAGTGAAAGGGTCAACTAGAACTAGGAGAGATCAGAAGTGGTCAACTGGAGACATATGGGTGAATGACAATCCTCATCAGGGAAAGAACCATACCTTTGGATGGATTAGAGCAGGGGAAGGAGGTGAAGAGCACCCTCAGTGTTAGCCTTAGCTCAGGTTACATGGGACCAATGCTTCAAGGTGCTAGAGAAGAAGATGCTCATCAAAGAGGGGTTTAGCAGAGTTGGAGAGGGTTTTATGGTCAAAATGAGTGGTGTCATGGAGGAACTGAAGAAATTCCATTGCAGATGCTGGGGAATGAACAGCTGACCAGTGGGATCTAGTAGCCAGCCAGAATCAGAGGGATGAAATCCTTTATTCAAGCTCATGTCAAGTTATTCCTGAGTGTATTTAGGGAAAATGGCTATCTTTGGAAGAGAAAGAGGGAGAGGATTTGAGGAGAGAGCAGGGAAGATGGAAGAAAGTCTTAAATTGGCAATCCAGGTGGCCTAGTCAGCTAGCTGGTTACCACGGGACACTGCAGAGTTGTCAGTCAGTATCCCTTCTGTGCATGGCAGAAATCTCAGAAGGGAGCTGGATAGCAGTGAGGAGGTTCATGATTTGAAGGGCATGTTTAATAGGGAACCCCCTGAAAGTGAGGAAGCCTTGTTCTTTCCAACTATCCCCAAGAGCATGGAGGACATGAAAAACATTAGAATCTGTATAGAGATCGAGGCATTTATCTTTCCCCAGGGTAAAGGTCCTTAAAACAACGCGTTAAGGGCTGAAACAGAGGGACAGACAGTACGCGATCGTCTCATGGAAGGAAACAACAGAGTAACTGAAGTAGTTTAAAGCATGAAGCATAAAGTTAGAATCAGAGAACGTTGGGGTTGATGAGAGAAAAATCACTTAAATCAGGTCTTGAGAGTTAAGCATGATCCAGGATTTCTTCACAGGAGTGAGTAAGGGGTAAATCTTGTGAGGGTGGGATTAAAGATAGAGCATAAGTGCTTATGCATAAATATATATACACACATAAGTATGTACTAATATAAATACAGATTATATTATATATTATGTAATGTTATGTGATATATTAGTATAAGTATATACATATAAATAGTAGATAAATAAATAATATACATAGATGGGCTACAGATGGGCTAAAAACTGTAGCCTTGAACCTTATTTATCTCTTCTCAGCAAAAGAGATTCCATTGAAGGGAGCACTACTTCTTGAAAGCCTTAATGATAGAGATTTTCTCCCCTTTAGCAGATTTCATTTATCTTGCTCATACAATTGGTTGTAAAACTTGTCCTGGGAGAAGAGAATGGTAGAAATTCTGTGTTAGTTGGGAATCACACATATCTGGAAATCACCCACAGCTACTTTTCCATTTTAAGTTGAGACTAGTCATTGAAAAAGGTATCCATTTTACAATGCTTTCTTTTCAAAAGGTTTTCTTTTGATAAATCAACTCATACAATATTGTGTTGCAGCAATGAGGGGTGGAGGAGAAGAGAATTCCTTATAGACTAAAGACATTTCAGTGGAAACAGCCACTAGAGGACAGTACATGTCCTGAGACTGGTCTGTCTTAAATGGAATCAGCAATATTCAATTATTAGATGCCTAATGTGTCTCTTAGAAAACAATACTTCCCCCTAATTTTCATTGTAGAATTGTGTGTCAGATTTGAGTCAGGCAGAACAAATAGAAATCATTTAGGTGCTATAGGGAAAATCTCCCTGTTCCCCCCTTTTCTTCCCCCCCCCCAAAAAAAAAAACATCAAAAAACTGATCTTCTGAGAGCTTCCTCCTCATACGACTTACAACAAAGCAGTAGTAGCAGCAGCAACAACAAAAATGACTATAATAATAATGACAACAACAATGACAATGATAAGAACTCTACTTTGGGTAGAGAAGAAAATGTGTGATTTCATTGATGTAGGGAACTTCCAGTAAGGAGCTTTCTCTAAGAAATCAGACAGGTCTCTACTCTGCAACTTTCAATCACAGAGTCCTGAGACTTTTATAGATTATTTCAAAAGAAAAATACAAAATGCAAAATACAAATACAAAAATACAACAACAACAAAAAAGAAAAATACAAAAATACCATATAGTTTTAAATATAAGAAATTTACTTAGTAGAAAGAAACCATTTAACTGAGAATGAGAAGTTAAGAATCTTGCCCAGGGTCACTCAATTCAGTATGAGTCAGAGATGAGACTTGAATTTTGTTCTTCTTGACTCTTAGCTCTCCATTCACTGTCATACTGCTTTTCAAAGTATGCACTTAAAACAATAATTGAGATTTATATAATGTTTTAAAATTTATGAAGCACTTCACATTATTTCATTTAACCCTTACCCAGTTCTCTGAGATAGCTGCTAGAAGTCTCATTAACCACATTGTACAAATGAGGAGAAACAAGGATGGAAATACTCGGAGTCACATAGCTTTAGTCAAGCAGCAAAATTTGAATCCAGTTCTTCCTTCCTGGAAGGCCATCATGCTTTTACGATACCTGCCCAGTCTGCTTTTTCCTGCTATTTTCCTTGGAGGAAGGCTGATTAGTTTAGGTTAAACTTCTTGAACTTTCTCAATGGTGAAGGCTAAGTATTTATTTAGTTTCTAATCAAATTCTAAAAAAGAATGTCCTACTGATTAAAGGCATCCTTGGACAAACATCATATAGCAAAGTAAAAGGTAGAAAAACAGTTTAATTATGCTCAAATAATTTAAACGATGAAATAGATAGAAAAAGACAAAACCTTGCTCAGGAGGCTCCTCTGTTGACTGAGAAAAGTTGGATACTATACAATGAGAGTATGAGCACTAGAGGGTATCCAGTGCTTGAGAGACCTTCAGGGAGCTCCTAGCATAGATACCAGGCCATATGACTAAATAGAATTTTACTTCATAAGTGCTTGTTAATTGATGCAATTGTTTAAAAATTAAATGTTTTGTCCAACTACATAGATTTCTTGTATTTCAAATTATAGTTACCTTACCCTGACATAGTACAGATGAGGTTTTCTTTGTTGAGTGTGATTAGCAGAGGAATTGATCCCTGAGACAGGCAGGGAGAAGGTTCTGATAGAGATTAGTTTAGCTCCATGGTCCCACCCTTTGGAGAGGTCGTGCATTCTGAAATCCAAGTTATGTCAAACCCCTGAGACCCACCATCTGTAGAGATCTCCAGCAGTCTCACCTTGCTGTGCTCTGCCAGAAATCCAAGTCATGATATCCTTGAGGTTAAAATTTCCCTATAAACTCTACTTATGGGCCATCCCACCACAGCACTCTGCCTTGTGGTCTCTTTCTCCCTACCTCCTCGCCCCTCACCACTTACCTGTGACTTCATTCCATTGGAGATCTTGGTCAATCACCCTCCGTTGAATTGCCACAAATAACTCTCAGTGGCTCAAACTCCCAGGTAGGTAATCCCATTCAATTTTAAATTGAATTGAAAATCAGTCTCTCAGGAGTTAGCCCCCATCTCCAGGCCAAAGATCAAAGTAAGCCCTAGTATATCTAGGGCTACATGTCCAGATAGCTTTGCAAAAGTCCTAAACAGGACTATGCTTGCCAAGGAAGCTGTCTTAGCAAGCTATTCTGCCAGGACCTTTTGCCTGGCAAAAAAAAAAGTCTGGACTTCCTAGGAAGCTGGCTTCTCAGTGCCAATAAATCCCCTTTTGCCACACAAATTTTAGGTTTGCAAAAATGCTTTCTCAAAGGACCTGCGCCTCCAACAAGAGGGGATTTCCCACCACATTTCTCAAACCTCATCACAACTATCACTAATTTCATCGTTTGCATCTCATCATTTGGTTCCCTGATCATATCTTTATTGTGATATCTCCCCTAACTCCATTATGCTTCTCTCCCTTATAGCTAACACTTTTAGAGTACTATTCCCCTTTCAGGATTTAGCCTGCCAGATAAGTATGTTCCCTAATTTCATGGGTGTTCCCTTTCTATTGTGTAATTGTGAGTTTCATTGAGGAACTTGTCTTTCATATGCTCTCACACTCTATTTCATATTTACCATTCCCAGTGTCTATTCTCTTTATTTTGTCTGTAACCTCTTCCCTAAAAAAAATTTACCTTTTGCAGAGAGAATGGCCATTGTAAATTTTTCACTTGCTTGAATCCCAAATTTTGGTGCCTACCATCATCTAGTACCTACATCAACCCCATCTTTTGGTCCTTGAACCACATCAGCACATTATTTGTAAATTACTATTTTGTATTTTTCTTTGAAAATAAGCAACAACAACACAATCTTATGTGGAGTGTCAAGAAATGAGAAGCTGCTAGAGGGGCCTAGAGCTAAGAGATAAATCCTTCTAGTCTTCTCTTCTGCACTTTTCTTATTCTAACTTTTATTTATGCACCTCACATATTGTTCTATTTAAATTCCTTGAGGGCAGGGACTGAAACATTTTTTTTTCTCTTCTATTTTCTTTGTTATTGTCCTCATACCCAGCATTTACTGGAAGCTTAATGAATACTTGTAGAAATGAACTGGAGGGCAAAGGAGCTGCTCTTGATTAATTCACATAATAAGCAAAGTCCTTTAGATTGGTGACTACAGCTTTTGTTAACATCTGTTTTTGTCTTCTCAGTGCTTGGCATATAGCTTTGCAGAGAGATAGAGCATTTAAAATTAAGTGCTCTGTGCCAGAGATTGAGCTAAGCAGTTGGGGATAAAATACAAGAAAATAAGATGGTCCCCACTTTCAAGGATTCTAAAAGAGGAAGTCAAAACATAAAAGAGATTTGAAATGTTTATGGAGTGGGGGAGTAAGGAAAGACTGTTCTGGAGTAGCTTGGATCTGAGCTTAGGAGTGAAGTGACAATAATACTAATATAATACTTAATAGGGATGGGAGACCATTTTTTTAAAAGTTGAAAGAAGAGAAATATATTAACTTTAAGGATAATTGGTTAAGTGTGGAAGGAAGTATGTGAGACTTGACTGTTAACCTTGACTGTTAGTTAAATCCAGGGACTAGACATCTGCCTCAGTATCCCTCCCACGCCACACCAGCCACCAGTCCAGAAACAATGCTGGCCCTGCCTTCACCTTTCCTCTTTCCATCCCTTCCAGGGTTGGAGCAGTAATCCATTCAACCTTGGAGTCCCCTGGGCAAAGCTGAACTGCCTGAGGGTGAATGATTCAAACAAGTCTTGTCCCTGTATACCCAGCTTTACCTCAGGATTCCATGAGCTTTTGCTTTGATCATCAGACAAGAACAGCAACTGGCAGCTCCGTTCATGGGTCAATAATCAAATCATTATTATCTCCTGTGATAGACATGACAACCTACATTCCTAAGACTCCCTATAATTCTGTCATAGACAGCCAAGGTTCTTAACCACCACTCCTGGGATGTCAACCCATCCCTCCTCTTTCATTGGAACCCCTATTCTATTGTTAATAAACTATCTTTTATATTAGAACTATGCCAGTCTTCTGGGGAATTACTTTAGACATATTTTATGTTTACTTATTGTTATTAAGTTAGTAAGTATTGTTAGTTATCAGAATAAACCCCCAAATCTAGAATAGTTTTAGAAAGAGATTTATTTGGTCATTTGACAGAGAAATCTGGAAGAAGTTGTGCTTCCTCTGTCAAGTTCCTTTGAGGTTTTCATTATATAGATTGGACATTCTATATGTCTATATATGTCAGACAAGAGCATAAAGATATTTTTCTGATTGGTCTCATATAGGCTTTAGGTAGTCTCCAGAAAAATGCAATTTGAGATACATATCAGCATCTCCATCTAAAATCAGGAGTTGGCCCCTGTCTCCCAGTAAATCAATCTAATTTGGGGAACCTATGACACAGGATTTTGGTAAACCTCAAAATAAGATGGGAATGAACATGGATCCAAAACAAGCACAGAGTGGGATATAAGCATTCCTGAAAGCCATCTAACTTTCCTGGAAACCCTTTGAGGTCAGCCTGACTTCTACAGTAGCTTTTTAGACAATTTCTAGCTACATAAAGCCAGGTTCAAACAATATTAATAAATGACAAATAATGTAGTTTTTTTTTTTTTTTTTTTACAGTATATTCTTTTCTTCTTGGCTCTTTGACCAGCCTTTATCTGCTTTATTTCATCATATCCAGTCTTTTCTTGGCTCCTGGTGCTCATTACTTTCTTGGGAGGCTAATAGAGCATTAATGAAAACATTTAAATTGTCCAGATCTTTCAAGGCTCATAAGGCTCCTCTAGCCAGAGTGAGAAGACCAAGATTAAAACTTAGATCTGAAGCTTTTGATTTAATAAGACTTTGTGTCCCCCTGATCTTTGTGGGAGGGGGTAGAGGGTGGACCTGGGTTAGAAAAACCCTGAATCCCAATTCCTCCCTGCCTCTAGGAAAATTCCTAAAATGATCCCTGTAATGTCCGGGCTAGCTCTCAGGAGGGATCTTGGTCTTTAGATGGAGAAATGATGAAGGCAGGAAAGCCATGAGGATGGTCAAAGATGGAGTCCTGAATCTTTTCTGTGTCTGAGTGTGAGACTCTTCTGGGTCTCCTCTGTCTGAGTCCTCATCTGTGTCCTCCAACCCTTAACTACCTCAATATGACTACATCACACTGAGCATGTGCCAACTGTTAGGAGAGCCATTACATCACCATATCACAGGAAGTGTGTGCTTAACTAGAAAATCATTATCTCATAATCACACTGAGTAAGTGCTTAACTATTAGTACCCTGCAGTCAGTATCTTACAGCTTTTCAGAGTTCCGGCTCCCTATAGATCCCCACTCTCTATCCTGGTTCCCACAGGAAACTCCCCCGTCCAATTGATCTGGGAATCAGTTTGGTGTGGGAAATACTCTTATTGATTTGGAAATTAGTCCCTCCTAGCCCTGAGCCATAGAAAGCTAAATAAAATCAAAACTCTGTACCCCAATCTCTGCTATCTTCCTAGTCAAGAAGGGGCCCACTGAGAGAAAGAACTTCTCAGTGAAAATTAACCCATTTCTGGCCTGGGGATCCCCATCACTGTTATGATATCTCACCCCTCAACACTTTGTTCATCGGTTAGTCAATAAACATTTATTAAGTACCTCATATGTGCCAGGTATTATGCTACAAATATGACTTCAAATATACAAATATAAAAACATGAGGTTGTTAATATGAAAGCATAGAGATATAAATTGAAAAAAAAAAAAAAAGACAATTCTTCTTTGCATACCCTTTGACCCAGCAGTGTTACTACTGGGCTTATATCCCAAAGAGATACTAAAGAAGGGAAAGGGACCTGTATGTGCACGAATGTTTGTGGCAGCCCTCTTTGTAGTGGCTAGAAACTGGAAACTGGGTGGATGCCCATCAATTGGAGAACGGTTGGGTAAATTGTGGTATATGAATGTTATGGAATATTATTGTTCTGTAAGAAATGACCAGCAGGATGAATACAGAGAGGCTTGGAGAGACTTACATGAACTGATGCTAAGTGAAATAAGCAGGACCAGGAGATCATTTTATAAGGCAGCAGTAAGACTATGCGATGATCAATTCTGATGGATGTGGCTCTCTTCAACAATGAGGTGATTCAGGCCAGTTCCAATGATCTTGTGATGAAGAGAGCCATCTGCATCCAGAGAGCGGGAACTGAATGAAGACCACAGCATAGTATCTTCACTCTTTTTGTTGTTCTTTGTTTGCATTTAGTTTTCTTTCTCATTTTTTTCTTTTTGATCTGATTTTTCTGGAGCAGCGTATTTGTGGAAATGTGTAGAAGAATTGCACGTGTTTACCAGATATTGGATCACTTGCTGACTGGGGGAGGAGGTGGGAAAAGGGAGAGAAAAAATTAAGGTTTTGTAGGGGTGAATGTTAAAAATTATTCATGTATATATTTTGAAAGTAAAAAGCTTTACATTTTCACTTTTGTTGTTTGCTTGAATTTTTTTTCTTCCTTTTTGATCAGATTTTTTTTGTGAAGCAAGATAATTGTACAAACATGTATGCCTATATTTAATTTATATATATATATATTTTACCATGGTTATCATATTGGATTACTTGACATCTAGGGAAGGGGATGGGGGAAATTGAACACAATTTTTTTGCAGGTGTCAATGTTGAAAAATTATCCTTGCATATATTTTGAAAATAATAAAAAAAATGATATTACTACCACCACCAAAACGAAAAAAAGCTTTAAAAAAACCATCAATTCTTGTCCTCAAGGAGCTTGCATTCTAACAGGGGAAGACAACACGTAAAAGGAAGCTGAAATGCAGGAATCTGTTTAAGGCAACATGGGAGGCACAGTGGAAAACTGTCTGGAGTTCAGGCTATTAGGAAATAAGACATTGCTGACCCTCTAAATGCAAGTTACAGAGGAGCCATCCAATCAGAGGTAGAGGACACAAAGGCAGAAGATATTTCCCTACATGAATTCCAGGGCTGGAGGGAGTGTGTAGAACAAGTGGTTTCTGGGGAATGGTGGAAGAAGTCTAAAGTACAGCTGGGAGAGGAATGAGGAATATTAAAATATCTGCATTCCTGCAGCACAAATGTCTTTCTGAAAATCATAATCACTAGGCATGGGCTTTGCAAGCCATCTTGAAATCATCTGAGACAATTACAAATGTTCCACAGGAAAAAAAAAAAACCTTTTGTTGCTTCTTATTGCAATATTGAAGGCTGTTTTCCAATTTAAACTTATTTTCTACTTATATGATTATTCTATTTGACAAATTTTCAAATTTTTGGTAGAATTTTTGTGAGAGCATAGTCAGTGAACCAATGGTTAGAAGACAAGTCAAATATCTAAAGACTGTCCATTCTTACAAAGGCAAATTTAAGCATAAACATTATTAAAGTCAATTCAATGTGTACCATTCAACTTTAAGTACATTTATCCTTTCATATAGTATGTGGACATCATTCTCCAGATTCCCTTAGCCCAAGTGCTTCATGCTCCAAAATTGTCTACATCCCATCAAAACTTCCATTCCCTCAGAGAAACTTCTCAAGTGTATATTAAAGTGGGCTGACCAATTAGACTTTTGAAAAACTGATAGCCTCCTAAGTTTTTCAGAGACACTTCTATTTTTGAGTGAGAATGTTTAACTGAAGAATTCCACTCTATAAGTAGAACAGCTGCTCCTGATTTTTCCATCTTTTCTCTTTCCTCAGTTTCTGAATGTGTATCTCATCTAAATTTTCCAAGCTCTTTCCCCTGCCTTCAAAGCATTCCATGAGTCATGATATGCTACCTTTAATAGGGATAAGCTTCTCAGGACCTCACAGCTTAGGTTTCAAAAGTCACAGGTAATATGAGAACTAATAGATGGAGACTATAATAAAATATTTTGACAATGATAAATTTTATTTGTAAAAATGTATAATTCATATTTTAATATACATAATTTCAAAACTAAGTTGATCACAGTACAAACATCAGCAGGAATGATTTGATCCCCATTCTGCTCCTTGGGCACTTCACATTTCACAATGTCCAGTAAAAACAGGTTGTGCTGGTACTCCACGTCTATTAAAAAAAGAGAAAGAGAGAAAAGCAAAAATGAAGGAAATGTTTAAAGCTAATTTTTAACCAGTTGAGGTTGTCTCTGAAGAATGGTTTAAACCATGGTTGATATTTTTTTGAGCAGAAGTTTAATTACTACTACATAAAAGTTATTCGAAAAAAAGGATAATATGAACTGGTCATGGGATCATTCAATCTGAAAGTGACCTCAGGCCATCTAATACTACTCCCTCATTTTCCAGATAAGGAAAGTGAAGCCCAGGGAGGGAAAATGATTTAGGCTTCTAGACTTAGAAATAATGTGGATCTTAGAGGCCAATTAGTTCAGGCCTGAAACTAAAGGGCAGAAGTTAAATGACTTGACCAGGTGGTAAGCAAGCACTGGAGGTGAAATTTGAACTCAGGTCTTCTGACTCAAGAGCCCTACCCCTTCACCTCTCTAACAAATGATGGGATAAATATTATATTTTTAGGAATTTACCATATGGCCTTAGAAGCAAAAAACAAACAAAACAAAATAAAACAAAAAACCAATTTGTACTTTAATGTTCCAGATTCTTTCCCATATCAGAACAACTTCTATCCCTAAATTAAAGCCCGCATTTCTGAAGTGTCCTTCATTTCTATTTCTAGTGGTAACTGTCTCCTATCTCTCACACCTAACTTCAGTATCCCAGTTTGTGACACCAGAGCTTACCTAACCATACGGCAGCGATGTTCTGTCAGTCTCTCATAAGCATCATTCAGATCTCGGACATTTGCAGGGCTCCAAAGCCGTTCTCCTACAGCACTTGCTCGAGGCCTACAATATACAGCCCCAAACAAATGAATTATTAATGCTTTTAAATAAGCTAGGTCTAAGGTAAATAATCCATACTAAACAGATGGTGCTATTCTTGCCTTCATTTAGGGATAATTGAACACCTCTATTATTTCAGGTAATTGCTTAATATTTACTTTCAACTTGCACTTGACCACATTTAGATTTAACTACTTAAACCAAGTGGCACTGAAATTATCCCATACCATAATCTGGGAGAGAGATTAGTTGCATCCACAAATTCTCCCCACAGAGCAGCTGTTCCACCAATTACAAGGTCTTTCTGACTTTCAGTGCCTGAAATGATAAGACACAAATTACAAGTAAGTTAATTGCTGCATGATAAATATGAAAATGTGTTTGGAAAAGCTGCACATGTATGACCTATATTGCATTGTTTAGGGAGGAGAGGAAGAGAGAAAAATTTCTAAGACTGAATGTTGAAAACTATCTTTGCATGTACTTTGAAAAATAAAAAGCTATTATTAAAAAAAAAAAAAAAAAAAAAGTAATTGCTGCCTAAGGTACATGAGAGTACAGAAAGCCTGGATTATTACTTGATAGGTCACTGAGCTTGGTCAGTATTTGGCCTGCTCTGATTTCATTGTCCATTGAAAATACACAGAAAAAACTCATCCCTGTTTTGTCTACTTGAAAGGCATGGAGGAAAAAAAAGTACAAATTTCTTGGAATCCAATAGAACCATATTAATTTCTGGCTTTCTGGAGGATATGCCACAACTTGTTAGCAAAGCTTTCGGGGATTTTGAAGGAGGGTTAAAGCCATGTCATAATGTAGCATTCCAACACCACTCTAATGGAAAGTAATATCTTTAAAAAACAATTACAAACTAATAATAATACCTCACATTTCTGTGGTGCTTTTAAGATTTCTTTTTTTTGCTGAGGAAATGGGGTTAAGTAACTTGCCCAAGGTCATACAGGTAGGAAGTGTTAAGTGTCTGAGACCACATTTGAACTCAAGTCCTCCTGACTTCAGGGCCTAGTGCTCTATCCACTGTGCCACCAAGCTGCCCCTGCTTTTAAGATTTGCAAAACCTTCTATATCTGACTCAAGTCAATCTGATTGTTCTTAGAACCCTGTTCCCATTCCTGGAAGCTCATCATGATAGTGCTATATTTAGCATCCGATAGATACCCGAACACCTTAATTCACTATACTTTAGTACTCAAGAGCTCCAGTGAGTCACCAGCCTCAGACTCTTCAGTAGGAGGAGCAGGGACAATAGGTGTGGGTACCATTATGAACAGCTCAAACTCATCTTAAAATATCTACAATAGTAGCTATTTTCTAATGATTAAGTTCCACTGGGTCAAAATCCTAGAGTATAAGAACTGAGGAAAGTCAAGGGTTTCAATAGTATTAGCTACTTTTTTTTTTCCCTGAGACAATTAGGGTTAAGTGACTTGCCCAGGATCACACAGCTAGGAAGTGTTAAATGTCTGAGGTCACATTTGAACTCAGGGCCTCCTGACTTCAGGGCTAGCGCTCTATCCACTGCGCTACCTAGCTGCCCCAGTATTAGCTCCTTAAGGTATGCATGTCTGAGAGCCAGCAAAGATGACAGTGCAAAAGGATAGTTAAAAGTTGCAGAAATCCATTTTTCCAACCTCTTTGAAAAGGCAATTTAAATAGTATATATTTTATATTCCTAAAGCAAGTAGAGTTATGATTTTTTTCCCTACTAGGTAAAAAATATAGCCAATTCAGTGAAAATTTAACCAAATTTTAACCAAATTTAACCAAAAAAAATCAACAACTGCCAGGGTAATGCCATTATCTGATCCATGTTTTAGAAGCATATCTTTGGCAACTTCATGTGTGGCTATGACACTAGGACACTTATGTCTTAAAGAAAACATCTCAAATGTACATCTTACACATTACAAAACATTTTACAAATATTAGACTTACCAGAAAAATCAAGGGGTTCCACTTTATAGTATTTCTTCCAATCTTGTCCATAACTAATATAGTCTAAGTACCAAGGGGCTGCAAGAACTGCATGATACCCAGCTGCTGTAACTTTCTGTAGCTCCAGATTGTAAGATGGGCCAATCCAAACTTCAATTATAGTATCTTGTTTAAGCTAGAAAGATTATAGTAAATACTGATGGAATAAGTAAATACAAAATGAATTTTTAAAAATCACCAGCAATACCCCAACATTCCAACTAATGAGCTTAAATTTTGCAGGTCATCCCCAAAATCTTAATGCAGTTAGGTTTTTTAAAAAAATATTTTTCCCGATTACACATAAAAATCAATGTTAACATTCATTTTTAAAAATTTTGAATTCCAAATTCCTTTTTTCTCTCTCTCCTCTAAGTTATAGGGTTTTAACACTAAAAATTCATCATAAAGACTAACACATGTGATTGACAACATGGTCAAAAAGGACTCATGGCTTAATTCAATTCCCATCCCTACCATTTATCTTCCTGTGGAGCCTAAAGGTGTCAAAACTGTGATAAAAAAGATCTGCTAAAAAAACAAAACAAACAAACAAAAAACAAACAAACAAACAGTGGCCTCTGAAAGAACAATAAAGAATACATATTATCATTAAATTTCTGTCCTTTTTCCCTGCTGAAAGGCAAAAGACACAGGTTTAAATGAGCAACGTTAAATAAAATAAACAAATTTCCTTGTTAGGCTGTACAAATCACGAATGTGCTTGATGATATGGCCACAAAGGATTCCTAACTTCTCATCTTTACCACTGATATTCCTGTGGGGCTAGTAAGATATCAAAATTGTGATAAAATGTATCAGATAAGAGGTATCAAAACCACAGTAAAGAATACTGATGAAATTAAATTTCTGTACTTTTTCCCTGCTAAAAGGCACAGGTTTAAAAAATAAAACAAAAAACCTCACAAAATAGGTTTAAACCAGCATCTTTAAAAGAAACAACTTTTCTTGCTAGGTTGTATAAATCATAAGTAAAAAGTGCTCTGAATCCTCCCCACGATGACAAAGTTAAATGTTCCCCTTTTGCATCAGAAAAATGCCAGATACTGCCTACTTCAACTAGACAGTCAATCCACAGCACATCAAAGGTTTTACAATCAAGAGAGAACAGGAAATGGACACTTTAATGGCTCCTTGGGATGGCAGATTCTGCCACTGTGGATACTCCCTTTGATCACTCAGATCCCACTCCCTCTGTGTCTTAGTAGAGTTACTCTGGGAAACATGGCCATTATCCCAGAGTCAATATGGTGATGACCCATAGATAAAATATAGACTCTTTATCTTGGTATTTTGAGATCCCTTACAATCTGGCTCTTGCATTTAAAGACTCCTTTCAGTCAAGCAAGAATTGTTAAGTGTCTACCATGTTCCAGACACTGTGTTAGGCACCAAGGATACAGAAACTGGACTGAACTAGCACCTGATCTCCCATTCTGCCTGATGCAACTCTTCCCATGCATGTACACCATGATCTAGCCAAAGTGGACCACTAAGTGCTCCCCGTCCTCCTGTCCTTTCCCACTTCAGTGAAATTGCTTAGTCCACCCCTCTCACCTGGCACTCCCCCTCTTCTTTACCTTTTCCTTTAAGGTCCAACTTAGAAGCCACATCCTTCAGGAAACCTCTCCTGATCTACCTCCAGTTGAAAGTAATCTCCCCTTTCTCATGATGCACTTTGTCTAGCCCCTTCTCCCCTGCCTTTATCATTTGCCGTCTAAGTCATATCTATAAGTGCACAGGTCTTTGCTTTTGACCTTTATAATCCCAGGGCCTTGTGTATGCTTAGGAGCACAGACATCTTTAAAAGAAACAGATTTTCTGTCCACTGAATCATGCTGTCTCTCTGCTTGTGTTAATGACTTAACATGACTTCTATTAATCCATGCCAGTTGCTACCCTGATTAGGGATAGGGATGGCGATTGCTATTTCTTTGACAAAAGGAGCTCCCTTTGAGGAGCTAATTCTCCCAATGCAAACTGGTGCCTTCTCTGCAACTTAGATGATCACTGGGGTTGGGGGTGGCCAACGAAGGGTTAAGTGACTGTCCAGGGTCACACAGCCAGTAAAGCCTAAGAGATGAAAGTTAAACCCTCATCTGCCTGGCTTTGATACCAACTCCCTATCCACTGACAAGTTACTCAGGTGTACCTCCCCTCTGTTAAGAAAAAAGCAAAAAGATTGATAATAAGAATTGGTAATGCAGACGAATACTCTTTTTAACACATGGATCTTACCTTTACTTCATTATCAAAAACTTCTTGCCAGACTATATATCCTTTGTTTGTAGAGGAAACAATATCTATAAGCCTAATATTAAAAAAAAAAAAAAGTCACTTTAGATCATAATGATTATGTTTAATAATATTAGAAACCTGTCCCTTTTCTATTACAGATGAACCTTAGAGAAATGGATCTACTGATCCATTACGTTGGGCCCTACTTTCTCTATCTACCTCTTTTCCTGTACGTCAGACATCTAATTGGCTGCCAAATTGTATTGATTCTATCTCTGCAATATCTTAAATTAGACAGTGGAGTTTAAATGTGTTTAACTAAGTTTTTACACCAAACTTCCTTCAAGTCCATATTCCACTCAACTACTTTTTTTCTCTAATGTTAAATCACACTGTGTGTATCTTCTAGAATGTTTACCAAATAAATGGGTTTGTACTCTTAAAAAACCTCTTTATTAGGGAAAAATTTAAATGCTGGTTGGTGGTTTCTTTTTGCCTTTATGTAACAACTTTCACATTGGTTAAACTTCTCTAAGAAATGGTGATACTTAATGTAGTAATAATAATAATAGGTAGCATTTACACAGTTTGCTTCTGTGCTTTACAAATATTATCATCCAATAATGCTGGATGATAAACCCATTTTATAGCTGAGGAAACTGAGGCAGACAATGTTTGGTTAAATGAAACCCAGTTTCCCAGGGCTGTTAAATGTCTGAGTTTAAATTTGAAATAGAGTCTTCATGAGTCCAGGCCAAGGGCTCAGTTCATTGAACCACTTACTAGCCTTGGCTTTATTTTTGTGTGTATAATTTTATGTTTTTGTATTTTTCTGTTTTTTAAGTTTTGTCAGCTTGCTTAAATACAGAGATACTAAAACTGCACTATTTGTCTTTTTATCTTCTGCAGTACTGATCTTAAAACATGTCATAGCCAGTCAATGATTTTCATATCCACAGGCAGCTGATCTGAATGATCTCACTCATTAGAAACCAATTATTTTCTGTTTCAGATATAGTCAAATTCATGGTTTGGGTTTTTTAAAAATATATATTCAAGGGGCAGCTAGGTGGTACAGTGGATAGAGCACCAGCCCTGAAGTCAGAAGGACCTGGGTTCAAATTTGATCTCAGACACTTAACACTTCCTAGCTGTGTGACCCTTGTAAGTCCCTTAATCCCATTGTCATTTTGACAATGTTTAAACTCTCTTCTTAGAATAATAGCTCACTTCTCTACAATTCATTAAGGTTTGCTGAGCACTTTACAAACAATATCTTGGGAGAAAGTGAGCTATGAGGGTTCTGGGTAATATACAATCCTTCGGCTTCTTTCATTTCTATATTCTGAAACATTTTCCAACTTTTTTACTGCTGCCTTCTCTGTAGCAGCATTTCTTTTTTAAAAAAAATTAATTTTAATTTTTTCTCAATTCCATGTAAACAAAAATTTTTATTATTCTTTTTTAAAATTTCAATTTTAAAAGAAAAAAAAAAGAAAAAGAAATACTCATAATAAAAAAAAAAATCAGTTTTAAATACTCTCTCTTCCTCCCTTCTCTCCCCTCTCTTGGAGACAGGCTATGATTCAAGCACTACATGAAGCCCACCCACAGTACCAAAAGTTAAATGGATATTTGGAAATAATTTAAGAATTCCATGATCCTCAATACCTTCTTTATTCCCTTTATGCCTTTTTATCACTTTCATTGCAGAAGCTGAAAAGAAGAGGGATGGCCCAGGACTGTGGATACCATTTAACTTTATCTATTTTACTGATGTTGGGCATCTAATGAGCAGCTTTTGGTAAAAGGTCTCTCTGGATTTAGCTAGGCTGTTTTGAAGGGATAATTAAAGCCATGGGAGTGGATGAGACCTTGTTAAGAGATCCTTTTATTTTTCCAAACTTTATTAACATGAGATTTCCTTGTCTTCCAGTAATACAGCATGCAGAACAAAGAAGGGATACACCATTAATGCATATACTTGGTAATCCCTAAGTACTGATTACTCCCTGAGAATTTTATAAAATGTATGGTGAAAAACCAAGAGAGAGATTAGGCATTCAAGTAACTTACTTCTGAATATAGTAAGATTCAAGTTTCTCATAATCTTGACCAAAGCCTTGTTGCTTCATGAATTCTGTTATATCTGGATTTGATTTCCTTAAAAAAAAAAAAAAAAAAAGTTAATTTAATTTGGCCCTCATATAAGATTTCCTTATAAGGCCATTACCATGAACATTGTTTTTTAAAGTATAACTTTAAACACTGCAAATACATTCATAAGATTCTAGCATAACTGCCTCTTTTGACACCTGTTCAGATTTAAAAATGTAAAAAAAAAAAAGAACTGTGCAAAGCCAAGTTGCCCTAAAAACTTTTGTTGATCTTACCTATTCCTTCTCAAATTGAAAGCGACTTTAAAGACTTAAAAAAAAAAAAATCACAAAATGTTAACTTGTTTCACTGAAGAAATTTTAAAATCTTTGATTTTAAAGTCAACAACAAAATTCTATTTCACATAAAATGCACAAGTGAAAAAAGTGTAGACGGGGACAAAAAAAATTAGATAATGTCAGTTTGTTAAAATTTGACATGGTCTCTTTAAAACAAACTAGTCTCAGAAATACTTTTTGTTCTTTACTTTTTAAAATTTTTTATGTTTTTGCTTGTACTAAAAAACCAAAACAGAGAAAATGCTTATTCAAAATTCAATTTGGGGCATCTAGGCAGCGCAGTAGATAGAGCACCAGCCCTTAAGTCAGGAGGACCTGAGTTCAAAACTGATATAAGACAATCAACACTTCTTAGCTGTGTGACCCTGAGCAAGTCACTTAACCCCAATTGCCTCAGGGGAAAAAAAATCAATTTAAAAATTATTCACTGCCCCTTATGCCTGGTACTGATAGTAAAAAGAAGAAATAAAAAGTATAAAGGAAAAAAAATTAAATACAGTCTTCTTACCTAAAAAGCTTAAAACAAATATCTCAGCATCTTGATTCTGCTTTGTAAGCTGCCCCTCAGCCCACAGAATCAGAATGCATATTCTAGATGAGGATGTATCTTCTGGAATTGAGTTGCAAGGATTCTTTAGGGGACTTGCATTACTCAAAACCGATTTTCATAAAGCTGAGTCTCTCCTAACTACATCAAAGGCAGTAGTTTAGAAAACTCATTTAAAAATTCATTTTAAAAGAAGTCATACCAACAAGTGAAATCTACTTCATCTCCTCCCAAATGGATGTAGTTTTCTGGAAATATTTTGCTAACTTCTTTGAAAAACTTTGACATGAACTCATAAGTTGTATTCAAAATTGGATTTACAGGTCCAAAAACATCAATCTTTATTCCTCTTTTATAGCAAGGTGTCAATAAGTCATTCTGGCCTGTAATCAAAGAAGACATGGTCTTAATGAGCTTTCCATGCAAAAGTATAGTTCGATTCTTCCCATAAGCATGTAGAGACATCAGTTTCTAGAGTATTTTGTTCAGTTCTGGGCATCGCCGTTTAAAAAAATAATGATAACCTGGAACTTATGCTGAATGCAACCAGGATAATGCAGAAGCTTAAGCCTACATCATATAAAGAGCATTAAAAGTACTAGATAGGAAAGTAGAGCAGAGCAAAACCAGGGACACTGTCAATTTGAAAGAGGGGGGGAGGATTTGTTCTCTTTGGCTCCAGAGGGCAGAACTCTACTTTGCTGGTCTCTACTCCACAGAACAAGAGGTCTTTCCCAGGATAAGCTGATCCCCAGAAAACTCAAGATGTTTAACTCCACCTTGGATATATTCATCTCCCTTAGCCTCCTCTCTTGATTAAAAACACTGAACTCCACCTAAAACCTTCCTTTATAGAGGGCAGACTTGAACTTCACAGCTCATTTGATCTTTTTTTTTTTTTTTTTAAACTGGGACAATTTACTCTTTTGTCCCAAGTGGTTTCATTCCTTGAAATTAAGCTCTGGAAAACAAGGTTTTGATTAAGCCCACTAGGATTCAAATGGAACTACTTGACCATGCCTTAAACCCAAATCACTCCAGCTCTCATTGATTGGTTTATAATGGCACAAGCCTCCTTTGGTCATTGCTTGGGTTGATGGTTCAGAGAGTGTAAACATCACTTATTTCTGTTCTGGCCACAAACCTTGAGAGTCTTCCTCTCCAAGTGTGAAAGAGAGATATATACATATATATTTAGCTCACTGAATGGGTAAAGCAAAGTGAGACCTGGAAAAGACCTTAGCTTAAAAAGGTCAAAGTTTCCTACTACATCTGGGGGTCATGTCCAGTCTTCCTGACCTATATGTCTTCCCTCTGGACCCAGAGACCATTGGAGGAGAGAGTGAGGCTGATGACTTTGCACAGCCTACCTCAAATCCAATTCACTTTTACTTCAAGAACTCATTTTCCTAATGTCTTTGGTGAAGGATGAACAAACAACAACAAAATAATCTGGAGTCCACTTTGTTCTCAGAATGAGATGCCCCTGCTTCAATCACCCTTAGTATCCATACTTTTCCAGCTTCCCCTCATGTATTGTCTCTCTCTTATGTATAGTCTGTCTCTCTTGTCTTTCTCTTTTAGATCATAAACAATTTAGGACCTGTCTTCTTTTTCTTAGATTTTCCCAGTACAAAGCAGTTCCTGGCACAGAATAGGCACTTAAAAATGTTTGAGCTGAATTAAACAACTAAAATAGTGAGGAGTTTTCAGATTGCTGCTGTTTTGTTTTGTTTGCGCTGTAAAATTACAAAGAAAAACTGGTTTGCTATCAGGACAAATTTCCTATCAATGAGAAATGCCCAGGAGTGGAATGCATTGCTTCAGGAATAAGTCAATTCACTGCAATTGGAAGTCTTTGAGCAGAGGTTGAATGACTACTTTTAGGACATATTTTAGTGGAGGTTGCTTTTTGGGGGAGGAGTTTCATTTGAACATCCTATAATTCTAAGAAATGGCACAGCAGCTAGGTAGTGCAGTGGATAGAACATCAGCCCGTAAGTTAGGAGGACCCGAGTTCAAATTTGACCTCACACATTTCCCACTTCCTACCTGTGTAATCTTGGGCAAATTACTTGACCCAACTGCCTCAGCCAAAAAAAAAAAAAAAGAAAGAAATGGCTAAGAAATTTGTAGAATACCCAAAGAGTCAACAGGAAGGATAAGGCTGACCATTCATAAGTAATCAATCAATTCATTCCTCCAAATGCCTTTATTGAGCATCTGCTATGTGCAGGCTCTGTGTTAGGTGCTGGTGACAAACATATCAAAGGAAGTCAGTACCTGCCTTCAAGGAACTTATAATTCAACTAGAGTAATATTAGAAACACAATCTTAAAGGGGAAGCATCTCAGACATGGGGGTCCTGTTTATGAAAAGGCCCTGAGGCAAGAGAAGATAGATTGTGGGACAGAAGAAAAAGTTTATAAGCCCCTGGTAAGGGAAGAGGAAGAATAATGAATAAACAACTTGGAAAAAAATAGGCTGCAGCCAGATTTCAAAGTTGAAGTTTCTTCATTAAAGGTTAAGATTTTGAAGGAAAGAAGGAAGAAAAGTTTCATCATAGCAGGTGCTTTAATGATGTTCTGGGAATCTGATTTACTAGAAGGATAAGGGTGATTCTAATAAAGAGTTGTACAAATATAGTTTTTTTAAGGATTCACATCCAAAATGAATGCTATCTCAAGGAGAACAAAATGAGAGGAAATTATAAAATTAATGACATAATTAAAAATTAAAGGATTACAAAATGACTTGAAAAAAGTTCAAATTGTAACTTCTTTGAAGACACAAACTTTTTACCTTTTCCCCAGGAGTCTGTATGGCCTGGAGTATCAAACTCTGGGATAACTCTGATTCCTCGTAATCGAGCATATTCAAGCACAAGTTTGATATCAGTTTGGGTATAAACATGGGCAGGAGAATAGGCTCCCTGTAAAAGTTATATTTATTAAAGTTAAAAGCCATAAAGTTGGTTCAAATATCCTAATATTCTTTAGCAATCCAATTTTTGCTTTTTTAATTTAATATTTTAATTTTTCCCCAATTAAATCTAACCCCCCCAAAAAAAAAAACGGTTTTAAGACTCATTTTTTTAAATTGCTGAGTTCCAAGTTCCCTCTCTCTTTACTCCCTCAACTGAGAAGGAAAGCAATTTGATACAGATTCTAATTTTCACTTCATAAAGTGTTAAAGAATTAGATTTTCTTCAAGAATCCTAACATGCTAGATGGTCCTCTAATAACAGAGATTCTTTACTTTAAAATACATATTATAAAAGGTGATAGAAGAAAAAAGTCTCAAGTCTTTTCACTAAATGTTAGTCAATCACAGTGTTATTAAAATATCTGTCCATCCCCAACAATAGTTTTCTGTAATGCTTGCCAGCTCACCCTTTCTTTATAGCAAGCCAAGTGAAAAAAATTTTAAAAATCCAAGGTCACAAATCACAGCCTTTTAAAACCTGATTCTATAAAGATGATCTTATCATACTTACAATTTAATTCATAATTAAACAATTCATAACACAACTTCAAACTTTATCTCCAAAGAACTAACTTGTACTCATTAAAAAAATAAAATCAGCAAAAATCTACCTTCTCTCTCTCTCTTACTGTACTCCTTCAATTGAGAACGGGACTTTGTCTAGTCCTTCTGCTAGAGTACACAATGTCAAGAGCTTCCTGGCTAGACCCCATCCTCAATATCTGCAGACCTCTCTGTCTGTCTCCTTAGGCTAACCTGGGCTAGAAAAATGACTTGACTTTTGTTGGATTTCCCCCTTCAACAGTTAGTCTGATGTGTTTCTAGATCTGTTTTGAGAAATTATAGCAAGGAGCTCATCATTTTCTTCCTGATACTCTGACATTTTGACTCTACCTTCTTGAGCACTTCTTTTCCTGCTCTAGTTCCAGCTATTTTTTTTTTACCTAAGACAGAGTGGTGGAACAAGATGATGAATTTTAAAGCATGATAATTTGTCATTTCTAAAAGCAACTGTGATTACATGGTAAAGGATTACTTGTTGATGGTAAATTGTCATATTTATGGCTAATTTCTGTTATTCACAAAGAGCTCTGTTTCTTAATTTAATTAAAAGTTTTATTTTATTTGTATTTCCCCCCCAAATTCATTCAAAATAAAAGCTAATTTTATATGTTTAAAACAATAAATACTCAAAGCTACAATCCATAAAAAGGAATGCAAAGAAGTTGTACTTTCAACTGTGAATTTATATATAAAAGGGGATCATTCAAGATTCTAATTCATAAGCATACTATACTAAAGAGCTTTGTAGACAGAACTGTATAAATTACTTACTTTGTTGCTTAACTCTGGAAAAGTTATACTCTGATATGGGAAGGATTGGTCATCCACTATATGCCAATGCAGAACATTAAATTTGTTAAATGCCATGCCATCCTGCAAAGGAATAGGTTCAAGATTATTCTTCGTACAGGTAATATCTACAATTCATTGGGGATTTCTCCTTGTTTTTCCTGAAAGAATATATTTGTGGAAGTCACAGAAACACATCTATTAGTTGGGTGACCCTGGACAAGCCACTTAACCCAGTTTGCTTCAGTTTCCTTATCTGTAAAAGCAGCCAGAAAAATTGGTAAATCGCTCCTTTATCATAACTAAGAAAACCCAAGTAGAGGTCACAGATGAGTCAGATATGAGTGAAAAATGCCTGAATGATACAGGGGAAAGAAAGTGTGGAAGGGAAAAAAAGTATTACTCTCCTAAGATGCTTTATACATGGATACAGCCACCACCCCAACCAACACTAGTATATAAACTTTCTTCAGTATGCTGTACAGGAATCTCAGTTCTTTGAACATGAGAAAACACATGTAAACTTCAGTAAGACTAGGAAGTGGGAGGAAGAAGAGTGTTTGGGAGAAGGACAGAAAAGCTCTCCCCTCAATCTCTGAAAATGCCTGAGACAAATGAATGAGAAAAAACCCAGTATTATAACTCTGCAGTCAGATGCAAACTCAGGTACATTTTGAAAAAAACAAAAAACCTGAAAGGGAAAATATGAAAAACTTTCTTTCCTAGAAATCGTTCATGGTGGGAAATTACCTTGTTTCAAAGCATAAAAATCTACTCTGTCTAAAGTTTTGGTGAAAAGGAACAAAAAAATTCTCAGTTTTTAAAAACATGATTTTTCAATTTGTCTGGGCCTTCATGAGCACACCTTAAGGACACATAATGGGGAATAAAAAAATCATCTGTGAGAATCCTAAAAATGTCCTAGGACAGGACAAAGCCTACAGGGGCACTGGGAGTACCAGAGACAGGAGTCCTCAAGCTAAAGAAGGCTGGGCACTAATGCCCTCATATGTCCTTTACATAAAACAAGGTTTTGTTTCCACAGAGCCCATAAGAATAGCACAGCATGGTGGGAGAGTGAATTTGGAATTTGGAATAAGAGGACCCATCCTCAATCTTGACTTTACCACCCAGGATGGACCTGGTGACTTGGGGTAAAGCACAAGCTCCCATAATGACAGAGCTGGACTAGATGGTCTCTAAATCTATGACCTGTGAACATATTGCTCTAGTTGGGGTCCAGGAGCCTGTGATAAGTAAGCAGCCTGTAGTGTAAAATTCTTCTTGGGGGACAGTTTGATAATATGGACAGAACTAAGGAATTGGAGGTCAGAGGCCTGAGTTTAAATCTGGACTGACTCTGACACTACCTCCATAACCACTGGCAAGTCCTTCTACTTCTCTCTGCCTCGGTTTCTGTATCTGTCAAAGGGGAACCTTATGCTAGCTAGCTTTCCAGGGTTTCTGTAAGGAAAAACACTGTTAATCTTGGAGAGCTATAGAAATTTGAGCTGTTATGAATGTGAGCTATACAGTTTCTTGTATGGTTTAAAAAGTAGAACAACAGTAACTTACCAGGGTTTGAAGAATGGTCTTTACTGGCAGATAGTGTCTGGATGTGTCAATTAAAATTCCTCTAAAATGAAACCTTGGATAGTCAATCACTTCTGACTTGTTGATTAAATACTATGAATAAACAACAACACAGAATTAAGACAATTTCCCCCTCAACTTGGTATTTCTACACTGGAAAAACAGCTATGCTAGCTGGATGAGGGATCACTTAGGGATCAAAACTACCACCTTAATAAAGTAAACCTTTATTGCCATTTCTTTTAGATCAAACCTTCTCAATGTCTAGTATGAGATACCAGAGTTTCTCCAAGACCCTTTTAAGGCATCCTTGAGGTCAAAACTATTTTTTATAAAAATATTAAGATACTTTCCTTTCTAATATGGTAAATATTAATAGATATAATCCATACAACAAAAGCTCTTTGGGGAAGTCCTTAATAATAAGAACATAAAAGAATTTTGAGATGAGAGTTTAAGAACCATTGTATACTTACAATAAATAAATACTGGAAAAATGAACCATTCAAAATTCAGTCTATGTAACAGCTCTTTTTCAAGAATTTTCTTTTGTATTGGTAATTATGTTACAATAAACACAAACATTTTAATAAATAGGGAATAAGAGAAAACTGTCTAAGAGACAGTGAACTATAATAATTAGTTTGTTTTTTAAGAAATAAAGACATGGGGCAGCTAGGTGGCGCAGTGGTAGAGCACCAGCCCTGAAGTCAGGAGGACTTGAGTTCAAATCTGATCTCAGACACTTAACACTTCCTAGCAGGGTGACACTGGGTACGTCACTTAACCCCAATTGCCTCAGCAAAAAAAAAAATAAGAAAAAAGAAAGAAATACATGATAATATACATAATATATTAAAAATAAATTATATAGCAATATAATAGAACAAAACTATATATTACTTCCATTAAATTTTATATAGAAATTACATTTTATGTATAAAATATAAATGTAATATAAATATAAGTTAAAATGTTTTATATATAAAAATATTGTGTAATAGTATGTGTAATACACACACACACACACACATATTCTCCTGCTCAGTTGTTTCAGCCACATGTGACTTTTTGTGGCCCCATTTGGGGTTTTCTGAGCAAAGATACTAGAATGCTAGGCTATTTCCAGATGAGGAATCTGAGGCCAACAGGATTAAGTTACTTGCCCAGGGTCACATAGCTAATCAGGCCAGATTTCAACTCAGGTCTTCTGACTTTAAATCTGATACTTTATATCACCTAGCTGCCCCCACCCCTCACATTTATGTAAATGAAAAATTTAACAAGATAATAATAAAAGCATTTTATTGTTTCTCTTTCTACATTTAGGGTCTTTCTTCTGTATGTTTAATCAATCTTTTTCTCATGAATTTCTGATAATTTTGTCTATCACCACTTTACCTCAGTAGAACCCTTCCTATTTATTAAATATGTGGCAAAACAAATTAACTTCTTGGCCAAGTCTGGGAATGCAAACCTCTTTGTGTATCTTTAGGCCATTCCCTTAACAACTATTGAAAGAATTTGCTCCTCCAGTGGGCCATGAATTCTGCTGCTTCTCCCTTGAACTCTCAGTAGAAGGCTTTGCCCCTTTTCCTTTCCTTCCCCCCCCATCCCTACACAACAGAGAAGGAAGAGCCCAGAGTAGGGGTGTCCTTCCCCCCTTTGCTAACCAGATCCTACCTCCTCAACCAGACCCAAGGCAGCTAAACTGGAAGCATGACAAAACTGCTGATACTGCTCAGATGAGCTGGGAGTCACTAAAGGAGATCTTTTTTTCTAAGATTGCAGGTTATCATGGCTTACCATCTGAAGCATGCAGGCCTCTGCCTCCCCACCCCCCAACACAGACACACAGACACACACACACCTCCCTCTTCCCAGCCCTATTGCCACATTGATTTGGTGATACATCCTTATGATCCCTGGACCTTCTCATCTGCCCTAATGCTCTATCCTTAGTACATCTGTCCTGAAGCTCAGACTCCTCTAAGTGTTGTTTCCCCCAATTAAAGTTTGAGTCCTTGGGATCAGAGATGATTGTCCATCTTCTATTTTTATACCTAACACTTGGTACATTTGTCACCAAAAAAAAAAAAAAAAAAAAAAAAGCTTAATAAAGACTCTTCCACTCATTCATTCAATTATCCACTCAACTTAGCACTAGCTTAATTTACATATGATAGTTATACTTACAGCTCCATAAGGATCTCTATAAACTAACTGGCTGAAAGTTTCCAAACCTAGAAAAGTCAAGATGTACAACTTAATAAGTATATAGTTATAACACAAAATCACATAGACAGTATCGCGGGTTCAACTATCAGTCCCAAACCAGGTCATGTGTTTCTCTACACACACAAAAAAATATACCTATTAAATATATGCCTGGGGTCAGCAGAACTCTGCTTGGGGTCCCTAGACAATGGTGGGTGCTTCAGTCTTTTCCTACTCTGTTGTAAGACTCCCACACTGTAAGATTAAATAGGAGGTCAAGAGCATCCAGTGGGATGAGAAGATAAGGGAGGGATTCTTGCAGGGGTGGGCAGGGTAAGAAATAAGAGGGCACGCTAGTGGATAGAAGTAAAGCAGAGGAGTGAGGAGGGACAGGAATTGAGTGAGAAGGATAGAGAGGAAAAATTAGGAAGGAGGAAAGGCTACAAATGTATAGATTAATAATGTGAATAGGGTGAGTTTACCTACATATGAATGAAACATAAAACACTTTTTATATAAATGAAGTTAGATCTAAATAACGGAAGTAATATTTGTTCTTTGTGGGTAGGTAAAGTCAATATAGTAAGAAAAAATGCCAATTTTACTTAATATATTTAGATAATACCATTCAAATTAAATTACTAAAGTGTGAGTTAGAAAAATAAAAGTTTAATTAGAAGAATAAAAGGTCAAGAAGTTCAATGAAACCAGAGGAAAAATATGTAACAGAAGCAGATTCAGTAGTAATAGACCTTAAACTATAAAAGGTGAGAGCATTGTTGATTTGTAAATGGGTAAGTTTGAATTTAAATTAAAATTTTCTATATAAATAAAACCTATGCAGCCAAGAACAAAAGGAATACAAAAATATGGTGAAAAATATTTGTAGACAATCTTTCAGAGAAAATGTAGTTGGACTGGAATATCACTGTGGTTTAGGAAATGATGGGCTGGTTGATTTTTTTTTTTTAAGCTGAGGCAATTGGGGTTAAGTGACTTGCCCAAGGAAACACAGCCAGGCAGTGTTAAGTGTCTGAGACCAGATTTGAACTCGGGTCCTCCTGACTTCAGGCTGGTGCTCTTCATTGTGTCCTCTAGTTGTCTAGGGCTGGCTGATTTTGAAAAACATGGAAAGTCTTGGACTTATGAAAGAAGATGTCATCTACCACCAGAGAAATAGATGTCAAATAGAAACAAGCATAACATAGTCATATATTTATTGGTCTGAGTGTACATATGTATACATGTGTATGTTTATAGATATCACTGTTTATGTGTGAACAGATATGGATATTTATGTCCAGATCAATATGTATGTAGATATATACACATACATACATACATACATACCTAACTGACCCTAATTGTAGTCTTGGGAGGGGACGAGAAGGAGGGGAAAGGAAAAAAATAAAGTAAAAAAATGAACTGCAGAGAACAAAAGAAAACCTACAAGGTAGCAAGATTTTTTTTTAAAATCTGAACATCTTTGAAAACAATGGATAGTATTTATTATATAGGTTTTCTTGAAATAGAGATTTATTGCTTTATATTGAATCCTCATATTCTGATGTATACGTGACAATTTTTTCTTATTTTTTTACTTAATTTTAAAATAAATAATAATAATAATAAAGGTCTTTTTGGACCACATATGACCAGTTCAAAATATTTAAAAAAAAATTTTTAAGTGATACTAAATTTAGAAGGAGAAATACTCAACAGCTAGTTTCAATCATAACCATCCCCATCCACATAAGAGATAAGAGGATAAGTGGTATGCTGGTAAATGTTTAACAATTGACTCTTCAAAAAAAATACTCATGATAGACTTTAAGTTTAAAATACAATATTAACATTTTTCCATCATTTTAAGTCCAGATAGTAAAAAAAAAAAAATAAATCAAAACCTGATTTGTACAGTCTTTGTTAATTTCCAGGGTGTAAATGCTTACACTGAAAATTTAACAATCATTTGACTTTGGCACACCTGTGGTACATCCCACCTAAAGAGTACCTTCTTTCTCCATTTCTCAAAGGGATTAGGGGAGGGCTCTGATTACTTCTGCAGAGATTTTAAGGGGAATAGTCAAAGAAGAATGCAGTCATTTCAGGAAAGATGAAGTCATTGTTCATTATTGGATGAGTAGAATGTTTACCTTTCATTTTATCATATTGTGACATTTTTCCTCGTTTAAAATTTCTATAAATATTACTTCAAAATATCTTGTATTGGAGATATGTCCAAGGTATAGCAGGACCCTGTAGGTCTGAATATTTTTCTCTACAATAACTAAACTGAATGATCCTTGAATATGGAATGATAGTAAATTAATAAAAATCAATTTCTGGCTGACTCATGCCTAAAACCTAGAAGAGAGCATTAATTTTTTTTTTTCTTCAATAGTGGTCCAGCTCACAAGCTTACAATAACAATATCCTTCCTACACTAACAATATTATGGTAATAATATTCTTACTATGATAAACAGTAACTCCAAACTTATAATTGTATAACTTATATAACTAATAAATGGCATAGTGAATAGAGTTCTGGCCCTGGAACCAGGAAGGTTCTTGAGTTCAAATCCTGTTTCAAACACTAGCTAGCTGTATGACTCTGGGAAAATCACTTAATTCCTGTATGCCTCCAAAACACAAAACAAAACAAAACCCAAATGAGGTCAAGAAAAATCAGAAATAACTGAAAAATGAATGACAAAGTAGAACTTATCATAGAAACTATTAAATAAATAAATTGGAGTTACAATTGTTATTCAAGATACTTGAAGGAAGCTATTTCTCCTCTCAAAAGTTATATTTTTAAGCTCAATATCACACTAGCTCTTCCAACTAATCCTTATATAGTATTTTTTGAGTTCCCTCCTGAGCTTGTTCTCCTTACCCTCCTGTTTGTCTAGGGCCTCAAACATGAGACCCAGAATAAAACCCAATACTTTAAGTGTGTTTTAACCAGGCAGGGCACAGGAGAAGAGGGCTATGATTTTTCTTCTATATGTTATGTTATGCTACAATAGACAGAGATTCAGGTCATATTAAATCTTTTGGCTGTTATGCCATTCTGTTCATCTGAAGCTTGAACTTCGCCAAAGCCCTCAGATTGTATTTTTATTTTAAGTCTCATAGTATCATAGCTTTTGAGTTGGAAGGGAATCGTAATGGTCCTCTAGTCCAACTCCCTCATTTTACAGATGAGAAAACTGAAGTCTAGAAGAGTTAGAAGATTTCACCAAAGTCATACAATTAGTATATGGCACAGCTAGAATTTGAACATATATGTTCTCTACTTCAAATCCAGCATTTTTTTTTAACATCACACTATCCCCTCCCCAATGTGTTTTTCACATAAACTCTTAACATTATTCAATTTCTCTTGACATTGTAGCAATTGTATTTTTCTAAAGAATGCCTCATTTATGTTCAACTAAGGTAAGAATGAAAATTAAAGGGTTTACTTACCTCGCAAAGCACCCCAAATCTCTCTAGCTTCTAGTACTGCCACAGGCTCCTGAACAATCAATTTATCTGCAGTCAAGAAAAATATACTGTTAACCCTTCAGCAAAATAAGACAGAATGTCCTTATGGCATATTATTATGGTATTATATATTTATATACTACTCAAAAATCTTACTGATGTAAAAAAAAGGAATAAAGTTCTTACTATAGTTTATGTGATATTCCAAATACAGTAAAAGAAAAGGAAACCTATATTCAGAGGCTTATTTGGTGGCTCTCAGTTCATTCTCAGGAATTCAAATTAATTTTTTAGCAAAAGGATAACAATGGTTACTATACTTCCATTGTAGACATTAGATCATTCGATGGGTCCCCATAACCAGGGAGAGTCAATCCTCATTGGTCAGCCTTCTGAAGAAGAGCCTCTCTATACTTAGCTGGCTGCTCTGGGTAACCCAGGTGACACTCTCCTACCCTTCATGTCCTGTTCATCATCTCCCTCAGCTGTTCATCCCATTTGCTCTGGCTGCATGCTAGGCCCAACCAAGCTATGCTTCTCTACATTGTATGTATTTTGTATGTACACAGTTATTTGCATGTTGTCCCCTCCAACGAATCTGAGTTCCTTGAAGTTAGAGACCACAAGTTACTCATCTTTGTATCCGCAGCACTTGTACAGTACTTTGCACATAAATGTTTATTGGTTAATTCAGTTTTTTTCCATCTGTAAAATGAAGAGGTGAGACATCTTTTAGGTCTCTGCCATCTCACATTTTTGCTGCTTTGAGCTTTCCCATTTGCAGGACCAAGGCAAAGGTGAACTTGGCAGGTTCACTTCCCTTACCCTATAAAAAGAGACAGGTAAAGACAAGATAGGTAGGACAAGGAAAACCTCAGACTTGGGACATGTAAGAGATATACTATGAGATTCTATGCATGGCAAAGGAGTCTCAGCTGATAAGGAGTTCAGGACCTCTGACTTTTCAAATAGACATGTATCCATGTGAGAAAGATGATCACTAAAAAGCATGGTAACAAGAGAAACTATCTACAATGACACTCAATACAGACAACAGAGAACTAATAACATGAACATAAAAAACCAAGAAAGATTACTCTTTGCAAAAGAAATGTTTCTTAATAACTTTCATACTATACTTTTCTAATTACCATATGGCATAACAGTTAATATATGCCTTTAATTAGTTTTAAGTGGATGTCATTGTTAGTTTTATGTGATCACCATCCTAAAACCAATAGTTCATATAGTATATTATATAGTATAAGGCCATTTTATATTATATTTTTTATATTTTATATTATATTATATTATATTGCTGTTACATAGCAAGGCCATTTTTTTTTTTTTAAGTTGAGATATTATGGCTGATTACCCACTTAGCATTTCACAAAATGAAAATGTAATGATAGTATAGAAGCAGCATCAGAACTGAGCCAGGAAAGAAACTTAGTGGTCACAGGTAGAGACATCTTAGTATAAAATCCCCTGTGGGATGGGAGCAAGTTGTGTTACAATGGAACCAAGGTTTCATTACAACCCCAATATGGACTTACCAGAGGTTAAAGAGCTAAGCACAACTTATTTAGCAAGAACTGACAGTCATGTGGAAGTTTACTGTCACATCATAGGTCAATAGCAAATATTTATGATACCTTTTACCTGTCAGAAGACAGCAATCATCTGTCTGGTATATACCCAGTGCTAATCATGAGGTGATGAAGGCTATAGTTATATCAGAAAAGGCCCTAAATTATACTTAAGGGAATAAGTCACATATAGCAGTAATAACGTCCAGTAAGAGAAGTGAATGATTACACAATTATCCAAATTTCAAATGAAAAAAAAAAAAAATCCAACAGGCCACTTCAAAAACCAGCTATTCTTCAAGGATGCAATGTTGCAACCACCTCCTGGCCTAGTTTCAAGATATCAAGCCATGGATTTTCATTATATGTGTTACAAAATCCAATCAGAATGACTGGAATTTCAAATATGTAGACTCAGTGTAATCTTTAATGACCATCATAATCTTACACTTAGATTTCAAAACTCAGGACAAGAGGACAACACTGATGATATAGCCAAACATTACTGAATATTTCTCCTATGCCTAGGCACAGAAGAAATAATTAGGGATCATTTGGATTTAAGGAACTAATTAATTTTGTAGGTGTCTATCTTTTACCAAAAATCAACTCTGGGCAATCTTAGAGGGCCTGAGTCACAGAATCTGACTTTCAGTCCTGACTGTGTATCAGCTACTGTCATGTGATCAAGGGCAAGTTATCCTAGGTCTTAGTTTTATTCTCTATAAAAATAAGGAGGTTGGATTAAATGACTTCTGATATATCTCCCAGTTCTAGATCTACAATTCTTCTAACACTTGAAAGACTGTTGGCAGATCTTGAAATGGTCCAATCATACTAGAAAACAAATGGAATTAGTAAAAAAAATAATAATAGCTAAAATGTACATACCCTTCAACCCACTGATGGGCATATGCCCCAAAATGGTTAAAAAAAAAAAAAAAAAACTCAGAAGGAAAGGCCCTATGTATAACAAAATATTATACTTATTGACAAGGGAATAGCTAAACATATATAGTGGTATATGCACATAGTGCAATACTCTACTTTGCCATAAGAAATACTGAATGTGAAATATTCAGAGAAACAAGCAAAGACAAAGTGATGCAAAATGACTTGTTCAGAGTTACAGTGACTTGTTCAGAGTACCCCAGACTTTATATATCAGAGGTAGGGTTTAAGTACAGGCCATACTTACTACTAACCAAGCTGTTCATTCTACATTGTTATTCTAAATAAGGATGATAGCATGATGATAGGGGCAGGACCTGAGTGGATAGAAGGAACACTCAGATAAATAACTTTTATTAATGCTGGTTGACATCTTTTCTGCAAATTATAGCTTTAGAGAATTCTCTAGGCCAATGAGCAGCTGTGACTTGCCCAAGATCATATAATCAGTGTCAGAGCTGAGATAAGCAATCATCAAATTTGGAGCAGGAAGGAACCTTTGAGGTCATCGAAGGTGAAGATCCATCTTATTAATGAATGACCTAAAAAGGCTCAAAAGAAAATAAGTAGTTGTCAATCTAAGTCTCCTAAATCATTCAGTACACTACTTGCTACAGTAGACCATTCTGCTTTTCTGGACAAATTAGGATCACAGATTCAGATTTTGAGGTCATTTAATTCAATCCCTTGAACAAATGAAGAAATCCATGCCCAGGAACAATAGGTGACTTGTTTATCCTGTATTGGTTCTATATGGATCTTATATTTACAAGTTGTTTCCCTCTTAAAATGTAATCTACTTCTTAAAAGAAATTGTTTTGCTTTGAAATTGTATCTCCTGCTCAATGTGTTATCTGAGATGTAATCCGGCTTGAGAAATGCTAGTGGTAATAAAAAAAAAAGAAAGAAAGAAAGAAAGAAAAGACAGAAAGAAGCAAACAAAGAGAGAGAGAGAGACAGAGAGAGAGAAAGAGAAAGACAGAGACAGAGACAGAGAGAGAAAGAACAAGAACTTCTGGTAGTGGAACTGGTGTCAGAAGGACCTGGATTCAAATTTGGCCTCACCTAGTTGTATGACCCTGGGCAAGTAACTTAATCCTGAAGGAAAGAAGGAAGAGAAAGGAGGAAGGGAGGAAGAAACGCTTGCACTTTGTTAGATGATGGTGGTCATTGTGCTAGGTGCTGGGGGCACCAAATTAGAAGAATGAAGCAATCCCTCTGTACTAAAAAATTATTTCTAATGGAAAGATATCAAATACATATGTAAGTACATAATGAAAATGAATGCAAAGAGATTAAATATATAGTACTTTAGGAGAGATGACACTAGCAATTGAAAGGAATCACACATTAAAAATAATAGCAAAGGAACACTGGATTCAACCCAAGTTCTTTGATGCCAAATACTAAACCATGCTCACATGATGGAAGGGCACTGTTTTTCCTCTTTTTCTTTTCTTTGGCTCTCTGTTAATTGGATTAAGAACCCATGAAGTCAAAGTTAATATTTCATCTTTTTTCACATGGTAACAGGCAGAAGACTTTCTGGCATGGGAGGACATAATAGCTTGCTCCACACAATAGCTGCCATTCCTAGGGAGCTTATAAAGCTTGCATAAAATAAGATACTCACAAGACTCATCAGAAGTGCTGCTAGGGTAAGCATCACACTCTGAGTCAGAGGTAATGGTGACAAGAAGTTGTTGTAATTCTGCTCCAACAAAAGACTTGGAATACTGATCTGGACTCTTCAAATAGCCAAAAACATACTCACGATAGCTGTGTTGAGAAATAAATTTAAACAAGCAGATGAAATAGCTTTGCAGGCATATTTCAAATTTTTGAACACACAAAGTCATCAATACCACAGGATTTACACTAGCCTCCATCAAATTTGCCAGTCTTCTAGTGGACTACCTTCTGTTATTAGCAGCCAAATCACCAGAGAACATAATTTCAGAAAAACATTATTAAATGTTAAACATGAAAGAAATAATACAAAAAGGACTGAAAACATAGATCTCTAAGCTATAAAATCAAGCAGCTAGGTGGCAGAGTAAATACAACAGCAGGCCTCAAGTCAAGAATTCATCTTCCCCAGTTCAAATCTGACTCCAGTCACTTCTTAGCTGGACAACCCTGAGTGAATCACCACCCTGTTTGCCTTAATTTCTTCATCTGTAAAATGAGCTAAATATAGAAATGAAAAACCACTCCAATATCTTTGCCAAGAAAACCCCAAATGGAATTACAAACAACTGGAAATAACTGAATAACAAACAATAAAATGTAAAAATAATGTGCCATGCTGTAGGTGAATTACTGCTTATGTCTTAGACAAATATTTCTTTTGACTATCTTGATATGTTTTATGATCTCCTGACATCAACAAAATAATGTGGGTAGATTGCTCTATCAGCAGTTTGCTTCTGAATATATAGGCTAATTAAAAATTAGCAATATTTCATAGGTGAGATTGTAAGGTAAATTCTCTAGGTCAGTCTCTAAATATAGCACTGGAATACTAGCCTTTTTTTAATTTTAATTTTAATTTTTTAAAGCACTACTTTCAAAACTTACTCAGCTTTCAGATCTACGACTTATCTAATTTATCAAAGAATCCGAGATTGGTACTCAAGCCCCTCTAGTCTATCTAATCTCTGAAGCACAAATCTCTCAGCTAAACTTCCCCAGGCATAAGATGATGGGAATCTCCCAACCTTCCCAAGAGCCCATTTCTTGGAATGAGGACAATTAAAGGAGAGTTTTCCCTGAGCTAAAACCTGTTCCTTTTAGTTCACGTTAGATAGTGGTACCTACTGGAGCCAAGTAAAACAAATTTAACCTTATTTCCATGTGCAAACTCTTCAAAGAGTGCAAGTCTCCTCCACATCAATTTTGTTGTACGTCAATATACCAATGTCGGTACTTCACCAATTAATTCACTGTCCTTCTTAAGTATAAAAATGACAAAAGACAGATAATATAATAAAATCACGGAAACAGAGTCATATTATGTTGAAATCCCCGCTCTAACACTTTCTACCTAACATAGTGATGGACAAATCAGTTAATCTCTCAAGTTTATTTACTCATTTTATATTTATTTACTCTTAAGTGTACCATAACTGCTCTGTTTACAGTGATCACAGATGTTTATGAAAGGAAAGCCCTTTAAGCCACTGAGGATATGGCAGTGAGGACTTTTTTTTTTTTTTTTAAACACAATTTGTCTCCTGACTGAAGGCCTTTCTCCCATTGCATCTTCAACTTATTTAAAAAAAACGTTCCAAAGATGTTTTTACTACTTATTTCGCAGGCTGGGGAGAACCACCAGCCACTGATCTGCGCGGGGGCAGTTCATTTAATGGAGCACCTCTCCGAAAGCCGGCCCCACCAGATGAATGGTTCCCAATTTTCAGGGCTCCTTCTTTCTGTTCCTGCTGCCGCTTCTCAGGCTGAGCCATATTATTCACCTCACACACTTCCTCGAAAACCTAAGTTCAGAAGAGGCTATTTCTCCTCACAAGCTCCCAGCAGATGAGAACTGGGGGCGCCCTCGCAGACCACCGAGTCCTGCGCCCTCACTTTTCCTGGAGACGGAGGTCGGGTAGGTTAGTGTTGTGGAGACTCAGCAACACTCTACACCTGCTCTAGTTAGTTTTTTCCCTCTAGAAAAGCGCTGCCGGCGGGTGGGAGATGCTGCGAACGTCCGCGCGCGGAGGACGGAAGATTCCTAGGGGTTCCTAGGAAGAAGGAACGCGGACGCGGGCTGCGCCAGATCTTCCCCAGCCCGCGGGAGTTGCGGGTTCTCCCCGGCTCCCTTAGCTACGGTGGTCCACCCTCCCCTCCCCATCCCGGGGCGCGGCAGGAGTCTCACCGGCGGAAAGCGTCCTGCAAGAGAAAGCAGTCAGGGCCCGCGGAAGATTGGGGGCCGTGAATGATCTCGAAGCTGCCGGGCGCGAGGCGCAGGAGGTTCGGGGACAGCTGCACGGACATTGGCAGGGGCCAAAGAGCCGGCTGGCGGGCGGCGGAGGCCAGCGGGGCCCCGGCCCCGAGCAGCACAGGCAGCAGGAGCAGCCCCTGGAGCGCCATCGCCAAGCCCTGCTGCACCCTTCCGACCCCTGGCTTCTTATTCCCCGGGCCGGGGGGAAGAAGAAATTCGGGAGCCGCCCCAAGGGCCAACCCCCGCCATCCTCCCCCGTCAGGCCGGCCCCGCCTTCCTCACGTGACTCATCGAGGACTCGGATAGCTAAAAAGGGAAGCCGGCTTCGGGGAGGAAAGGCGGGTTTCGTAAAAGAGTTCGTGTGGAGAAAAATGGGAGTGAACCTGGGACTGCTTTTGGAGACGTAGGTCCCCCCTATGTCTCTGTCTCAGGGGGACTGATTCTTCAGGGCCTCGGGTGAAGGAGGATTAGTTTCAGTTCAATTAAGCAATTACCCAGACAGTTTATGAAAGGCTGCTCGGCCTGGTGGGCACCAAGCTAAGAGCCGAGTCAGGAAATGATAGCAAAACCCGTCTTTTTCCTATCTGTGTTCTGAGACTTTGGACAAACGGTTCAATTCTCTAAACGAATACATTGCGTCAGAAGTCGCTGATCTGCAGTGATTATGACCTTCACCTGATGCTCCATTATGTGATAGAATCAAAGATCTGGTTAATTTTTTTTTCCTCGATTAGATGCTCAAGACACAAAGATTTGTAGTCAACTGATTTTAAAATTTTCAACGTGATCTTTTTCACTTAGGCACTTTGTAAGTACCACAAAATCAAGGGCTTGATTTATTGTTCAGAAAAGAAATAAAGAACATATTTAAAAAGTGTATTTTGTTCACCATTTTTCCCACTCTGAGAGATTGATTTTTAAGCATTTACCTGCAGATCTCTGCTTATATTCTACTATTAAGTATTATTGTCTTTTCTTCCTCGGCTGAAAAGGAAATTATCTTCCAAGCACATTTTTGGTGTCTTAGGCCCATGCCTGTGGCCTCTTCTTGTGTATTCTTCATAAAATGACATCCTGATATCTACTCTCTGATTCTTGATAGCTATTTGAAGACTGGGCTCAAAATGCCACTTCCTCCATGAGACCTTCTAAGACCGTTAGAGCCACATTATTTTGACAGTTGTTGAGATAGACTGGAATGGGAGAGAGTAAAAGCAAGTGAACCAATTAGAAGGCTATTACAATGACATAAGTAAAAGGTGATAAGGTCCCATTTTAATGTGGTAGAAGTGTAAGTGGAGAGAGAATGGATTTGAGAGAAAGAAAAATCGGCCAAATGGCAGCTCTTTGGATATGGAGGAGAAGGGCTATGAGGAAGATTGAGGATGAGTCTAAAATTATAAACTTATATGACTAGAAAAATAGTGTCTAGTTCATAGTAAATTCTTTTAAAAGCTTACTGACTGTACCCTCAACAGAAATAAAAAAATTTGGAGTTGTAGGTTTAGAGATCTGAAAACAGTGACTTTTGCTTCAAATATATGTTGAGTTGGAGAATTTTCCAGGATATTTAGAAGATTTGTAGCCATTAGTGGTAATCTGAAACTTGCTTTCAAGAGATTAAGGCTTTATATAGATTTAAGAGTTATCTGGATAGTTATAATCAAACCCAGGAGAACAGATAAAATCTTGGAAAAACTTAATACACATACACACACACATACACACACACACACTCACAGAAAAAATGACCCCGGATAGAATCTTGAATATATATTAAGGAAGGGGGAAGTAGATAATGTACCAGGAAAGAAGAAGGAATCCAAAAAGCCAGAGACAATCTAGTGGGAAGTAATGGTCTATAATACAAAGGAAACATTCTTTTTTCTCTAACATTTAATAAAAGCGAGCTTAACTAACATAAACTTTTCTAAATAAAGGACAAAAAAAATAGTGTATTTGAAACAACTTATTATACAGCTTGTTTTTTTAATACAGTACATATTAAATTTAGTACAGAAGTATATGCATTGATTTATCTTTCTAAATTTTCTTTTTTTCCTCTGTTTTGAAATATTTAAATAATGTTCTTTTCTAGGAATTACTGACAGATTATTTTTCTTAGTAAAAAAAGGTAAAGTGCCTATTGAGAAAGGAAGCCAGATGTAGGAATGATGTTGGAAGCATAAAAAGGAAAGGGAAGGTTTGGAACAGCCACTGTGAATCATGTGATAGCATTAATCATAAATGAATAATAAAATTATTATTGTGCACTGAGGACCCCAGTTAAAATTCCATATCATGAGTCTGTAGTATCAGTCCTTCCTCTAGTAGCATTTGTTATAGAGAGTGTAAGCACAGAAGGTAGTTGATGGGTATGATTCAGGATTGAGTTTTGCCAAAGTCTGAATAAGAGAAGCCAAGTGAGCAAGGGAGTCAAGGGTAGATGATAATGAATTAATAATAAGATCAAAACTTGGAAAGAAGGAAAGTAAAAATGATGAGGTTTATATCCCCTCAATTCCTGGTGGTGATGAGCTTAGTGGCAATAAGAGAGTTGTTAAAATCCCCTCTGGTCAGCCCACAGATTCAAAGTGAAAAAATTCAGTTATCCCGAATTATTAATGGCAAAATGAAAGTTTATTCTTGGATAGAAACCAGTTTGCTAAAAGACTGACTTCTATAGTGGCAAAGTCCTATTAGGGAAATGGAGTCTGGCACTGAGAAGAGAATGCCTTCTCATCTGGCAGGGTCCTAGCAAATTGCTTGGGCCTCTGCAAGGAGTGAGTCCAGAAACTGCCCTTAAAAAGAGTCTTGAGGCTTCAAGAAGCCAAGGTCTAGATGCTTACAGTTTCCAACCTGGATCTCCTATTGGAATTAACAGCACTTCAAAGGGGTGCTTTTTGACCAGGATTTCTAATTGAATCAAAGGCTCTGGCATCCCAGAAAGAGAACTTATGGGGGGGGGGGGGGGAAGGAGGGGATATGACTTCCCCAGGAGGGGCTGAGACTCCAAAAGGTCACAGATCAAAAGGAAATACAGTTTCAGAGTGATAATCTTAAAGGGAACACAGTTTCAATAAAGGGAACACAGTTTCAGAGTGATAATCTTAAAGAGAACACAGTTTCAATAAAGGAAACACAGTTTCAGAATGATACTCTTAAAAGGAACACAGCTTCAGTAAAGGGAACAATTTTCCTCCCACTTCACAGCCACTGTTCTAAGTACTGCAGATACAAGTAAGAAAAAGACAATTATTGCTCTCAAGGAGCTTGTGTGTGTGTGTGTGTGTGTGTGTGTGTGTGTGTGTAGAGGGGACCTGCCAGAGGGTATTCTGGAAGCTGTATCTTCTAGAGAAAGTCAGGTTATTTTAAGTGTGTGAACAATTGGAAGAGGTTTTCACCTCTATAGACAATAAATGAATTCATAGGCTTAGGGAAGATTTTAGGATAATTAAGACCTGTGAACCTTTAGGACCTATAATATTGGAGAGTGGGTTAGGGGAGGAGGGAGTGCCTGTTTTAGGCAACCCAGCAGAGCAAGGCATAGAAGTGACAGGGGATTTGGGCTGGAATGTTGGGTCAGTAAATACCTGGAGATGAGGACCCTATGTATTTTGCTGGACTCATACATGGCACCAGATAAGCATAATCAGAAAAGTATACATTTGCTCTGAGGACATACTCAGTATTTGAGGTCTCAGGTGTGTCATCACTAATCCCATTTCTAATTTTACAATATTTGCCTGTGTTTATTTTGTAATATTTATCTATTTGTTGTCATCAGTATTATATTGTACTCTCTTTGAGAGGTATTTTATTTATTGTTGCATTTCTCTCAGGATCTTACACAAAGTTATTTGGTAACTGATTATCTCCTGTGAAACACCCTGCCTACTTTTGTACTTGTGTAAATGGTTAAAACTTTATTTATCTAATCTAGCTAGGAGGCAGTTGGATAGTGAGACAATAATCAGCATGGGGCCAAGAAAGATGACAGAAACTCAGAAATATAACTCAAAGTTGTTCTCCTACTCAGTATGCCAAGCCTTGTGATAATTAATAAGATTTTTGTAAATAAGGTTTTTTTTTTAAGGAGGAAAAAGAAACCAGTTTGACAAAACTGATTGACATCAACTCTAACAGTATATGCAATTTTCTAAATTGAAAGCCTCCTCCCTTTTCTACCCTCCCTCCCCAAGCTTTTGTAGTGTAGGAAGGGGACTTTGAGACAGGATGGTTTTACAGGATTGAAGTCTATATTTAACAGACAAAAGAAACTTGTTTTTTCTTCTTAGTGGCTTGTTAGTATATTGGTAGTGGGCATCAGGGGCATGCATTCAGCACATTTGTTTCTGATGTTACTTTATATTATTTTCATATTCTACATTGTATATGAATATACTGCAGACACCTATACCATCAATTATAGCAATGTTCAAAAGGTCAAGTTGAATTAAATAAGAATTTGTGTGTCAATTCATTTCCACAAATATTTATTTATAGTTCTTAAAGTATGGTCCAGGGTCCCAAAGGTCCCCAAGATCTTTCATGAAATTCCCAAGGTCAAAAATATTTTCATAATAATATTAAGATGTTTTAATTTCTAATACCATAAAATTAATATCTATCTACTTAACTACAGAAGCAAAAGCTCTTGGGCAGATCTTCAGTGCCTAAAGCAGGGCTTCTTAAACTTTTTCCACTCACAACCCTTATTTGCCCTAGAAATTTTTTCGTGACCTTAGGTATATAGTATATAAAATAGACATACAAATCAAACATTCACTGATAATAAACATAATTCATTTACAAGATCCCATATGGGGTTTAGACCCACAGTTTAAGCAGGTTTGGTCCAAAGGAATTTGGAGACCAAAACATTTGAGAACAATTCAATCAGTCAACCAAGTATAGTCAACCAAGTATTTATTTAAAATCCTGTTTGGCACCTCATATTCTACTGGAAGCTGGGGATACAAAGATAAAAACAAACCAATTTTTGTACTTAGGAAGCTTCTAATGAGGCAAACATGTACATATGCTTAAAGATACTAATGGGGTTCTAGTGGCATTCAAGAAAGTTGTAGAAATCCCCTTTTGGTCCGTGCAGGTCCTTCGTGAAAGAATTCACGAACCTGAAATATTAATGGAAAAAAGGAAGTTTTATTGGCACTGCAGAGGTCAACTTTACTAGGAGACTGACTTCCTCTGTGGCAAAGAAATAACAAAAGGTTTTCCACTGAGAAGAGAATGTCTTCTCAATGGGCAGGGCTCTGGTAGCTATGCTAAAGAGGCAAATACTACTTTGGACATTCTGCAAAGAAGTGAGTTTAAAATTGCCTTTTAATAGAGAATCTTGATGCTTAGGTTTCAGGTTGAAAAGAAAGCCAAAGTCCCCAAGCCTAGATTTCCAACTGAATGAAAATCACTTTGAGGGCTTCTGGAATTTGGAATTTCCTGGAAAGGGTCTACATCCCCAAAAGATCAATGGGGTGATTTGCCTTAGAAAAGCCTAACCAGGAGGATATGCTCTCTCATAAACTCTCTGGAGTCTCCAATCTCTCTTCTTTTGCAGATCAAAAGGGGATATAATTTCAGAATGATTAATTTTACAAATTAAAGGGAACACAGTTTCACCCCCCCCCCCAATATGATAAACACAATGTAATCTGGGGGAGAAGTATTAGTTGGGAGAAAAAATCCTCTTGGAAGGTAGCATCTGAAGTACTGAAAGGATTTTAAGAGGAAGAGGTGAGAAGGAAGAGCATTGTAGGCATGGGGGACAACCAGTAAAAGTACAGAGACTGGCAATGGAGTAAAGTTATTCCTTCTGATTGTGTCCCCTTTACTCTATGAGGGAAGGGTTAGAAAGGCCCTGATGTAAACTGTATCCCCTTTAGGGGGAAGGATGGTTCTGACTCTCAAATCCTCCCTGCCACACTCTTCCCAGACAACTCCCCAAATAAGTAATCCCATTCAATAGGAAATCTTGGCCTGGGGCATAGTTACTCAAACTGCTTCCCAGCTCCAGACCAAGACTAATCTGATATAACCCAGGTTTGTCAACACATCTTTGCAGAAGTTTGCTGTCTTCTTAGCATACTGTTTTCTTAGTGTAAATAAACTCATTCTTTGCCACAAACCTCTAGCTTGTATTTATTGGGGTTTGCGAATTTTTCCTGCCACCAGACAAAGGGGATCCCATTGCTGTTAGGGGATCTCTTATCCTCAGTTCTCACACCTCATCATTTCCACATATGACTTTCCTCATCATGGTTTCATTCTATCTCTGGTCAACATAAAAAATTAAATAAGAATTTGGAGAGAGTTTTGCCGAAGCTGCAGACAAGTCAAATGCTAGACACAGAAATGCATAAAATGTATGTACAATATTATGTAATATCTACATATTTTATCTTTTAATACTATAATAATTCGAACTTCTCAGGTGTGAAGGGAGGGTATTCCCCTAACCCCCTTGATGTGGCAGGGATAAATATATTGAATTTTTTTAAGAAAGCTGGTTTTGTAGGATAATAGTGTGTGTGAAGGGTGGTAATATCTAATAAGGCTAGAAAGGTAGGTATGGGTCTGCTGTGAAGAACTTTATTTTGTCAATAACTTTGTGGAGTGTTATATTACTACTATTGTCACTTTGATGTTAATTGTGTCCCTTTTAATCTGTGGGGGAAGAATTAGAAAGGGCCTGATGTAAACTGTGTCCTCTTTGGGAGGAAGGCACAATTTACATCAGCTTCACTGAGCATAGCAGTGAACCTTTCCCTATTCCCTCTGTAATGAAGAAGAAACTGAGACAAGATTAGAAAGTATTTAATATTTTATTTGAAAGGGAGAGATTTACTGGGATGGATCATGGATCCATGGTTTGGTCCCAGGGCTGAATGAGACTTTTGTCTCCAAGAATCCACCAAACAATGTGAGTTCTCAATGACATATATATATATATATATATATATATATATATACACACACATGGCTCAGATACATGGGTAGACCGAGGCAGGGACAGAGTCAGAGTGCTGAGAGTGGGAATGGGACTAACAATCCAGTTCTGACAGAGTGAGGAGAGGCATGGGGGACATCTGATAAATTGGGATTACAGAATGGGGAGAGGCACCCAACATTCTGCTGATGTTTAAGATAGAAGGTCTTTCTCCTTATCTGGATTATCATGATTAGGAGGAAAGGGTAGTGTTGCAGTATTGACCAGAACAATTAGGAACTGAGGAAAAACAATTCAGGGACAATAAAAGAGAATTGTGGCACAACACCTCCCTCCTTCCCCCCACCCTATTTCAAATCCTTTTCATGTTTAGGCTTCCTCTTTTAGAATGTGTAGTCCCTGAGAGTGGGAACCATCTTGTTTTCCTGTATTTTATTCCAAAATGCATAGCATAGTCTCTGGCACAGAGCAATTAATAAATACTCTATCTCTCTGCAAGGCAATGCTAAACTTTGAGAAAACAAAGATAGATGCATTAGAGACCATAGTCTCCAATCTAATGGATTTTTCTTATTTTATGAATCCATCAAGGTCAGGACTAGATGATTCATTAAGCTTCCATTAGGACATTAGAACAATACTAAGGGATATAGAAGAAAGAAAAATGGTTCAATCCCTGCCCTCAAAGAATTTAAATAGAACAATAAGTTAGTTTATTAACAGAAGTTAGAATAAGAAAAGTGCAGAAGAGAAGACTGGAAGGATTTATCCCTTAGCTCTAGGCCTACCTAGCAACTTTTCTGGCTTCTATCAATGTGACCTTGATCTCTGTTCTAGACCTTTTTATCTTCTGTTACCTCTTAAATATCTGCTACCATCCATGATGACTAGTATTGGTGCTTTCTTCTCTTCCTATTTTAGCTTCAGAGGTTCAGAATTCATAGGCGAATAGGTTAAGACCTGAAAGTGAACTAAATCATCCTAGCCCACTGCTCTCATTTTATAAATAAAACAGAAGTCCACTAAAGCTGGGTGACTTGTGAAATGTGACACAGATAAACACAGGCCCTCTGATTGCATATCCAAATTTTTTTTCCTCACTCTACGACATCTGGAATCCTAACTACCTCCTTCACTTCTTTTGCTACTACCAGCAAATCTTGATGCCCACTTCCAGTGGTTCTTTGCTTCTTTCCCTCTTATCTAACTTCTTGACACCCCATACAAGATTGTGTTACTTATAGCTCATTTCAAAAGAAAAATACAAAATAGGAATTACAAACAATGTACTATGATAGGGTAAGGTAACTATAATTTCAAATATAAGAAATCTACATAGGTGGACAAAACATTTAACTTTTAAACAGTTGCATCAATTAACAAGCTCTTATGAAGTAAACATCTATTCAGGTATATGGCCTAATAATATCCATACTAAGAGCTCCTTGAAGGCCTCTCAGCACTGGATTCCCTCAAGTGCTCATACCTTCATTTTATGATATCCAATAAACTCTCAGTCAACAAGGAAGTCTCTTGTTGAGCAAGGTTTTGTCTTTTCCTACCTATTTTATTAGTAAATTATGCCTAAAAGAAAACAAGGGAATATAAAACAGTTACAGAGAATGTTTAATTAACTAAAAAAAAAATCCAAATAATTAGGACAATATAGAATCTCAAAGTTCATACACACACAAAATAGAATTAGTGCTCTTAATTCCTCATACTATATATAATCAAGAAGATATGTTAGAAGCAAAAGATGATAAAACACAACACACTTGTTGCCTTAAGCCTCTTCCTTTTACTCCATCCAGTCATTATCTCTATTCCTGCCCCACTAGAAAATTGTAGTATATCCTTGGAATCACCTTGGGCTTTGATAGGCCAACTTCTGTCTTATCAGTTATAAGTCTCTACATGAACTGATGCTACGTGAATTGAGCAGAACCAGGAGATCATTGTACATGGCAACAAGAAGATTATAAAACGATCAGTTCTGATGGACCTGGCTCTTTTCAACAATGAGATGATTCAAACCAGTTCCAATTGTTCAGTGATCAAGAAAGCCATCTACACCCAGAGAGAGGACCTTGGGAACTGAATGTGGAGCACAACATAGCATCTTCAATTTTTCTGTTGATGTTTGCTTGTATTTTGTTTTCTTTCTCAGGTTTTTTTTCCTTCTTTACCTGATTTTTCTTGTGCACCAAGATAACTGTATAAATATGTATATATAGATATTGGATTTAATATATATTTTAATATATTTAACATGCATTGGACTACCTGCCATCTGGGGAGAGAATGAGGGGAAGGAGGGGAAAATTGGGAATAGAAAGTTTTGCAAAGGTCAGCTCTGAAAAATTACCCATATATATGTTTTGTAAATAAAAAAGCTTTAATAAAATTTAAAAAATTAGTTGTAAGTCTCTGTAGTTGTCATGAAAGTGATGCTATGACATGCAAGTGAACTGGATTTAAGTGAGCTGGAGGCTGTGCAAGATCATCTACCTCCTTTTCCCCTCCAGAGTCAATTGGAGGGCTCTGATTTAGCCCTTAGTGGCTAGATATAGATCAGGAGGACTGGAGATGGCCCTGGATGCAATGGGAGATCTTGGCCTAAGGCTAGGTAGCAACTGAGGCAAAGAATCTCCTCTTTCACCAAAATATCTCCAGCCAAGCCAGTCTTCTTACCTTCCTTTCTTCTCTTTATTTATTGTCTTCTTAGAAGAAAATATAAACTTCTTGAGCTCAGGGACCTTAAGGTGCTTAGGACCATCTGACTTAGTTGTTTATATCCCAGAATTTAGTAAAGTATCTGGCATATAATAAGTGCCTGTGTCTGTCTCTCCCCCTTCCTCCCTTTTCCCACACTTTATCTCCTTTTACTCAGTAAGTCTACATTTTCACAGCAAATGTCTCAGTATCACTGTCTCTCAGCAGATAGCTAGTTTATAATTGTATTTTGTGGACAGAAAGCTTTCTGTGTATGTGCGGAAGGGGTGCAAGACCCCCAAATGAACTAATCGGAGACATCTTCAGGTACAAAGAGAAAGCACTTTAGTCCCCACAGGGAGAGGCCCATCATACTCAGGAGGCATCCCAATTCCGGACAGGTGCTTGATCTGACCAGCAGGAAGAAATAGGAAATAAATAGGAAAAGACCCAAGTGCGCTTTCTCTCTGTCTCTCTTTGTCTCTCTCTCTCTTTCTGTAAGGTAATATGCCAAACATTGAGAAGACAAAGACAGATGCAATACAGACCATAGTCTCTATTTTCATTAGATAGTATCTGTTTCCTTTGGGTCACATCATTTCTTGTAACTTCACTAACTTGCTGCATCTCAGGGTTCAAGGCCTTATCTTCTGGCTTTGGGAATAGGGATCATGTGACAATCTCAAACTGAAAAAATTTCATCCAAAAGGTCCTATTTATATATATGTGAGGAGTATTGTGGATTTTTTTTTTAATTTGAATATATTGCTTTTCTTAATGTATTGAGGTGTGTAGGTGGGTCTTACAGTTTAGGAAGAGGAAATGAGGAGTTGTTTTCAAAACTAAGTTTCACTGACTTAAGTAGAGGAATTCTTTAAGTTAATGTAAAAGTGGGTGAAAGTTGGGGTGGGTACAGCTTATACTTCCCAAATAGAAGAGACTGGGGAGCCTGCTTCTAGAAAGGTGTTATGTATGGTCCTATCTCTGGATTTAGAGCATGTGCAGATAGGTTATAAATGGTTCTGGTCTGCTAAATAAATGCTAAAGAGATGAATTGTAGGCTGCCTGGATCTGGAAGCCTTCAAAAGGCACTAGCAAGCCCCACAATGGAGTCTTTAGCTGGGATATAGCCCCTTCTCTAACCCAGAGCCAGCATGATGTTGTGAATAGGTGACCTTGATTGCTTCTGTCACTGTTTGTATTACTAATTACTGCTTTTAGATAAAGGAGACTGGAGATGGCTACAAACTTGTGAACTTTGGATGGTCAGGAAAATAACCACCAGAATTATGGTAATTACAGCACAGCCCTGTATTCTGAGACAGAATGACCTGAGGAATCTGGTTTAGCAGCACATCCTGTGGCTATCCTGCTTTTGGAACTCAAATCAGAACAGGGGAATGCTATGTGATAATCACTGAGTCTAAGATCACTTCCCAGAAACAAGCTTATATGGGAGACATTATTTCCTCTAGTGTTAGGAACAGAGAGGGGAATGTTAACTTAAGTGATCTAGTGGCCAAGAAGATCAGAATTCACAACCTTCCTCAGACACTAGCTAAATAGCAAGACATTGAATCCCTATTTATCTTAGTTTCTTCAACTATATAATGGAGATAACCCCTATGTCATAGGGTAATTGTGAGATAAACTGAAATATTTGTAAAGCACTTTGCACAGTGTCTGGCATGTAGGTTCTACATACATTATAGCGATTATTATTTTGAAGGAGTCCAATGATTTTTAAATTATAATTTTTGTTTTTTTTCAGGTCAAGATATTTTCTTAATTTCCCCCCAATTTTAAATTTTGTTCTGACAACAAAAATAATGAAAAATTACTATTGATTTATTTCTATTTGGTTTCTTCTAGTTTTTAGTCTATTACTTGAAAAAGTTTGCTACTAAGTCATTTATTCTCTTTTGAATTCTTTTCTCTAGAGCTTTCAGTTTTCATCATTCTTCTTTGTGGAAAGGGTTTTTGTTTTTTTTTCCTTTGAGTCTGTGCAGTTGTTACAAGGATTCAATCCTTCTTTCAGAACACATGTTCTTAACCTGGGGTCTGTTAATTTTTTAACTTATCTCTATCTATACACATATCTACATCTACCTAATCATCTACCTGTATTTGAACATCTAATCCCATATATTTTATGCATTTGTTAAAAACATCATGAAGAGGGGTTCATAGGTCTCACTAGGCAGCCAAAGGGATTCATAATACAAAAAAAGATTAAGAGCCTTTGTTTTAGGGTTTCTTGATTTACAGTAATTTTTTAATACAAATCCATATTTTCTTCTATTCCCTTATCTGACTCTTATTCTTAATTTGGGTCTTTTTGTCAGGGTAAGACTCCACCTCCTCCTGTGCTTTTGGTTGGGGAGGACGGTCTCTTGTTTAGCTATATTCATTCTCCACTTTCTAGAGTTTAGAGCCCTTGGATCTTCCCGATTTTGAATGCTGGATCTTCTGGGCCTTCTGGGGTGTCATCCAACAATGTTAGGGATCTTGGAGCCTATGGAGTTAGGTTTTTAAGTTCGAGAGCTGAAGTGCCATTCTTCACCTGGCTATCACCATTTTCCAACATTTCCCACACAGTAGCTCTCTACCTGCCATGATAGAATTTTTTCGGGAATTCCATTTGGCTACAAAATTATTATAATCATTATTTATGTTTTTCTTCATTTATAGTCATTTTGACATTATAGTTGGGATTGTTTCAATTACATTCCATAACTTTCCTCTTCCTTTGTACTAATTTAGACTATTTCTTTACCAAGTTGGTAGTTTCCCACATAATCAGCTGATTTAAGAATAACTGATGAATAAGCAATGAGTAATTTTTTAAAAAAAGAACTTTTAGAATATTTTTTCCTAACAGTAAGCACTAATTCTCTCTCTCCCATTACTCAAATTGGAAAAAAAGGAAAACAATCTTTGTAATATGCACAAACAAAATAAATTACTACATTAGTAATTTCCAAAATATATTTCTCATTTTACTTCTCCAGTCCAACACCTATATGACACAAACCATGTGATCTTCCTAATCAGTATTCCTGAATTGTGGTTGGTCAAGGAATGGTTTCCTTTCTGTTATAATCAATCTCATTTTTATGCTATTATTTTGTAGCAACGTGCTAGAACTGTCCCATTCTGTACCCCAATACATGGAAGTTAAGAGCAGCTTAGTGATCACAAGACTAGCAGGAGATAAAGCAGATACAATGGGACAAAGGATATACATTTAAGACCCAAAAGAGAGCAGCATAATGTCATCACCAGAGAGTATAAGTATTTCTGCAGCATCAGAAATTGCCTTGACCCTGCATGCATTTATCTTAATTACATATGTACCTGATAATTATGTATTACATCTGTCCATATTGCTAATATGCATTCCTAGTGTTCATGTATTACTTCATCATACATACACATACATATTCTTTCCATGTATTTTTCTGGTTGAATGTGTTCTCTCCATGTATGTTCTCATACTAGAGATGTGGAAATCATGTGTGTATTACATGTATATATAGGTGGATCTTATGTTATTTGCTATAGCTTTTGTTTAAAACTTTTTGCTTTGAAGTAATGCATCCTTTGGGTAGCATTAAAATCATGAATGATCGCTTATGACCTATGATTTTGATCAAGTGGTATACTAAAATTGTGCCCCTAGAATAGCAATCAATATTTAGAGGAGAGATATAATTCTAGCCCTGTACCCTATTGAGGGATAGGCAAGGAAGCAGCAAGTGCATTACTATATCCCTTTGCCTATTACCCTTGAGAGAAAAATACTAGTCATCTTTAGAATGAAGTCAATCAGATTCTAGAAATACCTGTCCTTTGTTACCTGAGAACCATGTTTACATTATCAAAGTTTAAACAACCCATATGAACATGCCTATTTTTCCTGGACACTCACACCTTACCTTTGATTTTCTTTTTTATATACTCATATAGAAATTGTGTTCCCTCACAGAATGAAAACTTCTTGAGAGTAGGGACTATTTCCTTTGTATGTTCAGTTTCTAGCAGAGTGATTGGCACAGAGGAGCATAATAAACACTTTTTGATCAAATCTCTCATCACTGCTCTTATGTGCTGGTAAATATGTTGTGTATTTGTGGGAGAACAGTGGGAATTGAGAATGAGGGTCTGGGCTTCATACACAGCTGGAGAACATAAGTTCCACAATCACCATAGCAACAAATCATTCATTTTTCAGTTCACAATCACTCAATCTACTCCTAATTTTTGTTCTTTCCACACTCCCAGTATCACTTTAAAATAATACCAGCTCACAAATTTAAAGAATCAGACTCTCAGATGGGGAAAAGGTCTCTGAAATTATCTGTTGTAATCATCTTCCCAAATAAATGGCTGTCCAATTTTTGCTTGAAGACTAGGGAAGGGAGTTCATTAACTGAAGTGACCAAATATTAAGCACTTATAATTATGTGTCAGGCACCAATCTAGGCACTGAATACACAAAGACAAAAATGAAATAGTCCCTGAGCCAAAGAACTTATATTTTAATGGGGAAGAGGAGAAAAACCTGTCACCAATTGAATACAAAAAAAATGGCAAATAATTTCTGGCAAGGGATAATAGCAACTGAGGGAATTCACATGGATTCTTTTAAAGAAGTAGTATTTGAACTTGGGATTCTAAAAGGTGGAGGTAAAAAAGAAGTTCCTTCTAGGCATGGGGGGGTGAGAATCTCAGGTACAGAGAACAAAAAATGAGTCTGACTGGATGTATAATATATATAAAGGAAAACAATTTACAATGAGTCCTCTAAAAACAGTTTGGAGCAAAATGATGAAAGGCCTTAAATGCTGAATAGAAGTTTGTATTTTATCTTGGAGACAAGAGAGCTACTAGACTTTATTAAACAAGAGTGAGAAGATCAGACTTATTGATGTTTAAGGAATATCAATTTGGCAGTTTTATAGATGAATTGAAAAATGAGAATGGAAGCTGAGAGATGAATTGGGAGTTTCTTGTAATACTCCTGGCAGGAACTGATTAGGGCCTAAATGAAGATGGTATTTTCATGAGTGGAGAGAAGAGAAAGGATAAGCAAACATTTTGTGGATGTAGATGATTTGGCAAATGCAGCCTCCTGAAGCATGCTCCCTATTGCATAGCTCTCATTGTTAGGAAGTTTTTCCTTATATTAAATGTAAAGTTGCTTTTGATAACTTCCAACCACTATTTCTGGAGCTAAGTAGAATCTATCTCCCAATAGACAGATCTTCATATACTTGAAGACTTCTGTCATATTTTCTCTAAGCTAAATATCCTCAGTTCCTTTCAAGTAATTCTCATAACATGTTCTTTAATCTTCTCACAATTTTAGTTGCCCTCTGCTGGACACTCACCAATATATGTTCTATGTTCTTACTAAGATATGTTACACAGAATTGAGCACAATACCACAGATGTCCTTATTCTGTACACTGTTTCTCAATGCAATCAGTGATAGCATTATTATTTTTGTCAACTATGTCACAAACTGACATCTTTTTTTTTTTTTTAAAGAGGTGGTTTATTCTTACACAGAAATGCTAAACATGAAACAATCATGACATTCTAACAGAATGAAGAAGTTGAACAGAATCCAATAACAACTTATAACTATAGTTACTATAAGTTGGGAGACTAAAATTTAAGCATCATCATAACAGTTTTGCAAGACCATAAATAATGCATTTTAGATTTCATCATACAGGCACTGCACTGGGTAACCCCTCCTTTGCTCATAAAATGGGCCAGCTCTTTTGTTAGTGGCCCTACTATCTGATATAGAAACTTCCGCTGTCACATGTCACCGTTGCTTTGAAAGTTACCATTGTTATACTTGCAGGCCCAAGGGACCTTCAGACCTTTTAGATTTACAAGGTCAATGCTAGTCTTAGATGCATGCACTATGAGATACTTTTTTACCTAAGATCTGGAAACAACAGACACAAAAAATAAAGGACGGCCACATCTTCATGGCCGCATGGGGGCTGGATGGGAGTCAGGACAAGTGCCCCTTCTCCCACCCAACTCTGGGGACCCAGATGGAACCAAATCTAGATGGTTCACATCTGGGAGGGAAGAAAGCCCTTTTCTACTATTGTCTACTGAGCTCTTCTGGCTCAGTAGAAATTGGGTTTTGTTTTTTTTTAAATCAATCAGCAAGTATTTATGAAGTCCTCACTATGTGTCAGGCATTATGCTAAGTGCTGGGGATACAACAAAATAACAATCCCTGTCTGAGGTTACATGCATAAATCAGTACATTGAAAATAAAAATACAGTTGATGAAAAATGGTTAACAGTCCTTGCTCAGTGAGTCACATATGGCTAAAGCTGAACTTTCAAATCTATACATAAGTGGCCTACTAAAAGCAAGCAGACCATGCTCTGTCAAACTCACACTACTGATATTTATCAAATATAGAAGCATAGAATCTTAAGATAGAAAACCACTCACGGCATCTACTTCAACCTATAACCCTAACTTCAATCCCAAGCATACTATATCCAACAAGTGAAAACCAAACCTTTGTTTAAACTTCCAAAGAAAGGGAACCCATTACCTACAAATAGAGGGCATTTGGGAGCAGTAAGGGTAGGCAGCCAGGAAGGAGGGAAATGGAAGGGGTCAGAGGAGTTTTGGTGGCTCCTCCTCTCTCTAAATATGGATAGAATGAATAATATACTCCTCACTGAAAGAGAATTGATGATTATGGGTAGCCTAACTGTAGTAGGGGCTGAGATGCTGCCTCTCTTCTAATTATTATTGGGATAATAGAATGATATTAATAATAATAATAATAATAGAGGGGGAGCTCCTCCTTGGTAAGGGCTGTCCCTACTTATTCTCTTGCACATTCTCCTCTGCTTTCCAGTTTTTCACTATGTCATAAGCAGTGGCTGGGAAGTAGACTGCAGTGAAAATAGTGACTGGACTTGGGAGGTAGAAGACTTGGTCTCAATCCTATTTCTGTCCATAACTTAACTGCCTATGACCTTAAAAAGGCCATTTGACTTATTTTGGGTCTCAGTTTTGTTATCTGTAAAATGGAGAGATTAGACTAGATGGATCAAAGGCTCCCTCTAGCTGTTCCATATGCTTATCATAGGCAAGGAGGGAAAAATAAAACAACAATCCGCTCTTTAAAGGCAGGGACTTTCATATTTTCTTTGTCTCCAGGACTAGACAGATAGTAAGCACTTGATACTTGCTGAATTGAATTAAGTAGGAGGGGGAAGAGATAGGTAGGATAACACACGTGGGGAAACTCTAGATTCTAAGAAAGGACAAAGGGATAGAAAAGTCTCCTGGTAGTTCTTCGGAGGGGAAGGAGGGAAAATCGTAACCTAACAATTTACAATCCTTCTGCAGGATAACTCCATCAGGGGCACGGGAAGAGTGCTTCTTTCTCTTTTAGTCATTAAATAGATGCATGAACTTAAGGATAAGGACCCTGTGCAGTCTGTACAAAAGAGAGAAGAGCAAAAAGATGAGACCAGTCTCATCCAGATGCCAGGGAAGAAGGTTGCACAGTCAGTGAAGAGGATTAAAGCAGGTTGATTGAAGGAGAGTCAAGATGGAGAGGAGAGGGCATGCGGGGCATCAGGAGGCTGTCCTGAGAGGATTCCTTGCTTTTACACTGGTCACACGGAGGAGTTGCTGGGAGAGGCGATATGTAAGTTATTGAGAAAAGCAGGCAGAAAGGGGAGGATTTCCAGCCCAGCTCCGGCTAACGACTTTGCTCTGCCAGATTCCGAGTAAGGGTGAGTGGCAAGCCTCGGGCGTCAGGGCAGGGCCACAGTGGCAGTAAGCAGCGCCGGTAGGCTAGGGAGTCCTTCCAGCTGACGCCAATCAGACTGTGTGTAGGGGCAGCGCGCTGCCCAGAATGGGATCTGGACTCCCCCGCCATCACACACCTCGGGGAGCAGGGATGGTGGCAACGATCAGCTTTTTTCTGGAGCTTTCCCGGGCCACTCACCGCCGAGCCTGGGCCACATGGAGTACCCCTCCCGGCTTGAGCTCGCTCAGCACCTGCCGGGATCTCATCTTGGGCAAGTCCATGCTGGCAGCCGCCCAGACGTCGCCCGGCCCTCCCTCCCAGAACGGCCTGGTGCGCACCACAGAGAGCCCGCTCTCCATGTCCAGGTCAAGTGGGCAGGAGTGCCTCAGCTCCGGGTCTGGAGGGCTGGTGACCAAACACCGGGCTGTGGCCGCGGAAATCCTAAGGAACAGCAGGGAGCGAGCTCCCAGGCTGGGTTCGGGGAAGAGCCAGAGCTGGGCGTGGCCGCGACGCTCTTGGGAAGGAGCCTGAAGCCGGCTTTCAGGGACGGGGATGCTGGGGGGGGGAGGGGAGTGAAGAAGGCTTGAGGGCGTGGCGAGACGAGACCCGCGGACTCCGGCCTAGCAGGAGATGGGCGTGCCGGGCAGGAGCCCCCCCCCCCCCCTCCTTTGCTGCATCCTCGGCGGCGAAGAAACCTGCTTCCGCCGCAGCCCCAGAGGGTCTGAGGGCGGGGCCTTCTCCGAGCCGGGCCCGTGCGCGGCGCCGGGGGTGGGAGCGGGAAGGCCCCGCAGGATTGGGGAGAGGAAGGCCCGGTGGGGCACGCCGAGGCGGGGGAGGGGGAAAGCAGAATGCGAGGAGGCCCGGGCGCCTTACGATGCGAAGTGTGGTAGTAGCAGCAGCGGCAGCAGCAGTATCAGCTCCAAGCGGTGCTAGAGTCTGCAGATGAGCGCAGCCTCCCCTTCCTCGAATCGAGGGGCGGGGGGGGAGCCATCCCCAAACTCCATGCCCCTCCCCCCCCGCCCGCCGCGGCTGCCCGTCGGGGCGCCTCCGGTAGCAGCCGCGCCCGGTTTCCACAGCAGCGGACACGTCCCCTCCACCGAAAATCTGCCGAGGATATGGAGGACCAAGACGGGAAAGGAGGGAAGCGGGAGGCACATCACGTGGCCCCTTAAAGGGGCCTGACTCCGCTGAGGCTGTCGCCTTTGAGGGGAACGACTCTAGTGTGACCCTCGGCCGCCGCCGTCTTTTCGGAGGGCGCCGCGGTCGCCATGGAGACGGGATCCTTGGTCTGTAGAGATACCCAAAGGAGGGTGGGGGAGGAGGTGGTCTGACCACAGAGACAATGGACACGTGTTTTCTTCCCAGCTAGGAAAGAAAAATCTCGCCGTGAATGACCCCCTCTTATTGAGTTATATATAGATCTGCCCGCACTTCCCTCATCTTGTGCTCGGGAAGCCCATTCTTCGGACCCAAATGTAGGATTTTATATTTATCAATGTAAATGTCATCTATCGTGATTCATCCCATCCCTTGAGATGGAGAAAGGTGAACCATCTTAATCCAGCAGGTCCGCTCTTCCCCTCCCCCCCGCCCCCCCCAGCTTTGTGTTGTCAAGTATGTCGTGATGGCAACCTCCAAGGACTGATAAAAATATCGAATAGCAAAAGGCCAAAAATAGATTCTAGGAACACGTCACCTTTTTTTTTTTTCCTAAATAAGCATTGAACCATTAACTGACTCATTTTGAGGGTCTGGCCATTGAGCAAGCTCGGAATTCATCTTCTGCGCGGTCTATATCTCAGCCACCTTATTTATAAGGCTTGCTTGAAAGTCTTTGCTTCAGAAAAACGATTTCAATCTGACAAGAACTTAAAAAACAACGCTTTTTTATTGATGTATTTTGTTTTTACATCACCTACAATTCCCAACGTTCCACACCCTCCCAAAAAGTCATCCTTTATAATTAGTTAAAAAAAAAAAAAAAAAAAAAAAAAAAAAGCCATTTCAGCAAAGCTAAACAACACAACCAAAAAAAAAAAAAAAATCTGACATGTATGCTGTGGTCTACCCCTAATCCCTTACTTCATAAAAAAAAGAGGTAGTGGCATGACCTTTTATTTATTTATAATCATTTATTATCTTCCCTTTCCATTGACACTCTTCTCACACAGTATTTATTTAAAACACAATGGCTTCCTAGAAATGCGCATAATTCAGCAAAACAATTTCCTATGTTGGCCATGATTTAAAATGTAGGTTTCATTTTCCATTTTAAACCCATCACCTTATTACCACTCATATGAAAGTGCTACAAATCATTATTAATCAGAGAAATGCAAATTAAGACAACTCTGAGATACCACTACACACCTGTCAGATTGGCTAAGATGACAGGAAAAAATAAGGACCTATGTTGGAGAGGATGCGGGAAAACTGATGCATTGTTGGTGGAGTTGTAAAATTATCCGACCATTCTGGAGAACAATCTGGAATTATGCCCCAAAAGTTATCAAACTGTGCATACCCTTTGATCCAGCAGTGCTACTACTGGCATTATATCCCAAAGAGATTATAAAGAAGGGAAAGGGACCTGTATGTGCCAAAATGTTTGTGGCAGCCCTGTTTGTAGTGGCCAGAAACTGGAAACTGAGCGGATGCCCATCAGTTGGAGAATGGCTGAATAAATTGTGGTATATGAATATTATGGAATATTACTGTTCTGTAAGAAATGACCAACAGGATGATTTCAGAAAGGCCTGGGGAGACTTACACGAACTGATGCTGAGTGAAATGAGCAGGACCAGGAGATCATTATATACTTCAACAAGGATACTGTATGAGGATGTATTCTGATGGAAGTGGATTTCTTTGACAAAGAGACCTAATTCAGTTTCAATTGATCAATGATGGATAGAAGCAGCTACACCCAAAGAAAGAACACTGGGAAATAAGTGTAAACTGTTCGCATTTTTGTTTTTCTTCCCGGGTTATTTTTACCTTCTGAATCCAATTCTTCCTGTGCAACAAGAGAACTATTTGGTTCTGCACATATATATTGTATCTAGGATATACTGTGACATATTCAACATATATAGGACTGCTTGCCATGTAGGGGAGGGGCGGAGGGATAGAGGGGAAAATCGGAACAGAAGTGAGTGCAAGGAATAATGTTGTAAAAAATGACCCTGGCATGGATTCTGTTAATAAAAAGTTATTATAAAAAAAAAATCACCTCCTTGACAAGAGGTGAATTATTTCATATGTGATACTTTAGACTCATGGCTTAGCATTGAATTGTTCATAGTTCTAAAGCTTTTCAAAGTTTACTTATGATAGTTGTCATTCTATGAATTGTTCTCCCAGTTCTGCTCATTTCGCTCTTCTCAGTTCATAACAGTCTTACCAGTTTTTTTCTAAAACTTCTCGTTTTATTATTTATGATAATATTCTATCACATTCATATGCCACAATTTATTTAGACATTTCTTAATTGATGGGTACTTTCTTAGTTTCCAGTTTGAGAATGCTACCAAAAAAAAACTGCTTTTCATTTTTTTCTATGTATATGTTCTTTCCTCTTTCATTTTTTTGGAATATAGACCTAGCATATCTAGGTAAAGGGATAAGCACAATTTAACAACTTTTGGAAATAGTCACTTCTGCTGTAATTTGACAAAAAAGCTATGTAAAATTGTACCATAAAACTTGTGGGGAAAATGGAATTGGGGCACAAAATTAAAAAACTTTGCCATTGACATATTAAAAAAAGATAGGAAACTAATAAAAACAGTAGACATAGTTTCATACATGGTAAATGGTTTAGAAATATAGCATAGTAGATAATGGCAGCATCCCAGCTACTGTTCTACCTGATCCCAGTTTCCCAGAGGGATTAAGTAGTAAAGTTCAAAAAATCAGGTAAGATTGTAAGCCTGAAACTCTGGGGTTTGGATGCTTTAGCCTAGCTGGGGAGTGGGGTAGGGAGAAATGGAATGCATAGGTACTGACCAATCCACAGCTGTTACTGCACCAGAATGTATATAATGAATATGGTACTTTACCTTGAAACAAAAAGTTTACTTGTAGAAATGTAGCTTGTGAATTATTGTAATGATGTCAAAGGAAGATTATCTAAAACTGGACAGAAGTCTGTGATTATTGTCTTCTTGCTGTCTTTCGTAGATGAAAAAAAGGTAAGAAAATGCCATAATATATCAAGTTGGATCAAATTTTCATTTTTAAAGCAAGTGTTATAGTAGAATTGTTAATGGTTCCAAATTGCCTTCCAGAAACTCCCACCAACAGTATACCAGTAAACTTGTTTTCCTGCAGACCTGAAAACATTTGTCATTTTTCCCTTTTGTGACCCAGTCTAAATGGTGTGAAGACTCAATGTAGCTTTAATATACGCTTCTCTAATTATAGATGTTTTGAAGCATTTTTTATATGTTTATTGATAGCTTGGGTTTCTTCCTTGAAATCCGATTATTTCATTTAACTATTGGTGAATATTTCTTTTTGTTATAAATTTAAATAATTTCCTCCAATATCTTGGATATGAAACTCTTATCAAGGTAATTTGTAAATATTTTCCCAGTTACCATCTAATTTTTGCTACATTATATTTGTACAAAAAATTTTAAATTTTTACATAAAAATTTTAATTATATATAATTTAATGTATTTAATGTCCATTTAATCCTGTGTGATCCTTTCTATTAATTGTTTAATCATGAACTCTTCCCATAGCCAGATGGTTGAAAAGAATTTCTTCTTTGCTCCTCTAATTTGTGATTTGACATTTTAGATGTGGGTCATGTATTCATTTAGATCTTATCTTGGTATATGTTGTGAGAGTTGATATGTACCTAATTTCTGTAAGTAATGAATTATTTAATTTTCCTGAGCCTTTTCTCCTGTAGCTGTGGTATTTGTTTGTGGAATAATATGCTTCTATGTTTGTTTACTTCTACATATTCTGGATCTAATCTGCTATAATAAATGATTTCTCTATTTTTTTAATCAGCATCAAGCCATTTTGAGAATTAATACTTTCTATTATTGATTGAGATCTGGTACTGATAGACCTCCTTCCTTTCCAATTGTTTATTGTTACCTTTTAGATTCTTGAACGTTTTTTCTTCCTTATGAATTTTGTTACTATTTTCTATATCTATAAAATATGTGATGGTTTGGTTAGTAGAGTGTTGAATTTATTGGCATATAATTGGCCAAAATAACTCCTTATAATTGCTTTGATTTCATTTTTATTGGTGGTATATTCTGAAAATGAAGAAGAGACATTTACATCAATTTTACTATTGTTTAAGGACCATAGAACTTTTTCATCTGATGTATTGTTTTCTCCATTAAAATATGACCTTCTTGAACAATTTTATTAATAATCTAATAGAACATCAAATGATATTGGTTACAGTGGACAGTGGACATCATTGTTTCACTCCTGATATTACTGGGAAGGATTCGAGTTTATCCTGATTACAAATAATTCTTGTTGGTGGTTTTAGGTAAAAATTTAGAGATGCAACAGATTATGACTATTCTCTGTCACCTGAGTCAACTTTGGCCTGACAATCATTACTGAGAAATTAAAGGTCCTCCACTAGCCAACACCAAACCATCCATACAGGGAACCATTGGTTACAGTAAATGGAGAAATTTTGAGTGCTGCGGATAAGTTTACTTGCCTTAGCAGTACACTCTTCAGGGCTGTGTACCTAGATGAAGTTTATTTCAGTCTTGCCAGAGCTAGCTCAGTCTGTTTCTGTCAGGGTCCGAGGGGAGATGGTGGTCAAGATAGTAAGGATTTGTAGTAGTTTGACTTGTCGAGCACTTGCAGTGTCCCTCAGGGAATCTTGCTTCAACTAGAGTGATTCTTTTGCCTTTTACATAGAAGTTGGCCCCTTATCTATAGGAGTCACTTTTATTGTTGATGACTGAGGGCTGGAAGGAGAAACAGTGATCTATGGAATACTGCCATTCCCTAAACTCCTGTGCTTTTTTTGCCTGTTAATAAGCTAGCAGGTTGTTGCTAATAGTGATGAGAAAGTTTGGCCCTGTTTGATAAGAATTTCTCCCTTCAATGATAGTTGTGGGGGCTTGTCTGGAAGGAGGTCTGGTGGGGAGGGCCTCTATTCCCAAGGTTTTTTGGCTTGGGGTCCTGAGCTATTCTCAACAAGAAATGAGGGAGATGTGGTCAATATGGTGGTGGTGGTGGTTTGACTTACCTGTCACATGTTGCCTTCAGTGTCTCCCTGAAGGAGTTTTGGAACTTCAGCTAGGTTAATTTGTCTAACTCTGTGTATGGTAGTTCTTTGCATTTGGTAAGGATAGCTGGTTTCTCTTTCACAGGAGTTGCTTCCCAGGATGTTGACTCTGAAGACACATTAATGGCATATTAATAATATAATTCAATGGGAATCCTTTTGTTATCTTTGATGTTATATTTCTCATATTTTCATCTATATTTTTCAATTTTAATTTTATTTTAATATTTCTTATTGTTTCATTGAGTGTTTTTTTCTTTATCTCATCCAAACTTTCAGGGTATTCAGTTCTTGTGTGAAGTTTTCCTCTATTTATTCCAAGGTATCAATTTTTCTTGTAATTCTTTCCTTCCTAGCTACTATATTTTATATTTTTTGTTTTATTTTTTTCTAGATATTCTTATAATCTATGTGACCAAGACTTTTTTTTTTCCCCCAGGAGGTTTGTGGGATTACTCTCTTCTCTGGGGTTTATCCCCAGTCATCTCTCAGTCTAATGTAGTTCCTTATAGTATTTGGTATTTGCTTTGGTTAAGGTTGTAAATAGGTCTCTATTTGTGTCAAACTCCACTTCTGTATTTATTAATGTTCTGGATAATCTTTTCTTAGTCTTGGGTGTAATAGACAAGAATAGATCTCCTCCTTCAAGTAGCATAGGGCTGCTCCAGTGCTAGACTTTACTTCAGTCTGTCCTTTTGCTACAGGGTTCTGGAGCCACCTAAGACTGGCCTTTGCCAATGGCCCTTCACCAAGCACTAGATTTACACTACTGAGCTTTGGGGCAGGCAGCTGTTCTCCAGCTGTCCTGGAGATGTTTTGAATTGTTATTCCCAGCTACTCCAACTTGTCTACTTCAAGCTTTCTGAAAAATTGTATTGTTTTTTCTATGCATTCTGGTTTGGGTAGAGGAGAGACTATAGTTAAATGGTTTTCTTATTTCTTTTTTAATTGGTGCATTATTATGCTTTACAAAAAGGTGTTTTTAGGGATTCTTACTTTCTTTAGATTCCAACACACTAACATTTAAGCATTATGATCTGTTCTTGAATAAATAATATTGATTTGTTAACCATGTAAAAACTCATAAACCCATTTCTTAATAATAGCTTTTTATTTAAAAAAAAAAAAAACACATGCAAAGATAGTTTTTATCATTCACCCTTGCAAAATTTTGTGTTCTAAATTTTTCTCCCTCCCTCATCCCTACCCTAAATAGCAAGTAATTCACTATAGGTTAAACATGTGCAATTTTTCTAAACATATTTCCACATTTATCATGCTGCATAAGGAAAATCAGATCAAAAGGGAAAAAATGAGAAAAAGAATAAGCAAGTAAACAACAATGATAACAACAAAAGTGAAAATACAATGTTGGTGATCCATATTTAGTTCTCATAGTCCTGTCTCTGGATGCATTGACTCTCTCCATCACAAGTCTATTGGGATTAACCTGAATCATCTTATTGTTGAAAAGATCCAAGTCCATCAGAATTGATCATCATATAGTATTGTTGTTGAAGTATATAATGATCTCCTGGTCCTGATCATTTCACTCAGCAGCAATTCATGTAAGTCTTTCCAGGCCTTTCAGAAATCATCCTGCTGGTCATTTCTTACCAAACAATAATATTCCATAATATTCATATACCACAATTTATTCAGCCATTCTCCAGTTGATGGGCATCCACTCAGTTTCCAGTTTCTGGCCACTACAAAGAGACTTGCCACAAACATTCTAGGTGTATCACATCTTGATCCAAAAGCCCATCATTCCTCTAATTTAAGCTATGGTCAAGAAATCCAATTCTATTCTCAAATACTGTCTTAGCCAGCTTCTTATTTCCCAGAGTTCCTTTCTTCTGAATCTTCTACTTTCAAATGGCAACACTATTGGTTCAAAGATCAATTGATTTTTCCTCTAGAATTTTGTTATCCTCAGCAATACTTTTTAAGGTTTTTTCTCATCCTCTAAACTTATTTTTTTTAAATCATGACTTGTCAAATATCAAGAAACCTGAAAATTTCCATATACAAAGAAAAAGAGGATTGTATGTGAACCCATAAATCTTATTATATGTAATTTTTTCTTTAGCAACAAAACTCTGCTTATCTAGTTCTTCTTTTGAATTCCTGTTGCTCTATGTATTTTAAAATGTTTACTGACACTTTTTTCTTCTTTTGCATATTTTATCACCACTCCCATATTCTTTCAAGCTCTCTTTTTTTAGTTTAATTTTTTTTTCAATGAATGAAAATTCACTTCTCTATGTTCTACTTCCTTTCCTATCTTTTCTTTACTTCATTTCTTCCTTCCCCACCCCCAGAAAAAGAAAAAAAACAAATTCCATATAGCAAATGTGCATAGTCTGGCACAACAAATACCTGCATAGACCACATTAAAAAATTTGTCAGTCTTCCCTCTCTGTCAGGAGATGGGAATCATGTTTTATTATGAGTTTCCTAGAATCATGTTCCTATATGACAAGTATAAATTCACACATCGATAATGTATGAAAATATATGACTAATTTTGTACCTATATCATCACTTCCACAAAGAGATACAGGAAGTGTGTATCTTGATTTTATTCATTTGAGTTCTTAGGTTAGATTCATTCTCATAGTATCATTTGTCCCAACAAAAAATCAAGAGAATTAGGTTGTGATGATTAGATTTGCTATGTCTCAAGCACATTCAGCTTTTTCACTTTTCTAGGACAGAGACCAACTTATACTCACCAACACTCCATACCAATCAGTGTTAGCATCCATAGTTATTCCTTTACTAACTTCTGAACAATTTTTCAAATACTGCATATTCAATACCAGCACCAAGGCTACTTTCATATCTACCTAAGTATATCTGGCACAAAAATGAAGAGCTTCTGCAAATTTATCCTTCACTTCTGACAAGCTCACTGTCCTAGGCAGGATTAGATAGTTTAAAAAGATGGCTAATTTTTATTTGGCTTTCAAATGTATTTTGATTTGAAAATGTACATTATTTAACATAAAATAATGAGGTCACATTGGAAGGCTCAAACCACCACATTTTTTTTAATCCTGCTCTCAGATCAACTTTCCCCTTCTTCTCCATGATGAACATGTATAACCATATTAATGAAAAGCCCTAATGGCACTGTTCTTCTCTTTAAGTATGGTATGTTTCTGACACCAACTTCCCTTAATTTAGGGGAAATTCTTATATATTCTATTTTACGATCTTTATTACAAGGAAGGAAAAAGGTAACATAGTGTAAGGGGAAAGCAGCAGATTTGGAATCGGAAACATGGATTCTAGACCTAGAACCAACTTTTCCACTAGCTAGGAGTATGACTTGAATATTTCACTTTTCCTTGTGAGATACCAGTCACTTCATCCACAGGGTGACAGACTTGATCCAGATGATTGATAAAATTACAGTTCTAGCATCCTTCAACTTAGAACAAAGCTAGAGTGGTATCAACAAAGTACTTATTTAAGTGGAAGAGCTGTTTATCAATTACAATTTTCAAAGAAGATATATGAGAGCAAGCCATGATGGGGATACTAAAATCTACTCTTTTTTAGTGCTTCCACACAGAGATAATCAACATAAGGGACATAGTGGAAGACCTTAGGCCTGATTTAGTTTGTCATTATTTCAGTGGGGATAGAGTTGTTGTTTTCTCTGACACTATATTTTTCTGTTGTTCAATTCAATCATGTCCAACTATCTGACTTTGTGACCCATGGGCCACATGTTCATGTAGTTTTCTTAGCAAAAGTACTGGACTTCATTGGTTTGCCATTTCCTTTGCCAGTGGATGAAGATAAACAGAGTTTAAATGACTTGCTCAGGGGTCACACAGCTAGTTAGTGTCTGAGATCAGATTTGAACTTAGATTTTCCTTAACTCTAGGTTCAGTGCTCTATACGCTGAGCTTCTTTTTTCTGAGATGCCTTCTTATAAAACAAGAGATTAATTCTCACTGTCTTATTTTTTAAAATGCAAATAAACACTGGAACTGAGATGTTATTTCTCTCCTGATAAAGCTTATAGAAATTATGTTAAGTACTTAATATGACAGAGGGAGGTGTGATACCATTCAATAAGGGTGTTAATTGAAACAGAAGCAGCAAACAGGCTGTCCAGGAAGTATGGCTTACAAGTTTTACTGTAAAGGAAATGATTATAACCTACTATTCCTATACTCTATTGCTATAAATCCACCCTTCCATATTTGTTATTAAAATGATACCATGCAGTGTAAATCACACAAAAATATATACTATTTTATTAAATTCTTTTGCTTTGAACCAAGTCTAAGTTCTGGCTTATTGGTAAAAATAAACATAGAGATGGGGGCTCACGAGTAATGGTTTAGAAAGGATTCTGGCCCACAAAATGATGCGAATCCTAAAGTGAATATGAAAAAAAAGAATGTACATAGCTATGTGAGGATAGGGGGTGCCAGATGATGGATTCATCTGGTAAGGTGAATATGAAGGAGATTGCAAGAATGGCACCCTTTGGGAGATAGGGGAGAGGCTCTGTGGTTCTGCGTTTTTCTCTCCAATGTTCATGATTTGTATTATCATAATAGCACTAAGCCTGGTACTTACTTCTTGGAAAGGGACACAATTTAAAGAATTGTACCTTAGAAGTCCCAGGGATAGAGAAGTGCAGACATTAGCTGCTTTGATAGCTTACACAGACTCTACCATTTTATCTTCATGTCCATGCCTCCAAATTCTGCAGTCACCAAAAGAAACAAAACCCTGACCTGGCCAGCTTTCTGCTAGGAGCATATGAAAGAAACGATACTTTGTGGGGTTTTGTCTAGATAATAATTTTGGAAGGATTGTTCAGGTTATATGTATTGATGTCAATTTACTTTAGTCTATTTCTAACATTCTGCTTAAAGTTTTATACAGTTATTTTGTGATAAGAGACACACAGGAGATAAGAGTGTAAAGAAATAGTTTATTTTTTCCTTCAGAACATGGGAACTGTTATCTGTTTAAATGATCCATGCCAAATCCTAGACCAATATAAGAATATGAAACAACCCCATTCATAAAAGGGTGGAGCCAAGAAAAAGAAGACGAAGAAGAAGGAAGCTTGTTTTTGGAAACCCTGAAAGAGGCATAAGAAGCTGAGTTGATATCTGGTATAGCATGTTCCATATTACAGATGGGATGAATTCTAGGTTAGAAGCTTATGTATACCCTGGATCTAACTGCAGTTATCCTTCCACACTGAGACTTTCCCCATGGTGATTTCGATATATTAAGGGTTGGCATGAGAAATTAAATGAAATTAAATTTCTGGAGACGTTTTGCAGAAGCTGCAGACAACATGCAAGGCCAGCAGACAACACAGAGCCTATGACCAAATACTTAACCCATATTTTACAATAAGATATTGTAAATGAAATGTAAATATAAATGAAAAAGAAAAAATTCAGATTTCTCTGGTATGAAAGGAGGTCTAGAATACATTCTGTGGATTTTCTAGGGACACTGGGCCCTTAACCCCCAAAGGTAGAAGGACTAACTACTTAAGAGGGTCATGACAGTAAAGTCATGGTGCTTTCTAGTGTCACTGTGTTCTTTAGTTCTATGATACCTCTCTCCCATTTTTTGTTATCAAAATCCTATCCTTCTAGGCCAACCTAAAATACTACTTCCTTCATGGAGCATTCCATGATCAACTAGGTTGGATGTCATCTCCACCTACCTAAGAAAGCTTGTCTTATACTTCTCCCCATCAAACAGCCAAATTATTCTATTTTCTTTATCCTACTATTCTTGTCTTGTCCTCTCCTATATATCCACAGCGAACTCTTTGTCCTCAATCTTTTGGTTGTTATTCTTCCTTCTAGGCTTAACTCTGACATCTCATTTATGAAGTCTTCCCTGACTATATATATCCCATATTGAATCCTCAGTTTGAAATAAAAGCAAGCTGTCTTCTCAAACTATTTATTCATAGTTTAGCCCAAATGCCTACTTTGCACTTAAATCACTCCCCTTGAGCATTACTATTTGTGTATTTCTAGATTACAAACTCTCTGAGTCTATGTTCCCAGGTTCTAGTTTAGTGTCTTACACATAACAGATATTTAATACTATTTATTGGCCTAAACCATCCTCTTTTAAACTTCAAGCTTCTACTATCTGTATTAGTCATGAGATTTTTACTGAATACTTTAAAAAATTACCACATTTGAAGAGACAACATAATATTGTAGATAGAGAGCCAGCTTCAAAACCAGGAACTAGGGTTTGAAGAATGAGTCTTACAAATGTCAGCTATGTGACCATGGGCAATTTACCTAATCTCTCATTGCTCTAAGGCATTTAGATTATAAATTGCAGAGATGGTGAAGGGAGATTATCTGGAGTTCACAGTACCAATAAAATTACAATCCAGTCCCTCCTCTTCCCAGTATTTTACTTATTTGTAAATGTGTCTTATCTTCTTTGCAAGACTGTAAGTAAATTCCATGAGAGCAGAGACAATGTCTTTGTGTTTGTATTTCCCAATCCATGCCTGAAGCAGTTTCTTTGTATATGTGTATATACATATACATACATACACAATACATATATATATATATATATATATATATATATATAAAATACACAGTTATATAAACATATATGTGCAAATATATGTATGTATTTGTTTAATGAATGAATCTTCTGGGAAATCACAGTATTATGATAAGATGAACATAGAGATGAGCTTCCAGCTGGCTGTATAATAGCACTGCTGGCATGGGGATTCTGCCAATTAGGTCTAGGTAGAGACTCAGTTTGAAAAAGGCAGAACTGTATTATTAAGGCAAGAGACAAAAGAGAGAAAGCCAAAATCCATCAGAAGAAAATAACTAGCGGTGATCTTTTCAGAAGAATGGCTTTTCTGTTTTAGAGAAACATGTGACTGCATTTGAAGGCACTCCATGGTTAGACATTACATGCACAGACATTTTTAAATCTAAATTTCATATGTTTTATTGGTCGTTTAGCTGTCTGCAATGCATTAGTGACTTTTTTGGTGCTTCTGCCTTTAGTTTTTCTACTACTGTGTTTTAAATGACAAAACAAACATGCAGGCTAAAGCTTACTTTAATGATTACATTATGGAATGTTTTAAATTCTCATTTGTCAGTTCACTTCCCATTGACCACAATTTTTTATTATATCCTCTGGGGCTTGCCAGAGTTTTATTATTATTACTGGGGAGCTTTGTCTTATAGTTCCAAATCTTGGTTGTAAGGACACAGTCAACATATTGAAAAGTAAAGGTGAAAGAGGTAAGGAAAGAGAAAGGGTGTCTAAATCTATTCTAAAAGATAGCTTCCGTGGGGGACAAACCCTCAGGAAGTCATCCATGGTTTAATTCACCAGAGCATGTTAAAAATACTAACTGGGTAATGGTTTTGTTTTGTTCCAAGGATCATATTGCATGTACCAAGAAGGAAAGAATTGTCCAGAAATTCACCTCCATGTAACGTCACAGACAGCATCAAAAGATGCGATTTGTTCAGAATCTTAGTGCTGTAGATGTGTCTAACTATATTGAACAACAATTTGGAGTTTAAATGGGGGTGGGACTGGGAAATGGAGCAAAAGCTCTGGGCTCTTAATACCTCTGCAATTAACATTGCCAACTTGGCATCAATCACATGTAGCCTCTGTCTGGCAAATGATTTACTTGGGAGCTGCTGACACCTAATTTAGTTGTTTGATGGGAGGGGGGACTGACAAGCTGTAAGATTCATTTTAATTAGTACCCGTGCTGCGGCAGCCAGAAGGGTTCTCTTATGCTAATGAGCTGGGGGCCCTGATGGCTGGCAGGTGTGGCTCATGTTGCCACACTTATTATCGAGAAGAGCTCATTGTCTGGCCCCTACACTTGCTGGCTTCCCTCGGAACCCGAAGCTGACATCTTTAAGTGGGCAAAATTCTCTCTGGTTGAATCGAGATTTCGTTTCTCAGTGGATAATAGGATGCAAGCCCCTAAGCATCTGAACTCATTTGCTGACTGCGCCATTGTCAGTGACACTACCAACTTGACCTGCTGTTATGAAAATTGTTCCAATTACTCCTCCCTGTATTTGCATGTGAAATAACAACTAACTGCATGCTTTAAGAGGCAATTTTTTCCAATGAAGTCTGGCTGAATTTAAACAGTGCTTTATTCTCTGTCCCTCTCTCTCTCTTTGTATATATGTGTATATATATGTGCATACACACATATTATTTGTAACCAAGTGAGGCAGTTAGGCCTCACCAATAAAGGTTGGGAAATGTCATAAATTATACATCCCACAAATACTTCCTATGACTTGCAGCCTTGTTTCTTGAAAGAAATGGACTTCAATCACCAATTTCAACAATACTCCTGTCTACAAGTAATAAAACATCTGGGAAATTAGACTAAATGGACAAAACAGGTCTCTGTAATAAGTATCTGGCATCCATACAACCTTCGCATAATGCACATTTTTTTATGAGCCAGATGTGGTACTTTGGTGTTATGAAGAACAGAGGCATGTTCAGTCATGCTTTTTATTGCATTTAGAATGCAAGGTATATTTTCATAGTTCCCCAGGGAAATGATATTCCATTGATTGGAAACTGTCATTGTGTCCATTTACAAACTTGAAAAGTTTCTCAGTCTCTTAGAAAATTGCAGGTATAATTTAAGCCACTGTTAAACTAGACACATCAGGAACTGGCTAAAGAGAACCCAACCAATAAATTTTCACTTACTTTCCCAATGAATCTGATCCATAGACTATTTGATCTTACAGTTGTTTATGTTCTTCTTATCTGTCTTCTGTAATATTTACAGTTTTATGAAATAATGATTTCTTCAAACTTGCTCATCATTCCTTTGCATTTTCTCATTAAGAAAGCTTAGCTTGGAACCCACCTGTACAGTCTCAAATTTTATAGTCCTTCTTAGAGTTTCGGTAGGATGTATTTACCATATGTGTGCTGGGAGGGTCAATAGGGAAGTCTGTCCTCACACACTGTCCATTCTGCTCCTATTTCAAAAGTTCACTTATAACAATTATGAATGGAGATCTTAACAATATTTTTCTAATATAACTCATTACTTTTTCCTTGACTTTTGGGTGAAAAGCTAAATCATCACTTTTATCTAATATTCAATCCTTAGTTTGATACTCAGGTTCAGTAATTATGGTTTCATCCTTGATCATGAACCTAGAACTCTCAGGTAGGAAATCATAATTTGTCCCTGGTTCTTACAACATTGATTGTGATTCAATCAGGCCCAGTCCAGTTTCCAGCAGCATATAATTATATGTCATATAATGAAATTCTTATAACTCTTAAGATGACAGGAAGCATGTGCTTAAAAATAGACTGTCTTTCCAGTTCCACGATTCAATCTAGTTCTGAATTTGGATATAAGCAAGAGAGAGACAAAAAAAACGAGACAGAATAGCCAAAAAATACAGACAGACTCTGGGAAGGTCATTTAACTTTTCAGTGACTAAGGTGATTTTTTTTTTTTAGGACTAAACTTTGTTTTTACAACTGAGGAAATTGAAACCCAGAAAATATTAAGTACCATGGCAAAGGTCATAAGGCAAGAATCCTATTAGAGACAGAATTTGAACTGACATCCATTGGCTCAAGAGTTACTACTCTTGAATACTATCCTACATAAAGTGAGTACCATCCTATTTAAAGTGGCTCAGGTTGTACTTCAGCTTCTCAGAAGAAAAACTTATAAATGTTAAGTATTATTGTTAGAAGTGGATGTACTTTACTGAATTGATGTGCCCTTGAACATTTCTGTGTAAATCAAATGCTATTTAAAATGCTCTGTGGAGGTTCAACTTTAAAATAAACAAATTAGCATGCTATTATGGAAAGAGCACCATTCTTGGCTTTAGGAAGATGGGTTCCATCTCACTTCTGACATTTATCAGCTAAGTGACCATGGGCAGGCCACTTAAACTCTTTAAGTCTTATTTTTCTTATCTGTGAAATGGATTGAAAAAGAGCATGCCTCGGGGGTATTTTGAAGATCAAATAATATAATGTCTGTCAGATGCTTTGCAAATCTTTTGAAGCTATGTAATTTTCAGCTAATAATTTTTTGCAAAGAGAAAAATCACATTATAATATGATTTGTTTGTATTCTAAGTTTGGATGATTAGATTTCAAGTTCCCTTAAAGCAGGATTTTCTTAGATACTTTAATGGATCTAAGAACTCACCAAAGAGGATACTCCCTCCACCATTACAAATTGCAATCCATTTTCATCTTCGCATCCTATGAGATTTGTTTCATGTTAGGAGAGCAAAACAAAACCAAAAACAAAAAACAGAAATAAAAGCTTTGTGTGATAGAGGAATGCAGACATCACTTGGTTGGGTTGATTTTAATTAGTCTGTAACATTTGTTCATGTGACCTAAGGAATTTTCTATCCTTTCTAATTTGGAGTTTGTGTTTACCTCATATTCTCATTTTTATTTATAGTGTAACTCATCAGTCAGGAACTTTGAGATTTTATACAGATTTCAGAATACTGGAAGAGTCTAATAAATGCTACTTATAGATGTAGTTTATTATATGTTGAAATTCCATATCATTCATTTATTGAAAGCATCATAGTGATTACACTCTGGTTAGTCATTGAAGAAGCATTTATAAAGAGCCTGATATGTGTGAAGTAATATGTAGGGCACTGGCGATACAATGATGAAAAGGAAATAGTCTGTGCTGTCCCTCAAAACAATTACAATTTATTGGAGTCTCATGATGCATATACAATTAGGTACTATTCTTAAAAGTATAGAGGTATACACAAATAAGACTATAGCAAAGGAAGGATCTAGAGAAAGTGCTATGAGAAATGAGGATAGCTACAGGCAGAAAGGGGTTAAGAAAGGCTTCATGGTGGAGACTAGAACTGGACTTTAAAATATATAGCACTTGGGATGTCATCTCTCAAGTAGGCCCCCAGAAATGATCTTGAATGAAAGACATACTCTAAAAATCCAAACTCTCCTGATGTCAACTGATGGGTTCACTTTTACTAGCCAGCTGGAGAACACATTACTTCAAAAGAACAACAAAAATAATTAGCCCAATAGCATAACAAAAACAGTAAAAAGATTCCCTCCCCCAAATACATAGAGGGTACAACCTTTCTTGGGTTACCATACTACAAGTGGGGAGAGCACACATAGAGGAACATATATGATCAGAGAACACATATGAAGGTCACATACATGGAGATGTATGTGACCAAGGATGATACAGTGTTGTACCCCTCTCTGAGATAACTCCCCAATTTGAAGTTGAATATCAGATTCTCTAAGGGATAATTAATTACCCAGATTTAAAGTATTTGATAGGTCTTATCCTCCTAAAAGTATAGCTCATGAGTCCCCACTAGCACATTTACCTTCAATAGTTGTCTACTTGACACAATTAACTCAAAGCAAAAGCTTTAATTGAGATACCTTTAAGGGTGGTGTCTATTCCTTTTACTCTTTTTCTTCCCAGCATTTTCCTACCTAATCTGTTATGTGAGAAATGAACCCTGCTCTTCTGCTTCTTTTGTTAAATTTATAAATTTATATTGTTAATTTTATAGCATTGGAGAGTCACCTGGGGACACTGAGAAGCTATGTGTTTTGTTTAGAATTAAACGGCCAGTGTGGTTGAGGGACAGTACTTGGACCAAGGTCTTCTTGATTTTGAAGTTAACTCACTATCCATTATGCTATGTTACCTTAAATTCCATAATTTCATCCTCTAAAGCCAAACAATGTTTCTCAATCTGTGACTAGTGGCAAAATGTGCTGCTCTGTCCTCTTGACTTTGAGTTCACCTTCTTCAGGAATAGCTACTTTTGTCTGCCTTCCATTAAATGTGTAGTCTGTCTTGGAGGATATAGGACATACTCCTACTCTCCTCAGAGCTTAGTATACAAAATAGTTTTGCAACACTAGGGATGTTCTTAAATTTCATAAACACATTTTAATTTCTAGTTCTTACCAGAAGACATTTGATCAAGTAGTTTAAAAACAAGATAAGCATATATTATAAAGCTCCCTTAGAATATACAAAAATTGAAAGGAAAAGGACTTGCTAAAATCCAGAAAAACACCCTAAATGTGAACAATGATGGGCTCTTTATATTCTTCCTCTGAATAAAAGTGCTTTCCAGTGCACTCATCCCTCCTTGGTTACTTCTCAGTGCCTTTTTTCCTCTTTCTTTTTCTGTTTCTCTTGCCATCCCTATAGGGGAATCATGTGATTTAAAATTTCCTGCTCCCTTTCTCGGTATGTGTGTATGTGTATGTGTACACACATGTATATACATATATATGAATTTCCTGTTGTATCTCTCAATAGATAGACACAGCAGGAATATTATATGTATATATATATATATATATATATATATATATGTGTGTGTCCATATAAATAAATATAAATACACATACCTGCCAAGAGAACATTTTCCCCCCTTTTTTTCTCCTTATTAACCACCTTAGAAATGGTTCCCATTAGACATGAATAGGTGTCTGTGTGTGTGTGTGTGTGTGTGTGTGTAAGTGTGTGTATTTATGTTCCCTTATGTGTGTATATATGTTTATAAATGCAGGTGGGACTGAAGGGCTAGTAATGTTGGAATCTTACTCTCATCTGGGAAACAATATGTACATCTGGAGGGGTGTAGAAGTCTTCTGAACTCGTCGAGAGGTGAGAAAAACTGGTGTACAGGGTGGGGAGGGATTTTTAGAGGAGTATTAGATTAAGATTTAGGAAGATATGATGAGAACATAAAAAAGAGACTTTTAGAGGGGTGTGTAAGATTAAAAAGAGAGGAGAAGCTAAGGGAGGGACTCTTAGAAGGATAGGTAAAATAAGGAATAGAAGATTAAGGGGAGCAGATAAGGTCACTGGGATAGGGTAAAAAGAGAAATTGTGTATGTGTGCACAAAGAGAAGGAAAATAGTGAATAAAAATAAGGAGAGAAATTCACAAGTAGTAATTATAATTTTGAATGAAATGGGATGAACTTGTATTTGACAAATGTAAAAAAAGATTTTGGTATAAAAATTCATTATTTTATAAAAAGCATTGGGAAAACTGGAAAGCAGTATGGCAGAAACTGGGGATAGATCAGTATCTTCCCCAAATACCAGAGTAAGGTGAAAATGAATATATTATGAAGATATTATGTGAAATATTATAAAGATTCACATTTTTAAAGTGCTATAAGAGCTGAGTTAATACTACTATTTAAATATTCTTAGAGTATTAGAAGTTGTTTAACTTCTGTATATAGAAACATCTTAGAAGAACTTATGAAAGATAGGTAAAATAAAAAGAAAACATATTGTGTTATTTGGGATAGGGATGCTCAACTTCTCTGTAGAAAACAATTACTTTGCTCCAGACCTGAAGCCTCTTTACCAAAGGAATGAGGAGGATACTGATCAAGAAGTGTGAATGCTTGAGATATACAAATGGAGAAGTGTCAGGGGGGGCTAACAGATCAAGACCACCATCAAGAAACAATACCCTTCCTGCCTATGACTAGCTAAGAGACAGCCTTTGAGGAGAGTTGTTGAAAATGAATGGAGTGGTTTTAGAAGAATGATTTTCTCCAGGAGTATTCCTGAAAGATTAAAAGTGACCATTGGATTATTACATGAAATAGAATGTTAATCCCAAACTGTGTTTTATCATATGATGAGTTTTTCTTTTTTCAAAATTCTACTATTATTTCAAAATGTCATATGCTAGAGATATGTCTCTGGGAGATCCTGGGGGACATTTCTCATTCTAAGCTGGAAATGCTTAAAGTGATAGTAAATTAATTAAAAAAAAGTTTTTGGCAAACATACCTAAAATTCAGAATGAGATATTAATATTCTTTTTGAAAAGTCCAAATCTGGAGACAAGACAAGAAAAAATACATCAATAAAAAGTGACATGAAACATTTATACACATACAGACATATAGGCATGTATGCATGCATGCATGTAAAAAAAACTGAGGAATGAAATGCTGTAGATTTTATTAAAAACAACAACAACAACAACAACAAAATACCCCCCAAAAAAACCCCCAAAAAAACCACAATAGAGGCAGCTAGGTGGTGCAGTGAATAGAGCACCAGCTCTGAAGTCAGGAGGACCTGAGTTCAAATCTGATCTCAGACACTTAATACTTCCTAGCTGTGTGATTTTGGGCAAGTTACTTAATCCTAATTGCCTTAGCAAAAAATAAAAACAAAAGGAGCAAGAAAACAGAGAAATTAAGAAATATTCCATAATATAAAGAATGAAAAAAGAATGTTATTCTTTAATAATTAGGAATTCTAATATAATTATCAAAATAATTAATAGTTAAATTATGTTCTGGTTATAATTCACACAAAATACTTATAAATCAAATATTTTAAAACTTATTGATTTTTAATAATAATACTTTAAATTTTTTTAAAATATTGCTTTACTGGTATAAAGAAATTTCTAAGGTATCTCACCTAATCCAGATATATTCTTTGCATTTTAGAGTACCAGAGAGTAGTCTGGAGACACCAAGAGTTTAAACAGCTTTGGGGGGGCCATCTCACGACCATTAGCTGAGTTGGTACTTGAGCCCAAATCTTGCTGATTCTGAGATCAGCTCTCCATCCACTATTCTTTGCTTATTTGAGGGATCCAAATTGAAAACAGTTTATTTGTTATACTATTGGCCTGGTGATCTTGATACTTCATCCTTTTAAAATTACTGTTACCTTCAAGATTTCAGATGAAAGAAAAGAATGTCTTCAGTATAACTGGATTGTCATTTGACCAGGGAATAAAATATAAATAGATAAAATGAATATTGCTAAGATACTGGGCTGCCTGTTTTGTCTCCTTTCCTGTCCTGTTTCTCCACAGCCTGACATACATCATCAGATCTCTGCTGTATTTCATAGGAATTGATACTAGAATCAATTTTCTGTGATATATTTAGCAACAACAACAACAAAAAAAAAAAACAACAACAAAAAAAAAAAAATTAGCTCAACAAAAAGTTCTTTAAAATTACAACCTAAGGGAGGCTTTATAACTCAGGATGAGAATTATCACTTTAAAACAAAATCAAGTAAGTGTTCATGCAGTGTGTTCTAGGATCTTTCATTGTAAAGTAGTTCAGTAATAATGTTGCATAAAACAGTGTGAATAACTACTCACATGAAATTGGCTTTTCTTAAGAAAAGGAGGTCTGGGGATGGAGGGGAGGAGGGGGTGTATTCTGTTAAAATAATAAACTTTGATTTTTGATTGCTTAAAGCCATTTGCATTTAATAATAGTGCAGTACTTAATTGTGTGACTTAACATAAAGGCCCAACAGAAAAGATTGATTGCCAAAGGGTGGTAATTGGGCTTTGCTATTTAGTAATGAATGTAGAATTTTATAGGTTACCAGAGATGAAAGATGACTAGGATAAAAACTAATTCAGACTCAAGTACCTCTAAATCTTTATGTGCTCATGCCCCTATTCTTTGTCTTAGAAGACCAGATTAGATTTATTCTGTTTGGCCCCAAATGCCAGAATTAAGGAGAACAAATGACTACAGGCTTCAGGGGCAGTTTGCAGGCCCCCTACAAGGGAGAGTTAAGTAGAGCTATCCAAAATTGGAACTGCCTGTGTTGGAAGGTGGTGAATTGCCTGTCATGGTAGTGCTTCAAGAAGGCCTTCCCTAAGCTTACCTTTCTGCTCAGGCAATGGCCTGACTTTTTTACTCACTTCAGATGGCTTTAGGACAACTATATTTTTTCCCTCTATTATGAATCTCTTTTCTGGATTTTCCATTCACTGCCTCCTATTCTATTTATTTATTTTTTTAGAAAGTTTTTTCTTTTCAAAACATATGCATGGATAATTTGACATTGACCCTTGCATAGCCTTGTGTTTCAGATTTTCTCCTTCCCCCCACTCTCTCCTCTAGATGGCAGGCGATTCAGTATATGTTAAACATGCTAAAATATATGTTAAAACCAATATGTATAAACGTATTTATACAAGTCTCTTGCTGCACAAAAAAAAAAAAAAAAAAAAAAAAAAAGAAAGCAAATGAATAAAAAATCAAAATGCAAATGAACAACAAAAAGAGGGAGAATGCTATGTTGTGATCCGCGCTCAATCCCCACAATCCTCTCTCTGGATGTAGATGGCTCTCTTCATCACAAGATCATTGGAACTGGCATCAGTCATCTTATTGTTGGAAAGAGTCACATTCATCAGAATTGATTGTCATATAGTCTTGTTGTTGCCGTGTATAATGATCTTTTGATTCTGCTCATTTCACTCAGCATGTAAGTTCATGTAAGTCTCTCCAGGCCTCTCTAAAATCATCCTGCTGGCCATTTCTTACAGAACAATAATATTCCATAACATTCATATGTCATAACTTATTTAGCCATTTTCCAACTGATGGGCATTTACTGTTTCTAGTTTCTTGCGACTACAAAAAGAGCTGCCACAAACAGTTTTGCACATGTGGGTCCCTTTCCCTTCTTTAAGATCTCTTTAGGGTATAGGCCCAGTAGTAACACTGCTGGATCAAAGGGTATGCACAGTTTGATAAATTTTTGAGCATAGTTACAAATCACTTTCTGGAATGGTTGCATCAGTTCACAACTCCACCAACAATGCATCAATGTCCCAGTTTTCCTACATCCCCTCCAACATTCATCATTGTCTTTTCCTGTCATCTTAGCTAATCTGACAAGTGTATAGTAGTATCTCAGAGTTCTTTTAATTTGCATTTCTCTGATCAATAGTGATTTAGAGCACCTTCTCATATGATTAGAAATAGTTTTAATTTCTTCATCTGAAAATTATTCATATCCTTTGACCATTTATCAATTGGAGAATGGCTTGAATTCTCATAAATTTGAGTCAATTCTCTATATATTTTAGAAATGAGGCCTTTATCAGAACCCCTTAAATGTAAAAATGATTTCTCAACTTATTGATTCCTTTCTATCTTATCTGCATTAGTTTTGTTTGTACAAAAACTTTTGAAGTTAATATAATCAAAATTATCTATCTGGTGTTCAGTTATGAGTTCTAGTTCTTCTTTGGACACAAATTCCTTCCTACTCCACAAATCTGAGAAGTAAACTATGTTCCTCTATGTTCCTCTAATTTGCTTACAATATTACTCTTTTTTATTTATTTATTTTTTAAATATCACTCTTTATGTCTAAATCATGAACCTATTTAGATCTTATCTTGGTATGTGGTGTTAGGTGTAGATCAAGCCCTAGTTTCTGCCATACTAGTTTCTAATTTTCCCAGTAGTTTTTGTCAAATTGTGAGTCCTTATCCCAAAAGCTGGGGTCTTTGGGTTTGTCAAACATTAGATTGCTATAGTTATTGCCTATTTTGTCCTGAAATTCTATCCTATTCCACTAATCGACTACTCATTTCTTAGCCAGTACCAAATGGTTTTGATGACTGCTGTTTATTATATAGTTTTAGGTCTGGCACAGACAGGCCACCTTCCTTAGCATTTTTTTTTTTTTTCATTAATTCCCTTAAAATTTTTGACCTTTTGTGAACTTTGTGAATTTTTTTTTTAGATCTGTAAAATAATTTTTTGGAAGTTTTATTGGTATACTGCCTCCTATTCTAAAGAATTCTACCCTATTTATCTCTCTCACTTTGTTTTCTTCCTTTTTTTTTTTTTTTGCCCAATTTCCTTGTCTCTAAGGCTTCTGTCAAATGTATCTCTTCTGCTCCTTTAATGCAGTGATCCTCAAACTTTTATTCTCAATATCTTTATCCTATTAAAAATGATTGAGGATCTGTCTAAAGAGTTTTTGTTTATGTAGGTTATAGTTATAGATATTGGTCACATTAAAATAAAAACCAATTATGAATTTGTAGATTCTCTGAAAGGATTTCAGAGATTCCAAGGATGCTCTGGACCAGACTTTGAGAACCACTGCTTTAATGAATGAATGAGTAAATTATTTTTTAATTGGATTGACTGATCACTTGGAAGTTGGGATTGAAGTTAAAAGGGACTGATGCTCCAGATAGAAGTTGAACTAGAGCAGTGTTTCTCAAACTTTTGTTCTCGGTATCTTATTTGAACTTTTTTCCTTTCCAGGAAAAAGCATTCATTTTACAATATCTGTAAACACAACTATCTATTTACACTAACTTTTGAATTCAGTACATTTTGGAATGTTGGAATACTCACAAATCCAATGTAATTTGCAACAATAGTAAAAAAAGAAAGGAATACATTAGATTAAGACATACTATAATAATAAGACATATGAAAATATTCAAAGTAGTAACTTTTGAAAGATGATTTTATTAAATCAAGTCAATGCATTTGATCATTTTATTGCTATAGCAAAACAAAGCCATTTTACTATTGTTATACCTTTAATTTATGGGTTTAACAGTCTTATTCTGCTCATCCATTGTAAGTTTTCATGTGGACAAAATGTTTAAAGATAATTTAGAGCACATTTCATTATGCTATGATCACAGTGAGAAAATAGAAAATAAATTTCTATGAAATCAGGCCCACTTTTCCATTTCCATCATCAGAGAAATCTTAATACTTTAAAAAAAATATAGACATGACAAATATTTTTAAAATTGGGAGTATTCGTTTTTGATGTCTTTAGGAAGGCATATGAATATTGAATTAATACATTACACATTAAAAACTGTGGCATATCTATATATGAAGTATATATCTATATATGATTTTTCCCACATTTTAATGGCCACAACCGATACTACACAGTTGATTCAAAGCTTTGTGCTTATATGCACATTTGACAAGAAAATTTAATCAATGCATGAAAATTGCTCCCCTTTCAGAAAGTAGATTCCACAATCCTGCATACTGTTTCAACATACAATCATATGATGATATAACTCTCATGAATAGGAATTTTGAGTGACATCCTATTATATACCAAAACTATTCAGTATCTTTATATTATTGAGGATTTGTCCAAGGGTTTTTTGTTTATGTGGGTTATATTTATAGATATTTATCATATTAGAAATATACACTAATTTTGAATTTGATTACCCTCTGAAAGGATTTCCGAGACCCCAAAATTCTCTGTACCATACTTGAAAGAACTGCTTGACTAGATGATCTTTAAATTCCTCCTTTTTTTCTAGGATCTATAATTCTAAAATATTGAATTATATCTTAGATGGTATTTCTTAATATTCTGCATTGACTTCAAGGAAATTAATTTAAAATTAATATAAATATAAAAATTAATAACTTGACATGTGCTAGCCATTTTGTTGACAACTGCCTTGTTTCTAACCAGTTTAAGTGATAATGATTATTCTATCTTTCTACTAAAGGAGACAGAATATCCTTTGTGCTTATAGTGGGGAAAAACAAATTTGACAATAAGTATATTTGAATCTGATCAAAGGCAAAGATTTGGAGCAAGTCATTTAACTCAGGGCTTCTTATACTTTTTCCACTCACAACCCATTTTTGTCTGAGAAATTTTTATATGACCTTGACTGGAATCTGAGCCAAGATGTTTCTGGCAGCATTCATATATGTGCCGTGCAAAGTGTGTATGTTGTATGTGCTGAACCAAGCCTGCAATGAAGTCATGCATTGAAACACCGGCAAGTGCTGCCAGAAACACCTCAGATTCATTATGCATTTGATTTTGAATTAATTTTTGGTCATTGCATTCAGACACTTTTCACTGTCTGCAAAATTTTCATGACCCCTATATTCAGTTTTATGACTCACAGTTTAAGAAGCTTTGATTTAATCATCTGGGCCTCAGTTTCCTTGTTTATAGAATGAGAGGCCTGGACAAGATAAGCTGACTTTTAGTTGTAGTATTCTGCAAGTCTAGAGATAGCAAGTGAAAGTTAGGATGGCACAATGGCTAGAAGACTCGTCTTGGAGTAAAAAAAATCTGGATTCAAGTTCTGTCCTGACACTCCTAAACTGTGGGACAATCAACAAGTGAAGTGACTTCTCAGCCCCTCAGAAAATTCTCTAAGGCTCTAAGTTAAAGAGGAGTTGCAAATCTTTCTTGGTAGTGTGAGTTTCCATATCAGGAGTTCCACACACCAATGGAATTATGTCTGGGAATGTGCATGGACACACACAGACAGACAAACAGACAGAGAGTGAGCCACAAATCATTAATAGACTGCCATCAATATCATAGCCATTCTTAGTGGCTGGAAAAAAATCATCACAACATTTATTATCTTCATCTGAAGAGAAATACTTGACCCCTGGAACTGGAGGGGTAACAGTGCATAAGAATTCAAAGAATATTGTATTCTTTTTTTTTTCCCCCTGAGGCAATTTGGGGTTAAGTGACTTGCCCAGGGTCACACATCTAGGAAGTGTCAAGTGTCTGAGGTCACATTTGAACTCAGGTCCTCCTGACTTCAGGGCTGGTTCTCTATCCACTGCACCACCTAGCTGCCCCCATTCTTTAAAAATATAATTTTTATTTCTTTTTTGAGATTTGTTTTTTTGCAACACTTTAATTTTCTAGCATAACTCTTACCTTCCATTATTTTTGTTGTTGAGTCATTTTAGTCATCTGTAACACTTTGTATTCCATTTGGGGATATTTTGGCAGAGATACAAGAGTGCTTTGTCTGACAAATTTGAGAAAACTAAGGCAAACAGGATTAAATGACTTGCCCAGAGTCCTGCAGCTAATAAGTATCTAAGGCCAGATTTAAGCTCAGGAAGATGAGCCTGCCAAACTCCAAGCCCAATGCTTTATCCATTATACTACCTAGTTGCCCTTACCCAGCAAGTAAATCCTTGTAAAATAAAATAAAAAAATTAAAACAAAAAAAAATTAATTCAACACAACTAACCAAAATACCAATATTATTGACAATATATGAAATATTATATATCCATAATTCCCATCTCTCAAATAAAGGAGAAAAATACATTTTCTTAATTCTTCTCTGGGACCAAGTTTGATTGTTATTGTTACATAACATTCAGGGTTTTTTTTTTTTTTAATTTTTGTTCTTTCAATTTACATTATTATGGTCATTGTGCATATTGTTTTCCGGGTCTGCTTACTTCATTTTGTAATAATAGATATATGTTTTCTCATGCTTTTCTGAATACTTTATATTCATAATTGCTTATGGCACTGTAAAATCCAATTACATTAATATATCACGTTATTTAGTCTTTCTCCTATTTATGGACATCTACTATGCTTCCTATCCTTTGTTACCCCCACCTTTCCATTAAGTATTGCTATGAATATATCTGTTCTTAACCTCCTTGAGCTATATAAATAATAGGATAATGGTGACAACAAATATAGACAATTTAGCTATTTTTTAAGCATAATTCTGAATTGCTCTCTAGAATAATTGGTTTGATTCAGAGCTCCATGTACATCTCTTTTTGCATCTCTTCTAACATTAACTATTTCCAACATTTGTCATCTTCCAAGTGTATCCAGTTTCTAACTATATTAACTCAAGCTCTGTTTGTAAGCTACATTTTTTTCTTCCCATTATAGTATTCCTTATTATATGTTATCCTACCAGTATTAAATGAACAAAACTAACCAATGATAGAACTTGACTTGTAAGAAATTAACTGAAGTTTATAAAATTACTACCAACACTACCACCACCAAAACCTTGAGAAAAAAAAAAAAAAACCTACTCATAAATGAATGAGGACAAATACAAGTAAAAAGCTTTTCTAGGAAGCTGGTAATACAATGGATATAATAATGAATTCGGAATGAAGAAGGCCTGAGTTTAAATTCAGTTTTAAAAAAGTTTTTTTTTTTTTTTTTTTCCTGCCTAAGTGTTCTTCTTACAGCAATTAGCATCTCTCTTATCTGTCCAGGCTGAGCTTCAATCAGATAAGATTTTATTTACTCTATTCTAGTAGGCTTTGAAAACCTACTTTTCAGTGGAAAACTTTCCTGCCAGTTTAAAATAGCCAAGCTTTTTTCTTTTTCCTTACAAATTAGTGCAAAAGGTTAAGAACTTAAGATCCACAACCTATTTTTATACTAAGCACAGTAGCAACATTAAAATGACCAATTCTTAATCATTAAGTAGGTGCTATTATTCTCCCCATTTTATAGTTGAGGAAACTGAGACAGAAATTAAGTGACTTGCTTAGGGTCATAGTAGATGTCTAATGCAGGATTTGAACTCAGGTTTTCCTGACTTTCAAAGCCAGTAGAGTAGATTCACTCTACTATGTTCCAGGAACTGTGATGGGCACTGTGGCTGTCATCACAGAATCAGTTTGAATTTGGAGAGGTTCATCATTCAAAAGCAGGTCAACAGATTTTTTTGGGTGGGAGGGGATTGCTAGAGCAGTTCATATATACTATTATGTCATGCAGAGACTGAAATCACAGATCTTTAAAAGCACTGAAATAGAGAGTATATAATACACAATGATAGTAACAATAATACTGCAGCAACTTATCCTTAAAACTTTTAGGTGAGCATATAATGGGTATTAGAAATGTTCTTTCTCTGAAAGGAAGGATTACTTGGGGCTGGAGTGGTCAAGAAATAAAGGGTTTACCAAAGAGCTGTGATAAACTGAAATTTAATGGCAATGGAGACTTTAGATAAGTAAAGAAAGGAGGAGGGCATTTACTGCAGAGGGAATGATGTGGGTAACCTAAAGGAGATGTATTTATGCATGATGCCTATAGGGTTTGTATAGGGGAGAAATTCACAAGATTAAAGAGGTAGTTTGGGACTTTTTCCTAAGTACCTTGAATGCTAGCTTAAAGAGAAGAGTTTGGACTTTGTTCTTTGGACAATGGGGAACCATGAAGGTTTTTTGAAGATTGAAATGATGTTCGCAAAGTAGCATTTTAGGAAAATTTATTTTTTTTTGATCAATTGGAATAGAATGAGACTAAAAATAGACGAATTAAGAGACAGCAGTTTAGGTGGCAAAGGACTAGACTACAAGAGAAACAGGAAACGGGAAACGTAAAGGAAGAGGTAAATTCATGAGTAAAGTCAAGGTGCAAATAAATAAATGCCCACATCTATCAATATGAAGCAAAGCAGTGCATTAGGAAAACTGCAGATTAGAAAGTCATGGGAAAAGGCAGCAATTTCTTAAGTCAGGGATAAAATGGTAGGTGTTCCAGTATATAGACTAAGATGAGATGGTGAATTGCGTGTGTGTTTACTGTGGTTTTGCAAATTTGTAAATATGAAAAATATCTGAAATCTTTAACCAACAACTTAAGTGCCTGACAAAAAAAAATGTCTGTGTTTTTAGCTAGGAATCTTTTATATCTTAATACATGAAGTATTGACTTAACCTTTGCCTAAACTCATATTGGAGATAAACAATGTACAAAATGACCCCTTAAAAAAATCATAAATGCACACAAAAACCCAACCAACCACCACCAACAAAAACATCCTTTGAAAATAAATTTAAAAACCCAACATGTAGGGGGGCAGCTAGGTGGTGAAGTGGATAGAGCACCAGCCCTGAAGTCAGGAGGACCTGAATTCAAATCTGGTCTCAAACATTTAACACTTCCTACCTGTGTGACCCTGGGGAAGTCACTTAATCCCAATCACCTCAGGGAGGAAAAAAACCCATAATTTCTAGTTTTCTTGACATGTTATAAAGAACATGCTATGTTGTTCTATTAAAGGTTGGAGTTGGTCAAACAGGTCTATTGATCTTAACCCCAATCTGAGAGGTTTTGTAGTGATATATAATAGTTAATAATCACATTGTAAATGTCCTGAGATACTCTGACTTGGAAAATAAATGTACTTAAGTTTTCCATTACTTAGTTTTATACCGTCAGTTTGCCTTCCTTCTAGTGCCAAAAAATACAGAACTGTAATCACAAGGAAATGGAAATTAATGACATAAATGATTGATAGAGCTTTTGGGTCAATTTATATTACTTGTCTCTAGAGTAGGAAAATTAAAGTGATGTTTGGTTCATGGTTATGATGTTCCCAAAGGCTTTTTTCATAATGAAGTAACAGAATTTACAGTTGAGGAAACTGAGGTTTAGGGAAGACAAGTTAATTGTTGACTTTAATTCAATAACCATTTATTAACAATTCATATTTATATGGTGATTTAAGATTTGCAAAACTTGACATACATCATCTCATTTTGTTCCCCTCAAATTCCCATGAGGGTTAGATAATTGATATTATTTTCATTTCAGAAGAGGTTGCCCAGGATCACACAGCTCATATGTGCCTGAATCAGTATTTTAACGCTTTTATTTCTGACTAAAAGGCCAGTGCTTTATCCACTATGTTTACTGTCTCTAAATATCTATCTTGTGAAAAGCAAACTTGGCAAAGAAACAGATTCTGCCTTCAAGGAACTTCTATTATCTTAGGGATGGGAGGTTAGGAAAAAACTAAAACATTTATACAGGTCAGTAAAACCAATGTAATTTGATGAAGAAGAGAGTTCCAACAGTGTTGGAGAGCTGTAAAAGCTTTGAGTAGTAGTATATGAGATGCCCTTAGAAGGAGACTGAGAACTCTTAAGAAGTGGGAATGAAGATGGAAGTTCCAGTGTTTGTGAAGGGGTTGGAAGAAGGAGAACATTTTATAATCCTTTGGAAACTGTTCCAAATTGCTTTCCTGAATGGTTGGATAAGTTCACAACAATGCATTAACGTCCCAGTTTTCTCATATCCTCTCCAGCATTTTTTATCATCATCTTAGCTAATCTGATAGTTATGGAGTGGTATCTCAGAGTTGTTTTAATTTGCATTTGTCTAATCAATAATGATGTAGAGCATAAAACAGAATGTTTTAAATTTCTTTATTTAAATATTGTCTTTCATCCATTGACCATTTATCATTGGGGGAATGACTTGTATTCTTATAAATGTGAGTCAATACTCTACATATTTTAGAAATGAGGCCTTTATCAGAAACACTGGAATTTTCCCCAGCTTTCTACTTCCCTTCTCATCTTGGCTGCATTGGTTTTGTTTGCCCTAAAACTATCAGTTTTGCATTTCAAATTATATTCTCTAGTTCTTCTTTGGCCATAAATTCCTCCCTTTTCTAGAATCTGATAAGGTAAACTATCCCTTACTCTCCTAATTTGCTTATAGTATCACCCTTTATGCCTAAATTATGTATCATTTTGACCTTATTTTGGTATGGAGTGTGAAATCTAGATCTATGTCAGGTTTCTCATATATTATTTTTCAGTGTTCCCAGAAATTTTTGTCAAATAGTGAGTTCTTGTCCCAGAAGCTGGAGTCTGGTTTTATCAAACAGTAGATTACTATAGTTATTAATTATTGTGTCATGTATATCTAACCTATTTCATTTATTCAATACTCTTAATTTCTTAGCCAGTACCTGATGATTTTGGCGATTGCTGCTTCATAACAGAGTTTTAGGACTGGTAGTACTAGGACATCATCCTTTGCATTTTTTTTCCCCACGAATTCTTTTGGTATTCTTGACATTTTCTTTTTCCAGGTGAATTTTATTATTTTCTGTAGTTCTATAAAATAATTTACTGGCAGTTTAATTGTTATAGCAACAAATAAGTAGACTAATTTAGGTACAATTGTTATTATATTAGTTCAGCCTATCCATGAGCAATTGATATTTTTCCAATTATTTAGATCTGACTGGAAGGAGGACATTTTGCAAAGAAACAAAAGTAGGAGATGGAATGCTAGATGCAGAGACCAGAAATTGGCAGGTCTTGTTTGTGGTTCTAGGGCTAGAGTTGGAAGGGAATCCATAGATTAGCTAATTCAAACCCTCTCATTTCATAAAATGGGCCCAGGGAGGCCAAAGCATTTATCTGGGATTATATTCCAAACTGAATTTAATCTGCTCTGATTTGCAAATACATTTTCATAAAATTTCCATTAAGCAAGTCTGAAGATGTTTAAGGAGAAAGGAATTAATCTTAATCTAAATTAATATAACTGGATCTGTAGTCAATTCTGGACAGACCTTATAGCCTTTTAGCATGCACATCAGAGTGGGATGTGATGGTGCATGTTTGTAATCCTAGCCATCAGGAAGCCTGACGCTGGTATATGGCTTGAGTTCAGGAATTTTGAGCTTCTAGTAAATCTAAAGCATCTAGTATCAATATGCTACATTGGGATGAGGGAATGGTGAAGTGTCAGAAAAGTCAGATCAAAGTTCTTTTGCTGATTAGTAGTGGGATCTAGCTGGAGCAGCCCTTGTATTTTCAGCCTGCACAAGAAGGGGAGATCAGTCTTTAAAAAAACATGGATCCTTAATATGGGTTTGTTTATTTATGATTTGTCCTTTTTTCTAAAAGGAGAGTCCTGAGAAACATCTGGCTAATTTGTTGGTTCTGCTTAGTTGGGTTCCAGTCCACTGAGGTTTTATTGTATTTTGATTTTTTAGGGAATTACAATACTTCAACATGCTTTTTTGGGCTCTATGCCCGCTCACCACAAATCTCTTCTCAACATGCTTGTATTTTAGGAAATGGTTCTAATGTATAGTGAGGACTAACTTTAGAATCATTTGCATCTCAGGTACTATAATATAGTGTCTCCCATAATCTAAATGCTTCCTATAATTCCCACTGCATTTTCTGTTAGTATCTTCTGTAAGACCTCCCAGAATGTCCAATGGCAGATACCCAAGGTACTTGAGTTACACATACCTAAGCACCACAGGATATTACTGTGGGTATATCAAGTTTGCTCATAGTTGAGGAGGAGTCAGTGAACCATTACTTACTCAAGGTAACTTGGATACTACCGTGGTTATCATTGTTTAATTAAAGGAACAGTGTCTAAATTAAAAACAAATAATTACAATGGAGAATTCCGGGGGATAGAGTTTATCTCTAGTAAGTACAATTTGCTACTATGAAAAAAGGTGCCAAGATGAATGACTAATTCTAGCTAAAAGACAGAAAGTACATAAAATGAACTGTAGTCCCTAAACTGCAGTTTAAATCTTCTCCCCTGAAAACACTATTTATTAGAACTATCGGCATTTAGTAAAATGAATGTTCTATATATAATCGGACACTAGTTTATGTGTAAAGTGTAAAGTTTGGATTAGGTCATAAGATCATAGAATCTAGAATCTAATGTGTCCTCAGAGTCTGTTTAGTTCAATTCTTGTATTTTACAGATGAAGAAAATGTTTAGGGACTTGTCCAAATTCATATATGAGTGGAATTTAAAGCAAGATCCTTTGATTACATTGTCTCTTTTAGTTCTGAATCCTATTACTCAGTGACCAGTGACCTGTTCCTGGCTTTCATAGTTTAAGAATCTGTGATTTCACAAGATAGGGGTATACCTAATGTTTCTTTCTATGCATAACTTTGGGTGCATGGGGTATCTTGGGAAAACTGTTGAAGCTGTAGCCCAAAGATTTGGGCATTTGGATCCTTTTTCTTTCCTTCCTGATCTGTGCAGTTATGCTTTAAACATTTCTAATATTTAGAGTTTAGTATTGAGTTTCATCATATGTAAAAATGAGGGGCTTGCATTTCATATCCTTTCTTTTTTAGTTCTTTCCTACCAGTCCTAAATTAATGAACTTAGTTATTCCTACAATACGAATAGCAATCTTCCTCTACTTCTATTATTATTATTAATTAGGCAGTGGAATTATGTGACTAGTCTAGTGTCACACAGCTAGTAAGAATCTGAGGCTGGATTTAAAATCAGGTCCTCACTCCAGGGTCCATGCTCTATCTACTGTATCACTTAACTCTACACCCCCTACCTTCCTAATAGTTGATATTTTTCATCAGTTGCTTTGGCTAAAAAAATTCATCCCCTGGTGGGCAACCATTTGATGAGATTCTCCACTTTTAGTTCCAGGATTTGCATAGACACTCATTCAAGTACTAGGCCTTCAGTTATAGCCTTTTCATTTGGAAATGCCTGTTCAAGCTTAATCTTAGGGCATTAGAGGAGGATGGATCTTATCATTATTCTGAGAACAAACTATCTAAACAAACTTCCAGAAAGATCAGCCACAGGAACTTCCCACTCAGCTGCCACTATTTAGAATTATCTGACTCTCCCATCTTGATATGTTGTTTCACATTATCCTTTTCTGTGGGAGAACTAGTAGAGGGAAGGCAGAGCAGGATACTTTTCCCAAGTTACCCCTTCTTCTTCCACTACCTTGGATTCTCTTCAGCCTTCAGAACTGTAGTATGAATGATGTTCTTAGCTCTCTACCGATTTCTTCACTCTCATTAATTCACTTTACTAGTTCTGTTCCCTGCAGTGAGAGGGAAGCCAACATTGGAAAAAGAAGTAAATTTGTATAACTTTCCCTGCCCTCCTCCTGGAGCTTCTGTGCTGTCCTTCATGGCACAGTTCTTACCATAGAATCTCCATCTCTGTTCTAGCTCCTTATTTGTCCTTCTCAATACTGCTGGACCTCTTGTTCCAGGCTATAGTCAACAACAATGATATAATAGTAATGATGACAGCAACTCACATTTAAATAGAACACTTAACAATTGTGTGAGCTAGGTTGTGTGACTATTGTTATTCCCATTTCACAGATAAAGAAACTTGGGTTCAGAGAAGCTAAGTGACTTGCTTAGATCATACTGTTTGTACACATTAGAACAAGACTTAAGAGTTGGAAAATGTTGTGTCTGACCTTGGCTGGTTCTGCCCAGAAAAAAGGGAAAATTGCCCTGACACTCTAATCTGGAGCTCCTTTCCTATAGAAACAATATCATTCTTGATAATTAGGCATCCACAAAAACCCTATTTAACCCTTACTTCAATTGCTCCAGGATCTATGATTTTCTCATCTAGGATTCTTCCTCCACAAATGCAGATCATAACCCTTAGTTGTGAGGCTAAAAATTACCATTTACTGGTATACAACCTGAGCCTTTCTGATTTTAGCTAGGCTGGTCCTCAAATAACAATAAAAAGCCCAGAGCAAGGTTGAACTTGAAGCCTTTTGAGATTGCTAGGATCTGTCAGAGGTTGCCTTGCATTGGCTTTTAACAGTCCAGGAGCATAATACAAGGGAGGCAAAAGAATGAATCATTAGTAGAGCTGAAGTATTAAACTAGTATGTTATAGTTTAATTGGGATTAGACCTGGTATTATAACCACTGTGTAGGATCATGAGATTTTGAGCTAGGAGGAATTCCAGATTATTTAGTCGAGTATTACCATTTTATAAGTGAAGAAACTAAAGACTAGAGTCGCTTGACTTTTCCATTCTAAGTATCATGGGGCAGATTTGAACTTATCCAATTTCAGACTCTTCATACCATGTCACACAATCAAATATTGCTTCTATAAGCAAATTCATTAGGGTTCCACCTGAATTTTAAATGAACTTGTAAAATGTTCACACATGTATCAAGAACATCTTTTAATTTTGATCAATTTTCACACAAAATCACACAAAGGATTCAGCCTGAGTTAACACAACATGTTCATTTTTGTATCAAGAATATCTTTTAATTTTGATCAATTTTCACACAAAAGATTCAGCCTGAGTTAACACAACATGTTCATTTTTTGTAATATTCTTAAAGGGAAACTATGTTCCTGAATTGGAGATATCCAATCATTTTATTGTATTTTTATCAGTAGAAACAATATTCTTATGTTGTAGACTGACTTTTTAATTTCTGTACTACTCTCTCTAAACTCCCTGGTAGAAAGATTCGTGCATGTTATAGAGAACTAATCACACTATAGAACTCATTAAATGGGCAGTCCCCAGTGATTTTCGGGATAACCTGAACTTTTGACAAGAGAGCAGGGATGGCTTGGGTTCAGAATTTTATTCAGCTTGGTTTGCAGAAGTAGCCAAACTCTGCTATTCCCATGAGCAGTAAGGGACAGTAGGACTGGAACATTATACAAAGTTCCAATAGGTAAGCGCCCAAACTCCAGTAGTACTGGGGGACTCTGAAAAGAGTATAATCTCTTTAAAAAGATAACTTGCCTATATCCCAGAGGGCTCAATTTCCTAATCTGTAAAATTTGAAGGTTGGAGTGGATATCTTCTTAAATCTCTCCTCTCCAATTCTAGATCTGGGAACCTTTTGGGCATGAATAGCTACACTAGATTCACCTTTGCACTATTGAATGTGCTGAACCTCAATTTTTAATATACTAAAATTTTGTCAGACCAAATATGAGGACCTTAACATCATTGTTTTTCTTACTGCAGACATAAGGTGGCACTGTTGTCACATGTAAATGTGGAGACTGCTGCAGGGCTCTCTATGAAGAGAAGCTCTACCTCCTTCCAAGGCTACTTTGTTTCTTTGTTCTGGGGACTCCTTTTCGTCTTAGTCTGTGGGGGGAGAAAAGCGGTTGTCCTCAGAGTGCTCAAGAGTTGAGACATAAAAATCATTGAGAGATTTTTCACCAACTTTTTGCTTTTTCTCTGAAGCAATAAAATAATGAAGTGGGGGACATAAAAAAGAAAAAAAGAGAAAAAAGGATCACAGCAAAGGCGTTCAGATCGAGAAAACAATATCCTGCTTGGCAAGTTCTTATGGGAAAAACGAGATTAGAATTTAGGGTCCCCATTGTACAGTGTTCCTGTCTGAAGAAATGCAGAAGAATTTGTTGTATGGTCCATGTGGGCCTGGAACTGTTCCATCACCCTCATTGTGTCTTGAACCTTAGACAACTCTTAAAGTCATAAAACCAGAGCCTGCCTTTTAAGTCAGACAGCAGCCCCTGCTGTGTCTCACCATCTATTCCCTATGTGATCATTTAATGTTAAAGTCGCTTAAGTTTTTTTGTGTCTGAATTTCCTATTCCTTAACAAGGAGATAATGAGCTCATTTGAGATGCTTGGGTGAAAAGTGGCAATTAAAGAGACAGAATTTTAAAAGCAAATATGCCTACTGACTCTTGATGTTTCTCCGGCTTAGTGTCAGAATTGGAGTACTTTTTCAACCTTTGTTAATGAGCTGTCTGTGTATTCATCTACATGTATTTTTCTATTGACTTGTCCCCCAAAATAATTCTTCGGGGCTTTAGAATATGGCCTTTTATATTTGTCAGTCAGCATATGCATCCTGGAGTCAAATGTTAACAGTTGGTATATATTAAATCTATCCTTTGTAAAGTGTCTTTGTGTATGGGGGTGTTGGCAAACCAAAAATCTAATGAATTCAGGCAGTGTAGACAGGCAGTCTAGCTCATTTTTGTCAATCTTCTCTATATTTTGGATAATTTTTTGAAAAGCAGAATGCAAAGTTTCCAGAAAATTAGATATAAATGGAAATGGTTTATTTTTATATGAGCTTATATTATTTAATTAAGAAAACTGAATATTTCTTTCCTGTTTTTTAAATTGTCCAGAATTCTCAATTCTTCTGGGATTAAGTCTATTTATGAAGTAACAGGGGGTATAGTCTAATTGCAAAAATGAAAATGTAGACAAGACTAAGAACATTTTTAGGTGGCGAATTATTATTCAAAATCATAATGGAAACAGCTTGGTGCAGTTTTCTTAAAAAAAAAAATCAAACTCTTTAACTTTCTCTGTCTTATTTCTCTTCTGCATTCATTCTGGTAATGCTGTTTAGAGGCTCCTTGTCCAGTATCAGATTCCTGCCTGAGCTGAAGTGTATATAGAATTAAGTGAGGCCTGTGTTTCAGAAGTGCCATAAAATCTGCAATACTTATTCAAACGCATGAGCTTTTGGGCCACAAAGGTCCCTTCTTCTGGTCCCTTCTTCATGCCCAGACATGCTTGGGAGTTTTGGCAGCAGGCCTAGGAAGCAAAGCCCAAATAAAACCTTCATTTTCACTGCTTGTGAACAACAGTCAATTCTTTAATGTAATTACCTGGAACACATTAAAAGTTAAGATCCATGAGCCCTGGAGCATGCAGAATACTATAGAAAATGGAGAAAACAGTCCAAGAAAGGAGTTACAACATAAAGGCCTGGGAGATGGCATAATTCTATTTATATACATCAATAATGGAGGTGATTAATGTTTTACAAAAGTATACAGGGTACATATTTTGAAGAAGGTTGAGACTAGTCTTAAATTGTAGATTCACTATCTTATCAAGAAATTAGTGACCCACATGTCTTCATTCAGTTTCTTGTCCATGTTGCTGGCTCTGTCCCTTCTTGAGTGTAATTACTTCTACTTTTCAAATTTGTGATCTCTCATTTTTCTGCCTCCAGGTATCTTAGTTATTCCAGGTTAGAGAGAGGAAAGATGTACTCCATCATCACTGATGACCTCTAGAAATTGGAAGCTAGAAAATTACCAGTTTTGGGTGGCAAAGTCAAGCACTGTGAACTTTCTTCTTTTCTTTTCAGCTTTTTTCCCAGGTTGTATGGCAAAGTCTAATTAAACCTTCCTGTGTTCAAAAGAGAGTGAAGGTTCAAATAAACACTACAGGAGAGTGTTTAAACTCAGTTAAGAAAAGCAAATGGTATCACCTAAATTAAGTCATCAAGCAGAGGTAGAAATGACAACTTGATCAGGATACTTTAGGACCCTACATTTTAGGAAAGCTACTTTGAAGTCATCTATAGTGGGCTTATTAAGCTTTTTCCATTTTTAACTCCTTTTCTTCCAAGGAATTTTTACTTGATCCCAAGTTTCTAGGAATACAAATCAAACATTTGCTGATAAAAAATCATAACTTTGAGACCCCCACATTCAGTTATGAGATCTCATATGGGATTGAGACCTACAATTTAAGAAGCTTTGACCTATAGAAAGAATGCTGAATTGGGAATCAGAGGACTAAGGTTCACATCTCTACTCTGCTATTTACCACCTGTGTGACCTCAGGCAAATCACTTAACCCCACTAGGCCTCAGCTTCCCCATCTGTAAAGATATTGGACTACTAAATTTTATCCCTAATGTATCTAAATTCTACATGCCTAAATAGAATTCTGGTTAATAATTAGACATTATGTAAATATATATAATATACTTATACTTTTTATATAAATATTTGTAATATATGATAGAGAAATATTAAAAATTATAATCTACAATAAATGATTTATTCAGTACATTGAAGGGTCCTAGAAGAAGAGATAGCACAAGAAGTTTATGTCATTTTATTCCTTGGTAAGTTTCACAAAGTACCAGTAAAAACACTTGATTCCTTGAGGTATTCTTTGATTCAATCACACTGGCTTTCTTCCTGTTATATAAATAAGACACTCCATCTCTGCTTCAGGCTTTTTCTCTGGCAGTTCCTCACGCCTAGGATATTCTCTCTCTGCATTTGAGAAACCATAATTATACCCATATTAATGTGCAGGAAAGTGGCACATTGGAGAGAGTGCTGGACCTTTAGTCAGGAAAACCTGAATTCAAATTGGCCTTAGACACTTATTAGTCGGAATCTCAGGCAAATCACTTAATTTATGTGCCTCAATTTCTTCATCTGTAAAATGGTGATAATAACAGTACCTATCTTCCAGGGTTGTTGTGAGGATCAAATGAGATAATATTTGTAAAGTGCTTAGTACATTGTCTGGTACATAGTAGGTGCTATTCAAATGTTAGCTATTATAATTATTATATATCTTGTTTGTACATATTTGCTTGTTGTCACCCCAATGAGATTGTGCACTCCCTGAGGGGAGAGATTATCTTTTGCTTCTTTTTGTATACCCCAAAGCTTATCACAGTACTTGACATTTAGTAGGCACTTTAATAAGTATTTATTGACTGACTGATTTATTTGCACTTTCCCCCTTAAATACATGATATAATTAATCATTAAAGTAAGACATCTTGTGGAGGAATGGAGGGAACAACAAGAGCATATACACACATACACACACATATCAATGATGTTGACTATTGCTGATGGCCTTTGCTGATGGCCTTGTCTATATTCTGGCATAATCCAAGAATTTTGATTTAGTTATGAATAAGTACAGTTGTGTCATGTTTGCTGATGACATCATTTTTCTACTGGTTTTTGAACCCCTAAAATTAGCAAGAATTATTGTGAGTATTTACACAGTATTAATTAATTAACAATAGCTATGGCAATCAATTTCCTACCCTGTAATTTCAACAACTAGATTATTAAAACAAGCTATTTAGAATTGGGAGTGATTGCTTTAAGCAAACTATAATTTTTAAAATGTGGATCAAAAATTGTTAAAGGGTAAATAAAATCAGAACTTTTGTCCCCAAGGAATCTTGATTGTAAAGATGAATTTCAATGCTTAGTCAATCAATCAATCAATCACCATTTTAAAGCATGTTCCTGCCATGTGCAAAGACACAAAGACACAAATGAAAGTCCCTGTCTTTAAGAAACTTATCATCCTAATAAAAACAATGAAAAAATACCAGCTCGATTTACTCTCTGAAATGGAGAGTTAAGCTGTTTGACCACATGTAGTCCACATATTCTAACCCACCTAGAAATGAAATGCAAAATTATTGCCATCTTCCTTCCTGGGCAAATGTTCAAAATAAAAAAACCCCTAAAAACCCAAAGTCCAACTTTTGGAATAAAATCAGGAAACTGTGCTACCTGAACTATATGAAATTAGGACCACACTATTTTAGTAGCCATGGATAGGAACATTCATGCTTTGAATAATGAAGAAAGAAAAAGACAGGTGTGTCCCAAAGATAGACTGTTGAGTTGAATCCCCTTGAGTTGTCCTTTCCCTGGTGCCACCATGGCACAGTGTTAATTAGATCATTCTAATTAATTCAGCCAGAGTATAAATTAGGAAAGAATGAAGATAAATTAGATTAGAAGGTGGCTAATACATAACCCCATGCTGTTTATTTTGCAGTCTAACAAAATAATGTTGTTAGGAGAGCCTAACGAGGCAAAAGCCAAGAGCACAGCTGCTTAATAACATTAAAAATGAGGCCTTAGTTTGATGTCCTAAGTCAGAGTGTAAATCGAACTTCCCCAGGGCTAACATACATTGTCTGTGCACCCAAACACTTGAACTGAGATGGTGGACATTGAAGATACATACACAGTCAAAAAATGATGGCACAATCCAGACAAAAGCCACATCTCTGGAACTGTTTGATACTCATGTTCACATAGCAATTTATCTAGTTTACAATCTAGTTATACAATATACTTCAGTTATACAATATAGTTAAGGGCCTGCCTGGTTTCTCTCTCTTTCTCTCTCTCTCTGTATAGACACAAAGATTTAACTAACTTCCTTTTTAGTGAATGAGGTGATAAGCAACCACCTCATTTGCACTTTGCAAAAATGTATTGCCTTTGAAATTGAGGAATGAGTATAGTGGCTGTGGGAAGAATGCAATTTGAGAAACCATAATTATACCCATATTAACCCACAAACTTTTTAGGCATATAGTACATAGAAAACTGTCTTAAAAAAACCTGAAAATCTTTTACATCTGCTGAAGCAGATGAACAAGCAGTTTGTAGGAGTCCACTGGTTGTACACACATTTTACAAATTTAAAGTCTTCCAGGACCATTTGCTAGTGTAAGTTTTTTCAGTTTTTATAATATAATAATAATCATTTTCCTATCTTCCTTCCCCATCTCAGGTTAAAAGTTGCTTATCTCCATGGGACAGATATAGTATAACAGGAATGGGGACTGAATACATTTCAATATTATCCAGAGTTAGTTTTCTTTAAAGCTTGGAAAGCACAGTAAGGATACAAAATAGAATAAAGTGAAAGAATAGACAAGGTGGTGGAAGGCAGAGTAGGGAAATGGATCTCTACTTCCTGGTCCTAGCTATCAAGTAAGTTAGAATATATTGCTCCATCCTTAGCCATCCATTAAATAGACCAGTGCAAATATAAAGAAATGGATTACCTGGATCCTTTCTCTCTGATCCCACAAATGTGGAAAGTTTGAACAAATGGCTACAAACATACTTCTGTTAGTTTGTTTTTAATTAACGAAACGAATTCCCATCTATCTTGGGTCTTCCTTGTTATATCTATTAGAACATAAATTTCTTGATTAAAGAGATTGTCTCCTGTTTCTTCATGTTTGGCGCTCTGCTTGGTACACAGTAAATATTTAATAATGCTATTCCTTTCTTTACTCCCTTTCTCCTTCCCTTGTGCTCATCTTTCTTTTTCTCCCCCTCTTCTTTCTGTCCTCACCCCGAATTTTGGTGTTGACTTAAAAGGAAAAAAAAAAAAGAAAGAAAGGCCTCTCTTGCTTAGGAACTAAAGTATCTACCAATTCATAGTAAATTACATTGACTTAGTATTGTATAGTTTGCAAAGGATCTTCATACGCACTCTGGGATTTGGTCCTCAAAAAACCTTGTGAGATAAGGGAATATAATTATATCCATTTTACAGATAAGGAAATTGAGGCATAGATGGGTTAACTGACTTGCTAGAAATCATACAGCTAGAAAGAGGCAAAGCTGAGATGCAATAATAATAGAAATGGACATAAACTGTTTTGAATACATCAATTTATTTGAGTGACATAACAAAAATTTGATGTAGAGATTACAGTCCCTAAGACTCAGACAAGGTGACTTGCCCAAGTTCACATAGCTAGCAAGGAGGATTCAATTTAGGATTCACTTCTTTGAGGCTCCAGGTTTATCACTCTCTCCACCACAGAAAATAGCCTTACTACCAACAATTTTCTTCAAGTTCTTCAAGACATCTGTTTTTCAAACAGAAGGAGGAGTTTTTCAAGTGAAGAAAAGATAGAAAAAACATTTCCAAAATTTATGTATCTTGGCTGTTTCCTAAAGAACTCTGATATAGAGTCTGCTTTTTAAATGGGTAGCTGTGTAATATTCACAAATTTCTATTTTAAGCCTTTCCAGTCTTTATGTCCTGGTTTGCATTGTTTTTGCTTTATAATGATTTTTTTTTCTGTATAGAAACAAGGCATGACAACTTATTCTCAGCATCTCTTGTCCTCCTGCTATCCCTGAATTTTCTGCTGATGTGTTCCTATTGTGAATTCATCACACACATACCTGTCTTTTTGAAGTAATCTGGGTCGAAGGACATACAAAAATTAAATTATGAAATAGCCTTGTAAGGATCAAGCAGGAAGCGCCACAAATTTAATGCTAACTAAGGACTTCAGAGGGCACTCTCCTTCTTTGTATGCTGAAATTTCTAACTCCAAAATCCAGAGATGAATGAGAGCAAACCCAAGTGAGATTAGAATCATGAAGTGAAATAAATAGTGTATCTAGAACTAAAAGCAAGGCAATAATCAATATCTGGGCAGCGGAAAATACTGGGTGAATATGCTCCTGTGTAGCCTTGAATTATTTTCCAGTCAAGTAGCTTGTCGAAGCAGTTCTAATGGAAAGCCTGGGACTTACGAGGATACCCTCTTCTACTTATCTCCTTCCTCCTCCTCCCGTTTTTTGGTCATGGTTCTGCCCCTTGGTCTCTCTGGGACTCAGTTTCTTCATCTGGAAAATGAAGTAATTGATTGTCCTAGGAATTTAAGATCCTTAGCTGTTGAATTTTAAATTGACACCTTATTTCCCTAGTGGAAATGCAAAGTTCTCGTTTTAATATCAAAGTAGAGCCTAATAAGGACTGAGGAAATTCGTTACTGAAATAATGTCTTTAAACAGCTTTACTTTTAAAATGTTTCCCTTCTCCCGGCATGCCGGAGAAGCAAAAACTGCTCTGCTGCATTATTTTTATTGTACCCCAAACTAACAGCATCAAGCGATAAAAACCGAAAGGGCACAAGTCATCAGAAAGGGCAATTAAAGCGCAGCAGGTTCTATCGGGGCAGATAAAAAGCAGTTCTTTCGGAGGAGCCGGCGGCTCCTTGGAGGAGGATGCTTTGAATCTCGCAGCCCCGGTGATTGGCTGCGAAGCACGTGGTTTGCGCCGAAGCCCAGACCCCACACTAGAGGCTGCAGCTACTCTCAGAGACTTTGGGGAGAGCGCTCGGAACGGCCGGAGCTGGGTCGGGCGGTGTGATTTACCGCTAGCGCGTTTCCTCGGGAGTTCGGGAATACGTACACAGAGTAGATTCAATTTTTGACTTCTTGTCCCCGCTACTTTGCCAACCGATGAACCCATGTTCCTAGCTAGCATAAGATGCGGCTTCCCCGGGAAAGCCGAGCCTCTCTTCCTTTTCCTGCAACATAGGGCTCTCAGCACCAAGATGCCCCAATACTAGTGTTTTCTGTGCCCTTTCCTAGCACCCCCTTTCGATGTCCCCTCTGGACACTCCAGGAACTATTTACATAAAGGACTAATGACTGATTCCAACTTGCCCCTCACCTTCCTTTAATTTCTTCCCTTTCAGTGGGGAGACCCCACATCCCCACCTCCACTTCTCTCTCTCTCTCTCTCTCTCTCGGTCCGGAAAGGTATTTGAGGAAACTGTATGGGTTTCCCTCCTATTCTGGCACTGGAAGGATCGGGTAGAGCAACTGTTTCAGCGCATCCCCTGCCAGTCCGTTCACTTGGCAAATACCTTCGGTGCCATCTAGTACGCAGGCTGGGGGAGAGCAGCGATAATACTTCTCTAATCGAATTAATTTAATTTATCTCTTTTCTCGTAGGGCTCTCCGGCAAGCCCGGAGTGGGGGTGGGGAAGGAAGACGCTTGGAGGTACACGGTGCCCGCTTTTGTTCTCTTCTTTGCCATACGACTCCTAGCCTCCATCCTTTCTCTTCCCCTTTTCCCTTCCCCCTCCCCACCAATTCTCAATAAGTCCGAAGACAACGTTCTTTCTTGTATCCTCTTCTCCTCCTCCCGGCATCCTCCCTCCCCCTGCCCTCCCCCGACTGGGCTGCTAGTGCTAATTCTCTCCCTCCGCTCCTCCGCCCCCTCCCTAACTGCCTCCCTCTCGGGAGTGTCACTCTCTCTTTGCATAAGGGGCCCCGGCCCCCCCTCCTGGACTCCACAGCGCCTCAAATACCTTCCCGCACGCGCTGGCTGGGCCAGACTGCGAGAGCAGCAGCAGCAGGAGGAGGTGGAGGCGGCGGCGGCTGCAGGAAAGGAGGAAGAGAGGCGGCAGCAGCCAGTAGCCAGCAGTCTGCAGCCAGCAGCCTGCAGACGCGCGGCGCTGCTCTGCCCCTTTTCTCTCTTGCTCCCTCCCCCAGCCTGAGCCCACAGACCGCCTCCTTCGGCGGCAGCAGCGCCTGTAGCGCCAGCCGCAGAGACCTTCCCTTCCTCCGGGAGACGCGGACCGAGCGAGCCTCTGCAGGCTCAGCTTCTCCGGGTCGGCTCGGGCAGAGCCGCCTGGGGACCGGCCGAGGGCTCCGAGAGCGGAGCGCAGGGATCGAGCTCAGAGACCCAGGCAGCGAGCCCCGGCTGGCCGGCCCCTCCGTCACTAGTCCCGTTTCGTTCTAAGATCCTGAAGCCTCCCCGGCTGTCTACGCCGAACTCCTGGCCTGAGCTGAGCCGGCAGCCCGCCCGGCGTGACTGCGAGAGCGAGTGCGGCTGGAGGCCAGCCCTGCCCGGCAGTCCTGAAGCAGCCCCGGCTGTAAGTTTCTTCCTGTGCCCCCCGACCTGTTGCGGCGCTTGGTGTGTTTTTTGCAGGGGGTACCCAGGAGGGACAGAAGGGCGGAATGGAGTGTGTGTGTGTGTGTGTGTGTGTGTGTGTGCGCGCTGCACACGTGTGTCTGAAGCTATGTGAAGGAGCTGGGAGCTCCGAGCCGGGTTAGAGTCGCCGCCCCCCTTAGAAAGCCAGCCGAGTGCAGGCTTTGCCTTCACCTGACCACAGGAGCTTGGGCTTCGGTTTCCAGAAGGTAGCATCTCCATAGGAGCTGCATCTTCTCTAAGAAATACCGGCTAAGACTGTGCAGGAAGCGGGGGAGGAGGGATGCGGAGAGGAGAGAGCAGCGCCATCTCGGTGGTCTTGCTAACTTGATCCCTGCCCCCAAAGACTCTCTTAACTGTGCAATTGATGTCAGCCAGCTCTCTCACGAGCTTCCTGCTGCAGCGAGCATCCTTCCTCCTGAGAGAGAGAGAGAGAGAGCCAATTGTTTCTGGGATTGCACTCTACCTCCATCATGAGAAGGTTAAGGCTTGCCGACATAGATAGTCTTTATTCTCTGTGAAATGTCCTTCTTGAGTGGATAAGACTCACACTGAGTTTATAAAAGATTAATTGGTGGTTTAGTCCTTCCCTCCCCCCCAGTGCAGGTATTTGGCGTTCTCTCGGGTTTTTAATTTCAAAGAAAGTAGGCGGGCCGCAGGAGATGAAACGGTGAAATTGTCAGCAAACAATTTGAAATTTACTTTTCTTGCACCGACTAAAATAGTTCAGTCTTTCAATGGGTCTGTGATCTCATCCCTGTGGATACTTCCTCCAAGGTGCAGAACACGACCTGATTAGCCAAGTACTAACGCTGGCGCATTTCTTGAAAAAAAAATATTAAGTGTTCTCATGGTATCATTACAGCTTTCATAGATATTATGGCTTTGTAATTAAAAGCTGTTCGTATCAAGGTCTGTCATGTTGTTTTCTAAGCATAATTAATGAGCCAGTTCCTGAGGAAATTCACTTAATTTTGATTTGACCGAGGTATGATCTCCATTTTGAAACATTAAAAAATCCATTAAAAGTAAGACCAGATTCCTTTTACAATGCTGAGTATTTAGTGGCAGAGTTAAATCCATTGAGTTGAAGTTACTTTGACAACCACCTTTTGAAAAGTGAATGGAAGGTAATAGAAGGGTTTCCCAACTTTCTTTGGAAATGCAAGATTCAGTGTCTGTGCATTATTCTGACTGCATATTTTGCATGTAAATTACTTTTCTGAGTATTATAAAAAGGTCCTGAGGGAATTTGGCTAATTTTATTGTTAAAGATGATCTTATTGATTATGTCTCTTCTGTTGTTGGTGTAATTCAAAGCAAGAAAATGGAAATGAGGGAATTGGCAGTTTTATTTGATCTTAAAAGTTTTCACTTAGGGCCAGATGACACTGGCAGAATTTAAATTCAGATTATTTAAAGGACAATTGAATTTTTGTATAGATATGTGTTATGTGTAATGTAAAGTAGTCAAGGGGATTGATCTAGTAAAGTTCCCTATGTAAATCTGGGAAACTGACAAAAATGTGGGAAAATAAAGATGTTTTATTAAGTGATCTCATATTTTGAAGTCTCCGGAAGAGATATATGAATGGAAGTTCTAAGAATCCCAAGTAGAATTTATTTATCTAGATAGAGGTATCCTAGAAGTCAGGAGGATCTGGATTCAAATTCAGCCTCTGAATCATTCATAAATTCCTTATTTTCTAGGAAACTGCTTAATTCCCTGTCTCAGAGAAATGCATGTGACGTACTGGACTTTCCTATATTAATATATAGGCAGTTCTAGCCCTTTCTGGCTAAACCTAGCTATTCCAGGGGAAAAATAAAAATTCTGGCTTCTTGTGGAATTTGAGACTATTTGCGTTTTATCTAGCTTGGAACATGCTATTGTTTTGGTAACTGAGCTCTTACAGTCTGTGCAGGTTCTTGTTCATTGGAGACATGCACATTTTCCCTAGGCTCTTGTCTAGGTATGTGTTTTAAGTTAGTTTAGGTAATAAGTTTTTTTAAAGGATGGTTTGTCATTTTAGGGTTACAGCAAGTCTCAGTTTTTAATTTGTGATAATTTACTGGTTAAAACTCTTTGCCCTTGATTTCAAATCCTTCCTCAAAGTGTTTAAAATGTAGTCTTCCCATGAAAATAACTGTAATGTTTAAAGTACCAGTAGAGCACACCATGAAAATAAGCAGATTTGCTTCCCTTCGTTCTGGACACTGATAAAATGATCTGTAAGAGAACAGCAAAAGAGTTGCATGCATTTAAGTAGCTACTTCAGCTAATTTCCAGATTTCATCACATCCCAATTATAGATGCACATCAGCCTGTTCCACTGTTTTCCATAGCAGTCATTTTATTACTAGGTAGACCAAAGCTGTGGGCCTCTTTTTGATTTATATTAAGGGATGTTTATTCACAACAAGAGATTACATTCCAAAATAAAGAATACAGGTTGCATAACCTTATGTTATGCTGCTTATTATGTCAAAGGCATGCCATGCACCTGTCTTATTTCTGCTTATGACATGCTGCTAGTTCTGGGGGAAGTGCAAATTTGGTACTCTAGTGAAGTGCAAAGTTGGTATTCTGGTCCTTAATTGTGCATGAAATATACCTTTGAACTCTTGAACAGGAATGAAATTTTACTTGGGGAAAATATTAGTTGCAAAGTCATTTTAACAGCCAAGGAAAAAAAGTTTCTGTATTCTTTGAGTTCAGAACCCAATGTTCTGAGGTTTTGATAAAGATACTTTTTCCATGTTGTTTATCTCCTGGCTTTAAGAGCTCATAAACCATAATGTGCTTCTTCAAACACATTCTTGAGTTTTTTAATTATCTTGGGAGATGTCAGAGAGCTATTGATTAGAGGTGATTGAAATTTCCCTTCTGAAGGTAGGGGGTTCTACAAAAATTATACAATACTTGATTTTTGGCAAATTGTGGATTTCTGTTCTAAAATGGGAAAAGAGAAAGATGTTAGCTTCTGAATCTGTTTAAAACATACTGTGGCATAGGAAATTCAATTCAATTCCTAAATTCTACAGATGGCTTCATTTCTATGTGTAATAAAGTCATGTTTGAATTTTCTGTTCTCTATGGATATATACTATTTGTGCAGGTGCATCAATCAGCACATCTCCCTAATGATGATGGTGATGGTGGTAGTAGTGGTGGGTGGGGGCAAAGGGTGGGAGAAGGGAGGGTTGGACTTATTTTTTCAACTGGATTTTCTGAAAGTTGATACAGAGCAGAAAGATTACAGAATCAACAAAATGTTAGAAGCTGGGGGCTGGGGTAAACCCTTAGAGATAAATCATGTAATTCCTCCCATTTTGTAACTTCTGTCCCTTGGACATTTTATAGATGTGAAACTTGAGAACCAGAAAGACAAAGCAAATGATATTTGAAAGTGTAAAGCAATATATGAATGTATAATAATTATTTTTGAATGAAAAATATTATTCTATAACTAGAATTTGAAAAATTTCACAGACCTGCAAGCAAGTGATGATAAATAGCAATAAAGAAAATCAATAGATTTGAGTTCAATTTCTGGTTTTGTTGCTTAACTGCATGACCTTGGGTATCTGAGTGACCTTGGACAAATAACTTAAGTTTTTTAGACCTCCTTTTCCTCATCTGTAAAATGAGAGGGTTGAACTAAATACCCACTGTCTTTATAATTCCCCCTAACTTGGACCAAGTTTTAATCTGCCTTTTCATAATGTTTTTGCTGAACTACACTTAATCGTTATATATTGGGGGTATTCTTGGAGTTGTGCTGGGTTAAAAGGTCCTTCACTTTCAGCTAATCTTATCTTTTGCACTTGGCACAGGAAAATCTAGTCTTACTAAAGGAATCCTTGATGAACTTAATTAGTAGGTGTTTGTTTCATATAAGAGTTTTATGTTGCATAAGGTATTAGGTTAATACTTTGTCCTAGTATTATTAAAACCAAGAAGACTGACTTATTTAAGTCTATGTACAGTGAATCAGCTGGACTAGGACAGGGAGGTGTGAGAATGAGGTCTCTCCCTCCCATTTTCTTTTTGCTGACTTACATTGGCAAAGTACTTTATAAATATCATGAAAGTTGGAGATCAGGTTTTCCAAGATGAACCTGCTCTTGAGCAATGATTTTAACAGCCTATAGCTCAAGCAACTCACCAGAGAAAAACTATTGAAATGAATGCCTTTCTTCACAGTTAATTGTCTCTGTCTTGATACCATACTGGCTCTATACTACTCAGAACATTACTCAGCAGAGTAAACAGAATAAGGTTTCTATTTTCTTTGTCTGGAAAGATGTAGCCCTGTTTGAGTACCACCTTAACTTTATTTAATATTTCTTTGTTTTTTTAGGAGGGAAGAGAAAAATGTCAGTCAGCATGCATGAAAATCGCAAATCTCGGGCCAGTACTGGCTCAATTAATATATATCTGTTCCACAAATCCTCGTATGCGGACAGCGTCCTCACACACCTGAATCTTTTGCGCCAGCAGCGGCTCTTTACAGATGTCCTTCTACATGCAGGAAACAGGACTTTCCCTTGCCACAGAGCCGTTTTGGCTGCGTGCAGTCGCTACTTTGAAGCCATGTTTAGTGGTGGTCTCAAGGAGAGCCAGTCCAGTGAAGTCAACTTTGACAACTCTATCCATCCCGAAGTCTTGGAGCTGCTCCTTGATTACGCCTATTCCTCCCGAGTCATCATCAATGAGGAGAATGCAGAATCCCTCCTGGAGGCTGGAGACATGTTAGAATTCCAGGACATCCGAGACGCTTGTGCGGAGTTCCTTGAAAAGAATCTCCATCCCACCAACTGCCTCGGGATGCTGCTGCTGTCTGACGCCCACCAGTGCACCAAACTCTACGAACTCTCCTGGAGGATGTGCCTCAGCAACTTCCAGACCATCAGTAAAAATGAAGATTTCCTTCAGCTGCCCCAGGACATGGTGGTCCAGCTCCTGTCCAGCGAGGAGCTGGAGACTGAAGATGAACGGCTGGTGTACGAGTCTGCTATTAACTGGATCAGCTACGACTTGAGCAAGCGCCACTGCTACCTTCCCGAGCTGCTGCAGACCGTGAGGCTGGCTCTCTTGCCAGCCATCTATCTCATGGAAAACGTAGCCATGGAAGAGCTCATCACCAAACAGAGGAAAAGCAAAGAGATTGTGGAAGAGGCGATAAGATGCAAATTGAAAATCTTGCAGAACGACGGCGTCGTCACCAGCCTTTGTGCTCGGCCTCGCAAAACCGGCCATGCCCTTTTCCTCCTGGGAGGGCAGACCTTCATGTGTGACAAACTGTACCTCGTGGACCAAAAAGCGAAGGAGATCATCCCCAAGGCAGACATCCCCAGCCCGAGGAAAGAGTTCAGTGCTTGTGCAATCGGATGCAAAGTGTATATCACCGGTGGGCGGGGGTCAGAGAACGGGGTCTCCAAAGACGTCTGGGTCTATGACACTCTTCATGAAGAATGGTCGAAAGCGGCCCCCATGCTGGTGGCCAGGTTTGGTCATGGTTCTGCCGAACTCAAGCACTGTCTCTATGTAGTCGGCGGACATACAGCAGCCACTGGTTGCCTGCCAGCTTCCCCATCTGTCTCATTAAAGCAAGTAGAACAGTATGACCCCGTGACCAACAAATGGACGATGGTTGCCCCACTCCGAGAAGGCGTGAGCAACGCCGCCGTGGTGAGTGCCAAACTGAAGTTATTTGCTTTCGGCGGGACCAGCGTCAGCCACGACAAGCTGCCCAAAGTCCAGTGTTACGACCAGTGTGAGAACCGATGGACAGTTCCAGCCACTTGCCCTCAGCCCTGGCGGTACACGGCGGCAGCTGTGCTGGGCAACCAGATTTTTATTATGGGTGGAGACACCGAATTCTCTGCGTGCTCAGCGTATAAGTTCAACAGTGAGACATACCAGTGGACCAAGGTGGGAGATGTGACGGCCAAGCGCATGAGCTGCCACGCGGTAGCATCTGGAAACAAACTTTATGTAGTTGGAGGCTACTTCGGTATCCAAAGATGCAAAACCTTGGACTGCTACGATCCGACCTTGGACGTGTGGAACAGCATCACCACGGTCCCCTACTCTCTCATTCCTACGGCGTTTGTCAGTACTTGGAAACATCTTCCCTCCTAATTCCGATGCGCTGTTGGAAGGTGACTATCAGGTGAGCGATCTTTGTGACCCAAGATACACGTGTACATAGCGTTTCCTTGGTTTTATAAAGTTTAAAATGAAGAACGAAGGAGCTCTTTTTTGTTAAAGTCCCCTAATATGCCAAGGTGCTCTTCAAAAAGTTTTGTAAAAGGTTCTTCCACCCCCAATTCTGACATAGACAAGATTTTAGGTGTAACTCTGGAAAGAGTGAAGAAAGGAGGAAACCACGTATATATTATGTGCCTGATATAGGCAGGCACTATCATCTCATTTGATCCTCACAACCACTTTTGGAGGTAGCCACATTTTCCAGTCGAGCAAACTGAGGCAAAAAAACCAGGTCACACCGCTAATACATGTCTGAGGTTAGATTTGAACTCAGGCCTGGAGTCAGGAAGACCTGCATTATACCAACTAGTTACTTGTAAGGGACTTTAGAATTCAACTATTCAGACTTCTGTTCATTTATATATTATAAAGGAGGTCCAGAAAACGCAAGTGGCTTGCTTAGTGTCCCATGTGTAGGCCATGTAGCTGAGGCAAGATTTAAACTTGGGGCCTCAAGGACTTCAAATCCAAGACTCTTTCTTTTGTACCAAGCCACATTATTGCTTCCAAACATTTGGGAGCAGCACTGGCACAGCCTCATCAGCTCTGTAAAGCATTTTTTAGAACTCAAATCTGACATCAGTATTATTTTAGAGAAAAAACTAGTGCTTGGTGAGCAAGGTCACACCTGGATTCTATCAGTTTGTATTTGCACTGATACACTTAACACATTTTGGCCACCTAAAGTCACTACCGTTTTTCAGAGCTAATCAGTCGGGCTGACTCTATGTTGTCCAGGCTAACAGAAGTTGGGTCTCTGTCATATATCTGAGTCTATAAAGTTTGTCTTCTGTGCTTAAGAGTATAGAATGTTTTTTGACTCAAGTAATTCAGGGCCTCAAACCCAGCAAACCCAACGTGGTAGCAGTTCTGCTGTTTGTTGGGAAGCGTGTTCACATTTTGCCTCAGGAATCATTAAATTGTGTGTAACAACTGTAGCAAGGAGCCCAGAATGTGTTAACTTGTTTTGGTGATTCATGGCCTTAGTACTAAGAAGAAGGGGGAGAAAAAGGGCTTCCTCCTCTGGAGAATCCACGATCAAGACCTGCTCAGTTGTTAGAGGTTTTTGGCTCTGTTTTCCTAGCCTGTCTTAACCTAACAGCACGTGGAGGAGACTTCAAAGGAAAATTTAATGTGTGCAGTGGAGGGAACTAAGCAGAAAGGTCCTTTTCCCCATTGAGCTCAAGGATCAAGTTTTTTTATTTTTGTTTTTTTTTTCTCCAGCATACTGTAATACACTACTCTAGATGTGGCCTTCCGCTTCCCTTCTTTCTTAAACTGTCATCTTTTGAAATGAATCCATGATGGTTTGTAAAACAGTAGTTTTTCTGTACCCCTAAATCAAATCTCCTTCAGGGCAGGAGGGAGCAACAAGAACTAATTTTTTTCCCCATGAAGAGGCAAGGGGAACAGAGTTACAAACCAGACTGGTTTTTGCAGCTTTGATGCATCTCAGTAATCCTGAATAAACAAATGCTCTGAAAGTGGTAATTTCATTTGGAGATGTGAATCCATGATTCAACATAAAGCAGGTTATAAAGGAAAGCCTGGGCAAAAGCATCAATTAACAAAGTGCCAAATTGTGTGTTAGTGAAGAGCATGCTATCTGCATGGGGATCAATAGGTCCCACTAGACACCCTTCACTATATATAGCTCATGGTCTCTTCTATTGATTTATAATCTTAAACTCATGGACTGTATGAGGCTGAAAAGAACCTGAAAACAGCTAATGTTTGTTATAATGCTTACTATGTGCCTTGCAAGTGCTTTTACAAATATTATTCCAATTGATACTCAGAACATCTCTGTAAGATAGATGCTATTATTGCCCCCATTTTACAGATGAGGAAATTGAGGCAAACAACCTTGAGTGATTTGCCCACTGGGATTATGTTCTTATTGACAGGCTGTAGAACTAAAATGAGTCACCAATTGCCACTTGGAGCAAACAGTATAATAGATAGACTTTTATTACCTTGGAGAAGGTAATAAAAGATGAGACTAGGATTCAGGAGGTCTGGTTTCTAGGGGCAGACTTGCCATCAACTAGTTATTATTTTATTTTCCTATGTCTAAGTTTCTCCATAGTTAGAGTGAAAGAAAGGAAAGAAACAAGTATGGTATAATAGAAAGTATGCTGCAAGAGGATTAAAAGCACTTAGATGGTTTTGGTAAGCTCCTTAGCTTCTCTGGGCCTCAGTTTCCATATCTGTTAAATGACAGGGGTAGATTAGATGACCTTTAGGCCCCAGATCTGCAATACCATAAGATTCTAAATTAGTTGTTCTGAACTTTTCAGTTCTAACATTGATTGTCTAAGTTTGTTGAAACTGAATTTGTGAAACTGGCCATCAGCAGGTCTGAGACTTATCTTTTTCAGAAGAATATGATACTTCATTGACCCCAGTTTTACCTTGATTAAAACATTAGCCAACGTTTGAGTTGACCTGACAGATGATGGCTGTTCAGAACTAATCGTGCATTTCCTGACTTTTTAAAAAGGAGGGCAAATAAGTATTAGCTGAGGTGTGAGACAGCTTCCTCTCATACTCTTGGTGCTACCAACAGGAGACCTATCCATCTGAAATCCAATGTTTGACAAGGCTCTTGGTACTTCAGCCAGCTCCCTGTAACTAGAAGCCGTGGTAGATATGATCAAAGTGAACCTTTTCAAGATTCTGCCAGGAAAAATGTTGATTGAGCCTTCCAAAAGTTTATAGCATATAAGATAGTGTTAGAACACTCAACTCAATGAAGTGTTATTTAAAAGTATCTCTGTGTGGTCTACCCCAGCCTTAAATATTTCTCCTAATTGCAGAAACCTCTTAGAGACCATTATTTGAGCTTCCCAAATGTGTAAGATAGCTGAATTAAAATAGTGTTAACAAGTAGTTTTCCTAGGTCTACAAGCTCATCCACCAAGGGGATTTCTGCTGTCTCCTGCTGTTCTGTCAGTGGGTGGGAGGGACAAGAAGGAAATTACTTCTGATTAGCCTCTGTTTTCATGATGCTGTGTGGCCCCAGTTTGATAACAGCACTTAGAAAGATTTTGGTTGGCCTTAGCTCTCCTCTCAAACTTGAGATTTTTAGTGTTGGGGTTTTTTTTTCCCTTGCTTGAGATATAACTTTTTGAAACTTTATACTTGTATAAAAAACATTCTTTTGGTTTAGTATTGATATATACATTACAAAGAGGCAGGGGGAATGACAAAGTATTCTAAAGAATGTCTTGAGTGTTTGTCACCCATTATGAAACCGCCAACAGCCCTCCCCCCCAAACTTCCCCCTAAAGCTCACCCAACCCTGAGGAAACAAGCTAGACTTTGAAACCCACAAAAGTAAAAATTCAAAGGAAGTTTAGAAGGATAATTTCAAGTTTACTCTCTTTTTTCTCTTAAAAAAAAAATTTGGAGTACAACTTTCCAGTGGACCCTCCTTCTTTCCATCCAATGCACATAGACAGGAAAAAAGGACAAATGATTTTACAGGCAGAAACCACCAATAACCAAGCTGCATATAGACAACTATAGTAAAAAAAACTGACCTTAAGCCTGGAAGAATCAAAGAAGCCTGGGAAGAATCATGATCCCCATGCCTTGAAAAGGCTGGTGACTTCTGGGAAAATGAAAAGGCTCCATGGTCATATTTTAACTTTACACTGTCTCCTTGATACTTCCACATATGGATATGGTGATCAAAATGTTGGCATCCCAGAGCTGTCTTCTTATGAGTACTGAATAACTGACTTGGAGAACAAATTCCATCCAGCCTTGGGTTGTAGAGGCAGTATATATTTTCATGTGAAGAGAAATGAGACTGAATTCTGCCATAATGAATAGCAGAGATGCTTTAAGTATGGGGATTATTAATATGTCTGCTTTTCTATATGGTGAATAAATTTAATTTGGAATTTTCTATGGTGAATAGCCCAGGGTTCCTAATATGGGAAACCTCCCCCTTTTCTCCTGACCTCCCCCCACTGCCAGGCTACATTTAACTTATTTAACTATGAAGGTGGATTATTCCTTATAATTTTATATTAGAAGAAGATAAAACCTGAAAAACAAATATAAATTTAATCATAACGAAAAAGGCAAAAATCCAGACTTGAGTATCATGTCCCATTTTTAGGAAATGAGTAAAAAGGAGACCAAGAGGGAGGACGTGGTTTTCCTGTTTTAGTGATAGTCATATGCTAGACACAGAAACATTATTTGACAACGCAATGGATTGTTCCAATTGTAATACATTTATTCTGTCTACTTACAATTTAATCATTATAGAGGAGCATAGAAGTAATGTCAGCCAATTCAAAATAGGGTTCTCGTTTATTTTGAGATTTCTAATGCAAACATTCTGTTGTATGTTATTAACCAAGTCTTTTTATGTATTCTTTCCCCTCTCCCTTCCCCCAATTCTCTGTTGTAGTTTATTCCATGGCGAAACAACTGTGGGACCTAGACTTTGGAGAAGCCGAATTTAATGAAGAAGAAGAAAAAAAGTTGTTCTGGACTCAAATAAATTATACTGCACCTTGTAAATGATCTATCCTGGTCATGAAGGAAAGGGGAGGGGGGGGGGAGGGGGGAGGTAAAGATTCTCAGTGCAAGTAGCACATGGTTTAAATATGAATGAATGGACCTGTGATCTAGTCCTTGTCTAGTAATTGTGGATTAATGTCAGCGTTAATCAGCCCTTCAGAGGGAGAAGAAAGCCTGGCCTTTTCCCTAGCTGTGCCATGTTCAGCTCTTGATTTCCATGGACTCCACCATTTATGTGTCAAATTTGAAATGGTTGTCACCTCTCTTGGAGGAGCCAGTCTGAAGACTCAGCACCAGCTGCGGTGGAGGCCGGCTGGATTCTGAGCAGCGTCCTGGCATTCAGAGCAAAAAGGGATGCTGGCTGTGTAAACTGCACAAGTCCAGGAGCACTCTGGGTGCTGAGGACAATAGTAGAGCCGAGAGCATCCGTTATGTAGAATATTGTGTCGTGCTGCCGTGTCTTCAGAGAATGTTTCCATGGGGTGAGGGGCGGGGGGTGGGGTGGGGGATGGAGGGTGGGGGAGGTGGTAGGGAGAAGTGAGGGGATTCACAAAGAAGGTTTTTTTGAGCAGTGGGAAAGTTGAGAAATCTTCCCCAGTGGTTTGTGAACTTTCTTTTTCTATTTATGAGTAATTTTAAAAACCTTCCTGTCCCTGTTGTTATTTGTTGTAGATTTAGCTATTTATTGTTCAGTGCCTGCATGCTGAAACAATGCCTGTGGTTGTCTTCACGTGTAAGGACTTGTAGGGATGGCTGTATGTTTTGCACATTTGTGGTTTTGGCTGTGCTTTGTTGCACAAAAAAGGAAAATTTTGGAGTAACTATTTGGGATTTATCTGAAGGGTGGGATGGGCAGGGGGATAGTGGTTTGTTTGTTTGTTTGTTTTTTAACCCAGCAGAAATAGATGGATTAGAAGACATAATCTGAAATTGTACTTTAAAAAGAAATCTTGGCAGTCACTTTTTCTCAGACTGTCATTCAGTACGATTCTGTCTTTGCATGTATATGTGTATGTCCTTTTTTTGTTTTGTTTTTTAAGAAGTATGATCCCCATATTTCATTATTTCATTAACCTGATTAGGTCTCTCCCACTGTAATCTGGAAAAAGTCCAGTGATTTTTACAGTTTTCTCTTTTCATTGCCTTCTGATCACCTAGAAAATAATGTGGAATGATTCCTGTGTTACAGAGCATAGACAGGTAAAAGACATTGTCCAAAGTGTATTTATTTATTTATTTGTTTGTTACCCTGTTGGAATGTTTTGCCATAGTTCCATTGACTGGAAGGACTGAAGTCTTGAAGACTTAAAAGATTTACAGTTATTCATTTACCAGCCAAACTTGGAAGTGACTGCTTCCTTCCCTCCCCCTCCCCCCCCACTAAAAGTGGGGTTTCCTCTATATCCAGAGTTCCAAGAATCGTCTTTAACTTTGGGTATTATGGAATTTTGTTCTCACACAGAGAGACCCTAAAAAAATTCCTTTGGCATCCAGAAGTGTCCTATCTAACCCACAGACACTAAAGAATTTGAAGTCATTTTGGTTCTGTTTTTTGAATCATTTCTAATACATTCCTAGATAGTTTGGAATGCTTGCTTACTAAAACATGCCCTGTGGTGGTTTTTGGTGTTGTTAAGCCATACCAACCCCATGAATGTCCAGAGGTCTCTGAAGAGACCAAAAACTTGAATTAGCTACTACCCTTATTCTTTTTCACATTGCAGTTATTTCAGAAAGTGGATTCTTAATGACAACATTTGCATTGTGGGTTTTTGCTGAGTGTATTTGTATTGTCCAGGGGGTGTTCAGATGCTTACTGTTTATTTTTTTTCCCTTTTTCTCTTGAAAACCTCATAGTGGTTGGATAGAAACGGCACTCTACATTCATGTTTAAAATATGTTCTCTTTGGACCCAAATATTGATTTGTTGGAATAAAAAAATGAGTCATTTCCATCATTCATTCACTCTTTCTTCCATATCTTCTTAGCAATGCAAATGTCCCTTTCTTCATCTCTCTCCCAGCTTAGCCTCATGACTTGCTGAACATTCACCATTTCTACATTGCTGCATTGATAGTCGTGTAGCTTATGATGCAAAGCTGGCTGATGTGTCTTGTGTCACTGCACAGCTTCAGAAAGCAGGATGAATTTGCTGCAGCTGTTTCAAAGTTGTGGTCTGTCCTTGGATCCTCTATTAATTACTCTGTGGAGGCTGAAGGAAGCCGCAGTGAGGGTGGGCCTCTGGCCCTGCGGGGGGAACTGTTCTCAGCTCCCGCTCTTTGAATTAATGTGGGAATTCTGGCTTGCTACTTGACCATTCCAGCCCTGTGAAACATCCCACACTTTGAAGCAAATGCAATTCACAGCACAGTGCACACAAAAACCTTGGCATAAGACGGAGAAGGTTCTTTTTATTATTTTGTGGACTGGTTGCTGTAGAAACAGATAACAAAGGGCAGCCTTCCACTTCTGGTATAATTGTGCAGGCCCTTTTCTCTGGGTCTGACACCTGTCTGAATAAGAGTGATTAGAGCTGAATAATATCCCTCCCTTGACTATTGAATATGTGGTTCTTGTATAAAAAACTGGATAAGTCGAAGTAAAATGTCTACGTTATGTCTGCCTGTTTGCCACTTCATTCTGAGGTTTTGTAAAACTGCCTTTTTTTTTTTTTCACAATGTGAAACTGAAGGTCAATAAATTATTAGAGATTTTCTCTTCATTGATTGTGTTTTCATTTTTATTCAGGGGCTCTACAAACATTAATAACTTACATCCTTTTAGCATCAATCAGTAGACTTGGAGAAACAGCTTTGTCGATTCATCTTCACTATAAACTAGTTTTTTTTTGGTTATACACAGTGTATATAAGTGTATATATTTACACACACACACATATATATCACAATAAGGTGCTTTTTACTGTTATTCCCCAGCTGCTATTTACCTTGGTTGACTGGTACAAACCTAGATCTTTTTACATTAACATTTTCTCACCCATGTTGATATACTCAGACATCAACTCAGACATATTTTAAGATTCAGACATATTTTTAAATTAGAAAAGAATCGTCTTTGTATTCTCCAAGTTTTCCATATTGTGATAGAAAGCAGTTAATAGTGGGCTAAATTCCCACTTCTCTCCATCTCACTGATCTCTACATGTTAAAATTCCTTTAAAGTCAGTGAGTGTGCTGCAAATGTATGATTTGCCTGGAGCAGTGTGGAAAGGAAGGAATCTGACCCCTTCAAGTTAACATTAACATAGCTTCTTCGAAGTAAGATTTATAAAGGACTTTGCAGATTCAACAAACCTCTCACTCTCTGGAGGTTGCTGCTGCTTTCTACAGGATGCTACCGCCACCATTTGTGAAGGACCCCTGATTGTTTTAATGTCTAGTTCATTGCTGGACATGAATTTTTGGATAGAGAGTAAATACTCCCTAATTGGAACTACTGGGGATCTCTAAGTAGGCAGAAGGTAATTGCTGCCTTTGGAATTTGACCAAGATGCCAAAGCAGATGCCTCATTCCTTACAAAAGTATATTTTAGTGCCATGCTGGGCTGGGTTGGTTCATAGCCAATTCTCAGCAGTCTATTTAACCAATGGCATTGCTTACTTGCCATCTCTAAGTCCTTGAGAGTTAATGATTGGCAATGCAAGCCTTTCTTTGCCAGTAAAGGCTGCTGAAGATGAACTTTCACATAAGACTGGTGAATGTAAAAGTTAGGTGTAGAGTTTGGGCTTCTGCAAGAAATCCTGATGGAAAGGGGGCAGAAAATACGTTTTACATACTGCCTAATGTGTGCAAAGTATTTTGTTTAAAGAAATATTCTCATTTTGTAGTCACAACAACTTTATAAAGGTAGGTACTATTATTATTTTTATTTTACATTTGAGGAAACTGAGGCAAGCAGACTCAGTGACTTGCCCAGCATTTCATAGGTGGTTTTTGAAGCTGAATTTGAATTCAGATCTTCCTGACTCCGGATCCAGTACTTTATTCTCTGAGTCATTGAGTTGCATTTCTCTGATGGGATTTGCCAGGTGAGATGGACAGCAGCTGTGCAGGGTAACATTTATGAATATTATCATTTTCTGGGATAGTCTTCCACTCACCACCCCCATCCCCATTGTTAATTATATATCATCATCAGAAACCAATGATTGAAGGATAGGTAGAAAAGACAGGGATTCCATTATCTGCAATTATCCATGATTTTAGAAGCAGTAGCACACATACTAGAAAGCTCTAAATTAGAGGGTCTTAATTGTGTGTATGTGTATGTGTGTGACAGCCCCTTCTGGAAGTATGGTGAAATACACGGATCCCACCTCAGAAAATGCATAAAATACATAGGATCAAAAAAAACCCCAAAAAACAAAAACCCAAATTATATTGAAGTACAGTTTTCAAAATATTTAAAAAAGAAACATTAAAAGATCCCATTAAAGCCTCAGAGAAGTCAATTATATTAAGCTTTGGATTACATTATATAAGGGGAAGAGGGCAAAGAAAAAAAAAAAAAAGCACTACCTACTTATATTTTATTTAGGCTAAAAAAGTATGACTTCTATTCCCCAGACTTATGCCAGCTAAGAATTTGAGGGCCTGTGCCAGGTAGGTGGTAGGGTGATGATGATTATTATGGTGATAAGTGATTTATAGTGCTTTAAAATTCCAAAAGCCTTTTCCGTAGATTCTCTTGGTAAGACAGTTCATGGATAATCAACAATTAATATGATTTTAATTCTTTACCTTAGAGGACCTTTTTCCATGTTAAAAGATTGTTGGAGAATGTCAGGAAAGTTCCTGGAATAAAACATACAGTGTATTAGGAGAATAAAAGGAATTATGTTTCTGCATTTCAGAAGGTAGAGGAGACTCACACAATCCTTATCCAGAATCTTAAATGCTCTTTGTTAGAGAATTTCCAAAAATGGATTTGGGGAGAATTAAGACTAGAGTAAAAAAAAAAAAATCATACACCAAGATAAGGTCAAAATGGATTCATGACCTAGGCATAAAGAATGAAATTATTAATAAATTAGAGGAACATAGGATAGTTTACCTCTCAGACCTGTGGAAGGGGAAGGTCTTTATGACCAAAGCAGAACTAGAGATCATTACTGATCACAAAATAGAAAATTTCGATTATACCAAACTGAAAAGTTTTTGCACAAACAAAACTAATGCAGACAAGATTAGAAGGGAAGCAATAAATTGGGAAAATATTTTTACAGTCAAAGGTTCTGATAAAGGCCTCATTTCCAAAATATATAGAGAATTGGCTCTAATTTATAAGAAATCAAGCCATTCTCCAATTGATAAATGGTCAAAGGATATGAACAGACAATTCTCAGACAAAGAAATTAAAACTATTTCTAGCCATATGAAAAGATGCTCCAAGTCATTATTAATCAGAGAAATGCAAATTAAGACAACTCTAAGATACCACTACACACCTGTCAGATTGGCTAAGATGACAGGAAAAAATAATGATGATTGTTGGAGGGGATGCGGGAAAACTGGGACATTGATGCATTGTTGGTGGAGTTGTGAACGAATCCAACCATTTTGGAGAGTAGTTTGGAACTATGCTCAAAAAGTTATCAAACTGTGCATACCCTTTGATCCAGCAGTGTTACTACTGGGATTATATCCCAAAGAGATTATAAAGAAGGGAAAGGGACCTGTATGTGCACGAATGTTTGTGGCAGCCCTTTTTGTAGTGGCTAGAAACTGGAAACTGAATGGATGTCCATCAGTTGGAGAATGGCTGAATAAATTGTGGTATATGAAAATTATGGAATATTACTGTTCTGTAAGAAATGACCAACAGGATGATTTCAGAAAGGCCTGGAGAGACTTACACGAACTGATGCTGAGTGAAATGAGCAGGACCAGGAGATCATTATATACTTCAACAACAATACTAGATGATGACCAGTTCTGATGGATCAGGCCATCCTCAGCAACGAGATCAACCAAATCATTTCTAATGGAGCAGTAATGAACTGAACTAGCTATACCCAGAAAAAGAACTCTGGGAGATGACTAAAAACCATTACATTGAATTCCCAATCCCTATATTTATGCACACATGCATTTTTGATTTCCTTCACAAGCTAATTGTACAATAATTCAGAGTCTGATTCTTTTTGTACAGCAAAATAATGTTTTGGTCATGTATACTTATTGTGTATCTAAGTTATATTTTAATATATTTAACATCTACTGGTCATCCTGCCATCTAGGGGAGGGGGTGGGGGGGTAAGAGGTGAAAAATTGGAACAAGAGGTTTGGCAATTGTTAATCCTGTAAAGTTACCCATGTATATATCCTGTAAATAAAAGGCTATTAAATTTAAAAAAAAAAAAAAAAAAAAAAAGAAAAACTTAAAAAAAAAATCAGTCTCTAGGTGAGAAGGATTCTCTGGGGGAATATTGTAACAGTAACAATAGGTTAATAAGCATTGTATATAAAGTAAAATGTAATTTATTCAAAATAGGCTTGAAAATAGGACTTTGAATTAAGGGGGTTCAAATTAGGACAGCTGGTTGGCTGAGAAATGGCAGTTGGTTTTGTTAGGAACTATTCCGAATAAACTTATGTATTAGATTAACAAGTTGTACAGTAGTATGCAGTGTAACATCCATGTGCCATTCAGTGCAAAACCTTTGCAGTTAATTCTTGGTCTTTGCCTGTTGTAAGTACACGAAGACTAAGTACTTTGCCTGTCTGACACATACTCAGACAAGCCATCTGTCCTATATTTGATTTTAATCATGGTCAATGAATTTTAAATCACTTTTGTCAGACAGTAGAGCAGCTAAGTAAAAGACCCAACTTTAAAGGAAGAAATGTACACAAGGCATGATTATGAATTAAAAGGAATTGGGTTAAATATCCTTAAAATTTTCCATAAGCCCGATTAGCTTCTGTTTTTGGTCAATGTTTCTTTGTAAATCTGGGTGGGGGGAACTAAATTAGATAAAGAATTCCACCTCCCCTTTCCTGTTTTTGGTCCTGTTTCCTCAGCAACCATAATCTTTTATCTTTGAGATGGAGAAGTAGAGACAAGAGAAAGCAGTTGGAATTTCAGCAAAGTCTCTTAAGTAATCCTTTTATGTTATCAGATTATTTGTTTTGTGAAGAAGAGTTACTTTACATCCAGGGATTGTGGGGATGTTCATAGCGATCTTGGAAAAGCTGTGTAGGTTTTGAAGGAGATAAGCTATAGCAAGAACAAAGGAAATGACATCTGGTTGGATCATACAGTAATTTTCACACATAACTGTAAAATCAGGGGGGAAAAATATGGACTTTCTGTCTTAAGTTTCCATTGATGAATGTTTAGAAAGTCACTTCCTAGATGACAGAGAACTAAGATAGACAAATTATCTCTCTCTTCTCTCCCATAAGAGGCAATCTCCTCAATCAGATTATTTTCCTCTTTGCACCTGGTGGGAAACATCTTATCTACACTGAGGTCATGGAATTTTAATTTGAAACATTGAGGCTTTGAAGGTAGAGCAATCCTGGGTGGGTACCAAATTGGAGGCCAAAAGCAAAGTATAAACCCTTTGGAGAACTGGGGAAACATTAAGAGTGAGAAGGAGGTGAAGAAAATTTGTCAAATCTTGCCTTCTCATTTTGCCCTTTGCAAGAAAGGCAAGAAATTTCCTTCTGTAAATTAATTGTTTCTCTCTTCACAATTTCAGCTATTATAAATAACTATTAGTCTTAACATGTAAGTCAGTTACTTGGTAGGTTAAACGGACTATTGCCTTTGAAGCTACCATCTTATATTACATTGCATCTATGAGAAAAGAGAATATTAGTTCCAAACAACTGGTTTAAAACTGTTCATAAATAGAGCAGTGCCTGTAGTTTTGTAAGCACAAGAAAACACACACACACACATCCATATACTTATCTCTATGCTCACATTATAAATTAGGCTCATAAGTTTTCATTAAAAAAAATATATATATATATACACACACACACATATATATGTATATATATTCCCCTTTATTCAAAGTTCAGGTCTCTGTCTATATTTCCTTTTATCCTAAGAAGTTTTTTTTTTTTTTTAATGGACAAATATAAAGTTTTTTTGTGCAATCCTGGATGTAATTGGGAGCTCTATTTATATGCTGTAAAACTAATTAAAATGCTCACTGGATAAACAATAGTTTTAAATGGAACTATAGAAATAAATATAAGACAAACAAACGATGTACAAGATAAACAAATTAGCCTCTGTTTTGTAGAAGTGTCTCTCAGAGAAACAATGACTCCTTTAAAGAGAATCAAGCAACTGGCCTAAAAGTAGCTGGTAGGAAGGAAGCAGGGTATTTTCCTCAGGAGTTCAGTGTAACTAGGTACTTATGCTTGAACCTTGCTGCCATATCCTAGGCTAAGGCAGAGGGTTGCATGAGTGGGGAGGGTTATGGGGAGGCAGGTGAGATTGTATTTAGAAGGAAGTCCCTGAATAGAAGTAGAGGTGGAGGTAGGGTGAAAGGTATACTTGCTTTTCCTGCTGGGAATATCAGCAAACCACAGAATGGAATGCAGGTCTGAAAACAGGCTATGATAGTGGTTATCTATTTTTAAATATATAAATATAAAATAAAATAAAATATAAAATATGTATATAATATAAAAATATAAATATATATAAATATATAAATAAAATATAAATATAATATAAAAATATAAAAAATACAATATAAAAATATAATAAATAAAATATAAATATAAAAATATTTAAATATAAAATATATCTATTTTTTTTGTTTCAAGTAAAATTTTATTTTATTTTTTATTTATTTATTTTTTTAAGATAACTTTTTATTGACAGAACCCATGCCAGGGTAATTTTTTACAACATTATCCCTTGCACTCACTTCTGTTCTGATTTTTTCCCCCCCACCCTCCACCCCCTCCCCTAGATGGCAAGCAGTCCTATACATGTTAAATAGGTTACAGTAGATCTTGGATACAATATATGTGTGCAGAACCAAACAGTTTTCTTGTTGCTCAGGGAGAATTGGATTTAGAAGGTATAAATAACCTGGGAAGAAGAACAAAAATGCAAGCAGTTTACATTCATTTCCTAGTGTTCTTTCTTTGGGTGTAGCTGCTTCTGTCCATCCTTGATCAATTGAAACTAAATTAGATCTTGTCTTTGTTGAAGAAATCCACTTCCATCAGAATACATCCTCATACAGTATCGCTGTTGAGGTATATAATGATCTCCTGGTTCTGCTCATTTCACTCAGCATCAGTTCATGTAAGTCTCGCCAATCCTCTCTGTATTCGTCCTGCTGGTCATTTCTTACAGAACAATAATATTCCATAACATTCATATAAGTGGTTATATATCTAGAAGGAAAGACTTTGAATTCTTCCAGGAGCTTTCACTTACTTGTTTGGGAATCCTGTACACAAGGATTGTTTTTATTTATTTAGAGAATAATTATTAAGCACTCCCTATGTGCTTAATAGAACAGTGCTGGGAGATTATAAAACTCAGACTAGAGTCTGAGAGACTCTCTTCAAGGATTTTATAATTTTGTAGGGGGTTAGATCAATCAATTAACCAACATTCATAAAAGCACCTACCATAATTCAAGTACTGAGCTAGGCTCTGGGGGTACAATGGCAAAAATAAAACTCCCTTTTCTCAAAAAGTTTCCATCCTTTAAAACAACCTGCATTTATTTAAGTATATAAAATAAATGCAAAATGATTTGTTTGAGGGGGACAGTATGAGCTGGGGAAATCAGGAAATACTTCTAATAGGAAGTGCTCCTTGAACTCCACTTTGAAGGAAAGAAGAGGTGGAGGTGGGGAGTGAGTACGAAGGTGGAAATTGGAGTGTCAGGTATAGAGAAGAGCAGCAAAAAAGACTAATTTGGCTGAACCACAGAATGAATGAAGTGCAATAATGCATCATAATATTAGAAAGGAAGATTAAATCTGAGTTATGAAGAGATTTAAAATATCAATCTAAGAAGTTTGTATTTGATCCTAGAGATAATATAATTTAGTCGTTTTCAATGATGTTCCACTCATTTTGACCCCATTTTTTTGTTGTTGTTGTTGTTTGTTTGTTTTTTGGCAAAGAAAAGGAAGTGGTTTACCATTTCTTTCTCCAACTCACTTTACAGATGAGGAAACAGGAAACAGGGTTAAGTGACTTGCCCAGGGTCACTCAGTAGGAAGTGCCTGAGATTCTAAGCCCAATGATCTATACACAATACCATAGTTCCCTTCAAGTGAAAGATTCTGATAATTTTTTTGAGGGGATGGGAGCTATGATATCATCCATCTAGGGAAATCTTTCTGGGGAAATTCCCTCCATTGATGCAAATCAGCACTTGTTCTGCCATTGACAATCTTAGAGATGCCAGGGGCATTGAGAGATGAAGTGTCTTGTTCAGATTCTTATGGCCAGGATGTGTCAGAGGTGAAACTGGAACCCAGGTGATTCCCAGTTCCACTACATTCAATATTTAAGGCATGATCCTTAAGAAAGAAATCTAGCTTGTTTCAGAAATAAAAAAATCAAAACTAGCAAGTAAGGGTATGATACAGAGAGGAAGAAAAGAAAGAAGAGAAAGAAAAGAAGGAAGGAAGGGAGAAAAAAGGGAAAGAAAGAAAAAGATGGGTTGCCCAACTGATCAGTTCAGTTGTCCTCAGAGGGGCAGCTCTACTCATAGATTGTTGTTTGCCCTTCTTTCTTGAAGAAGACCATGATTTCAGAGAGGTGATCCCATGACAAGCAAGAGAGTTGGATTTAAGTGAGGGTGGGCTGTGCAAGGTCTCCCACGGCATCCAGGGCCATCTCCATTCCTTCTGATCTATCTGGGCACGGACCCGGTGGCTCTGGAGGGGCGGATGATGCAGGGGGCCTTGCCCAGCCTCCCTTACATCCCCTCCATGATGTCTTGCTTCTCTCAAGAACGAAGGACAAACCACATTACAATATAAGGCAAGTGGAAGGAGGAAAGGAGGTCTTCGTGAAGTCCCAGGGAACAAAGGCACCAGGAAAGCCTCCGAGGAGGAGATGTTATTTGAGGTAACCAGGTACTCCATAGCTGAACAGTTAATGACCCCGAGCACATCGTTAATGATGATCCTGCTAATTCTCTTTACATTTCTCTAGTCCTGTGTCAATCCCAGATTCAAAGGGAAAGGGAGGAACTCGGTCTCAGAGCAGGTGCCACCATGAGGGCCTGCCTCAGGCAACAGATCCTGGAAGCAAAATTGGGCATGAGAGAGAGAGAGAGAGAAGAAAGAGCGCGAGGAGGGACCTCCCTGCAAGCGTGGTGCTGGCCCTGCTGGAAGGAGTTCCTTCTGCTGCTCCACCCAGCCCTCCATGCGTACCAGCTGAGAGCCGCAGCCCAGGCGAGCAGGAAGGGAGGGCCAGACCACCCGGCCTTTATGGGGCTGAAAAACCTCCGAGATCTTTGCAGAGCTGGAGGCAGGTTGGGGAGGGAGCGTTCCTACTTTGTGCCAGTGCACGCTACCGTCCCTGGGAGCAGTTGCAACCTCAGTGTGCACAACTGGAAAAGAGATATCTTTCTAACTGACATCTTAAAGGCCCACAAAATAATCGAGGGAACACACAGTACCCCAACTAGCCACCTCGCCAGATACACAGCAGGAGCTCAAGTAATGTTGAACAGACTGAATTATACTAATCACTAGCATTTATACCTGCTTTAGTTTGCAAAGTACTTTACATATTATGTCATCAGATGCTCACAACAACTTTTTTCCCCCGAGTCAATTGGGGTTAAGTAACTTGCCCAGGGTCACACAACTAGGAAGTGTCTGAGATCAGATTTGAACTCAGGTTCTCCTGACTTCAGGACTGATGCTCTATCCACTGTACCACCTAGCTGTCTCTTCATTTATTTATTTATTTTGTTCTCACAATTCTAAGGAAATTGCTTGAATTTTCCCCTTCCCCATTGAGAAGATGAGGAAATTGAGACTGAGAAATATTAAGTGACTTGCTGTTTATGGTCATATATACCTATGTTAGTGACTAAAGTGAGATTTGAATGTATGTTATTCTTACTCTCCACCTACACTGCCACCTAGGTGCCTCAATATACATATCCATCTGCCCATTTCTTTATATCTATATAGACATCTGTATATTTATTTATACATGAATGTGTATACACACACACACACAACACACACATTTGCTAAATCATTTCTAATAGAAACGAATACATCTAAATCCCCAAAAAGAAAATGGATTTGTTTGATGTGTTTCCAATAGTTCTGAAGTCCTAGGACCTGGGTTCAAATTCTGCCTCTGATGTTTACTATTTACTTGATCTTGGGTAACTTATTTTATTTCGCTGGACCTAAGTTTCCTCCTTTATGAAATGGAGGGATGGACTAGATGGCCTCTGAGAGCTATTCCAGCTCTAGGTCCATGTTCAATTTTCTTTTTTCCTTTCCTTTTCCTTTCCTTTTCCTTTCCTTTTCCTTTCCTTTCTTTTCCTTTCCTTTCCTTTCTCCTTTCCTTTCTCCTTTCCTTTCTCCTCTTCTTTCCTTTTTCCTTTCCTTTTTTCTTTCCTTTCTCCTTTTCTTTCCTTTTTCCTTTCCTTCCTCTCTCTCTCTCTCTTTTTAGTAGAAGAAAAAATGGTAAGGTAGATTTTTTGCAATGCCAGGCCTCAGAGCACATTTTCAAAATATACAGCATGGAAATTTTATATACATATACATGTATAGATATATGTATGCAGATATCTATCTATTTATATATAAAATGTAATCTAGTTTCATACATTTACTAGTTATATGACCCTGGGCAAGTCATTTAATCCTATTTGTCTCAGTTTCTGCATTTGTAAAATGAGGGAGAAGGAAATGGCAAAACACTCCAGTGTCTTTGACAAGAAAATCCGAGATGGAGCTAGGAAGAGTTGTATATGATTGAAATGAATGAACAACAATAGCAACAGCAACAATAACCCTTGCTTTGGATTGAGCAGTTCACCTTTAAACAGTTCTCATAGGTAAATAATGAATGGATTCTCTGAATTCTACTTTTTTTTCTTGTAGGTTCGTCTATTTGCTAACTGGAGAATGACTGAAGTGCTACTTCCTTTGAGAAAATCTTAACTCACTTATTTAACTTTTTTGAGATAATGGGCTCTAAGGGAAGCTTACTGAAATGAGATTTCTAAAACAACTCTTAAATCTTAAAGCAAATCCTGGTGGATGAAGGCTACAAATTTTATCCCAGTTCAGGCCAGTTTAACATCTGGCCTTTAGAAAAAAAAATGTACTCAGGATATTTTCAGTTTAATCTACATTATTATCATTTTCTCTACTACTTTCTTTAGTTTACTTTAAATATAAAAGAAAACAATAAATCAAACCTTGATCTTTAATGTTTGCTGGTTTCCATGGAGTAAATGGTCACAATGAAAATTTTACACTCAACTTAAGCTGGGTCCAGCTAGCTCCCACATATCCTTGCTAGTCCCCTTCTAAGGTTCAAACATTCTGGTGGGGGAAGGAGGAAAGTACAGATGGAAACATATGCCGTATCTGACTGAAAGACAAGCTTCACCGATAGAAGTTTTGGAGAGAAGGGAAATGAATTCTTGACCCATTTCATTCATTCTGCTTGTTAATTCATTTGCCTCTTGATGACCAAGCCCCTTACTATAACCCAATTCCAGTAATTCCTTATTACCTCTGATATCAAATACAGATGCCTCTGTTTGACAGCTTATGATTCCTGCCTAATTGTGCATTAAATAGTTTATTCCCATTACTTTTTTTTGGAGGCAATTGGGTTTAAGTGACTTGCCCAGGGTCCCACAGTCTGATACCAGATTTGAACTCAGATTTGTCCCCTCCCTTGCTTGTTGTAAACTTGAATGGGGGTATATAATCTAAAGATCAAAGATTTTGATTATTTTCTTCCATGTTGTTATGAAATACAACTTGTGAGTGTTCCCATTTTATTGATTCTGTTCCAGCAACGAGTCCTGGATTTAGAATAAAATAATCTGAGTTCATATCTATCAATGACAATGTGATCTTGCATAAGTCATACTATGAGCCTAAGCTTCCTCATTCTTAAAATAGGAGTCAACCAATTAATCAACAAGAATTTATTTAATATTTGTACTTAATTTAAGTTTAAAAAGTTACTATGGTAGACATTGGGGATATAAATAAAATGAAATAATTTCTATCCTCAAAAATCTTTTGTTGTGTTAGAGGGAATAGTATGAATGTGTATAAGTGTATTTATTAATTACTTACAAAATAAATATATAAACAAGATAATTTGGAGAGAGGAGAAGAGCAAGAAATGGGGGGGGGGGGAGTTAAGGAAAAGCCTTGTCTAGAAATTTTGAAGGAAACAAGAATTATAAAAAGTGGAAATGAAGAGTGAGTTTATTCCAGACATAGAGACAGTCCATGCAAAGAAACAGAAACTGAGAACGGAATGTTGTTTGTGAGGAACTGGAAGAAGGCTAGTTTGACTGGATCATTGAGTATAGGAATGATGAATAACTAAGCTGGAAATATAGTTAGAAATGACTGTGATTGGTTCTAAATGCTGCTTGAAGGAACTTGTGTAAGAAGCAGAGATAATAAGGAAGCAATGGAATTTATTGAGAATGGAAGTGACATGGTTTGATTAAGACTTTAAGAAAATAGCTGTTGCAGGATTGTGAAGAATGCGTCAATTAGGAAACTATTGTAATGGTCCAGATGAATGATAGGGTCTGGGATTAAGACAATATGCCAGAATTTTAGGATGCAGCCAAAGCAATCTTTAAGGGAAAATATATATCTCATATATATATATATATATATATATATATATATATATATATATATATAGCATGTATGTATACACATAAACACACACATCTATATATGAAATATGAAAAAAGTATATCATAAATATGAGAGAACAGATCAATTAATTGGGGATGCAAAAACTAGATTGTGAATAAAAATACTAAATTGGGCATAAATACTAGAATATCAGCAAAAAATATGTCAATAAAACTATAAATTTACATGCAAGAATATTCACAAAACTATAAAATGCCCAGATTAATAGAACACGTAACTGAGGACAACTGGGGGAGGGGGAGAGGGAAACCTGAATCATAACTGATTTCTAAAAGGAAAAAAAAAAACCAAGACAAGGCATATTTATAAGAAATTTCTGTTAAATATTTAAATACTGCAATTCCAATATTAAAAATGCTGTTTGAAAAAAATAAGAAGTTTCATCAAATTACTTCTATGACACAAATATACTTTTAATTCTTAAACCAAGAAAAATGAAAATAGACAAAGAAAGCTATAGACCAATATCTCTTATTAATATTAAAGCAAAACTTCAAAATAAGGTGTTAGTAAGGAGATTAACATATCACAGAAATTATATACAATGGCCAACTTGGTTATATATCAGGAATTCAAGGCTGGTTCAATATTAGGAAAACTATAAATCTAATCAGCCAAATTAGTAACAAGAAGAACAAAATCAGGTCTAATCCAACATTTCTCTGTAAACTAAGAATAGCTCCAAATGGATATGTAATTTAGACATTAAAAGATAATATCATAAACAAATTAGAGGAGCAAAAAAGAAATTACTTGTAAGAGTTATGGTTAGGGGAAGAGTTGACCAAAAAAGAGATAGAAAGGATCACATATAGTAAAATGGAAAATTTTGATTTAAAATTTTTTTAAAAAGTTTTATAGAAATAAAGCAAGTACAACCAAAGTTAGAAGGAAAACGGGGGAAAATTTTTGCAGCAAGTTTCACTAATCCTAAAAGTCTTATATCTAATATATATGGTTCAATTTTTTATAAGAATAAGAGATATTACTCAATTGAGTGGTTGAATGATATGAATGGGAGCTTTTCAGAGGAAGATATCCAAGCTATCCATAACAATATGAAAAAATTCCCTAGAGAAATGTAAATCAAAATAACTCTGAAGTTTCACTTCATACTCATTAGATTGGCAAAGTGAACAAAAAAAAGGGAATATAATAAATATTGAAAGGGATATAAGAAGACAGATACATTAATGCAGTGTAGGTGGAACTGTGAACTGGTCTAGTTATTCTAGAAAGCACTTTGGAACTATGTTCTTAAACTCATTAAATTGCATGTATTTTGCTTCAGTGATGTCAATAATAGGACTATAGCCAGAGAAATAAAAGAAAGAGGAGAAGGACCCATGTATGCTACTATTTATACCAATTCTTTCTGTGATGCTAAAGAATTGGAAACTGAGAGATTCCCTTTAATGGGGAATATCTGAACAAGCTATGTTGGAATACTATTTTGCCATAAAAAATTGTGGAGATGGATGGTTTCTGAGAAGACTGAAAAGGCAAGGGGAAAAATTTATACAACAATATCAATATTGTAAATGCAAACAATTTTGAAAGACTTTAGAACTCTGATCAAAGCAAAGGCCAATCAGAATTCCAAAAGAGTATAGAATGAGACTTTTTTTTTTTTTTTTTTAAAAACTTGGTCAGTGGAGGAATTTTTTTCTTGTCTATATATTGATTATATATATGGAGACTTCCCCCTTTCCCTTTCTTTCTCAAAGGAGGTAGGAGAGATTGGGAAATTGGAAGGGAGACAGATGGATTTTCACTGATTAAAAAAATAAAAATTCAATTCAAAACCACAAATAAAACATTAAAAAAATGGTGCTCTCAGTAGAAATATGAAAGTTTGGAAGAGAGATAAAAAATACTTTTCTTACTAATAATACTTGCCTATTTCACAGGATTGTTGTAGGACCCAAATGAGATGACTTCAATAAATCATAAAATAGCATATAAATGTCAGTTTTTATTATGATGATATTCATTACCCTGCATAAGAAGTTCTTCATTTTTTATATTCTTCAATCCATAGACACATATAACTTTCGTCTTTTATGTTTAAAATGAATTTTAGATGAATAAAACTAGACAGAAAAAACCCATACAATAATAAAAACTGGTATTAATATAGCACATTCAAACATACAACTTATATAAATTATACCATTTATTTCTGATAATTTCACAAGGATGATCATTGGAAACTGAGGCTTAGAGAGATTTGATGACTTGTAGTTATTTGCTGGTAAGTGTCAAAGACAAGATTCAAATCTAGGTCTTCCTGACTCCAAGTTTAATGTTCTGTGTACTATGCCAAGCAACAAAAGCCATTCTTTGGTTTGGTCATACAGAGTTTTCTTTCATTCTTTTTAAATTTAAAATTTATTTATTAATTTAAAACCTAAATACAGAAAAAAGTAAAAGGAAGAAAAAAAAACAGAAAAAAGGCATTGCCAAGTGCCCAGCATGAGAGGATTCAAAATATGAAACAATAGATTTCTATTTTAAGAAAGCCTATGTAAAAAATATTACACATTGTGTCAGAACTGTTTATATTTTCTTTGCTTTCTTGTTGGTTTTCTTTTGTTTTCTGCTGTGCACTTTTTACTTTATTCTTTTCTCCCCCTTTTTCATTCCACCTCCCTTATGAAGGCTACAATTAAATGTAGATACATGAAAATAGAGATACACACACATATATACATATTTAAAATCATACACATATATGACTACATAAAGCTATATTACTCTTTTGTCTTTTTCTCTGAAGGTGGCTAATATTCTTTATAAGTCCTAGTCTTTCCATATTTTTCTAAATCCACCCATTCATCATTTCCTACACTACAGCAATATTCCAACTTTACACTAACTAATTATTTTAAGTAGTCTAAAACAATACTGGTTAATATGGCTGCCATATAATGTAGTTCCTTTATTTTTTCTTTTAATTAAACTATTTTTAGCTTTAATTTTGTCTAAGATCAGTGATTACTACCCTTGCTTTTTTTCCCCACTAATTAGTTCTACTCCTGATCATTATTATTATGTTTGTGTGTATCTCTTATTTCCTATTCCTGTTGATTCTTATGCTTTGCCTTACTATTACTTAACCTACCAACTTCCAAGGATTCCTTCCTTATCCTCTTTAACCTATTGACTCCTCCAACAATCCATTCCTTATCCCATCAGTGGTTCTCAAACTTTTGTTTTTAGTATCTTTATCCTATTAAAAATTATTGAGGATCTCTCCAAAGCGTTTTTATTTATCTGGATTATATTTATAGACATTTACCATGTTGGAAATAAAAACTATTTTTGAATTTGTAGACCCTCTAAAAGGGTTTCAGACATCCCCAGGATTCTCTAGACCATACTTTGAGAACCACTGTCCTAAATCTTTTTACCCCATTTCAATTAATTCACATTTTTTTCTATTCCTCTCCCTCCTTATCATATTCCCTGCTCCTTATTTCTTTATAAATTTAGAAGACATATATATGTGTGTGTTGTTCCTTCTTTAATATCCATTCTTTATGTGAATTGATTCTAGAATAACCAGCCATACTTCCTCATTTAATTTCTCTTTCTCAGTTCTTGCTCTCACATCTCATTTATATAACATAACTACTCTTTTTACCTTTTCCTACATGGTTTTGTTTTTTAGAATCACATGATACTCAGCTCACTCTCAATCTTTCTTTTGAACTACTCAATTACTAATGACAGTCTTAGAGATATGATTTACATTTACCCATATAAAACATAAGCCTCTTGTCCTTATTGAGTCCCTTGAAATTAGTCTTTTATGTTTCTCATATTTCTCCTGGATCTTATTGTCAAATTTTCCATTAAGTTTAGATCTTTTTTGCAACAAAATCATAAAAATTTGGTAATTCATTGAATGTCTTTTTTTTTTGTCGTTCAGGATTATGCTTAACTTTTGCTGGGTATGACATTTTTGGCCACAACCCCAGTTCTTTTAATCTTTGACAAATAGTTTCCAAGACCTGAAGTCTTTTAATGTAGCCAGTGTTAGGTCTTGTGTGATTCTAATTGTGAGTCTGCTGTATTTGAATTTTTGTTTCTTGTTGCTCATAATATTTTCTTCTGCTATCTTGTTTGTTTTTACTGTCTATATTCACCCTGAGGCTCTATCTTGTCTTGTTTGTGGGGGAACTCTGGAGAGTTTAGAATTTTCTGACTTACTCCCTATCTTCCCAGAATCCTCTCTCAAATGGAGTTTTCAATGGGAAGAAGTAAGAAGGAGAAAAAAAAATAGATTTATTAGTTGAAAAATAATTAAATTAAATTGGAAAAATTTTGCTATCCCATTTTGGAGTAACATTGCCTGTTCTTCTCATCCTTTTTTCCTTTCCTCCTCTCCTCATTACATTTCCAAGGTCTTTCAGTGTTGGTTCTATTGGAAGAAGGGAGAAGGATAATCCAGCTTTCTCCCCAGTTTCTTCTCTCTTTTTACATACCTGTAGTGCAAGCCTTCCCTGGTGAACTGAAGAGTCTCCAGTGGTTGTACTTCGTATCTATAGAGTTTCCCAAGGGAATCAAGAGTACCAAGCGGTTAGTGAGATATTCCACTTTGTTGTAACTTCTTCTAAAACTTAGAGGCAGATTGGCCAGTAATGTTAAAGGGGTGCATGTTTGAACTTGCATGAGGGAAAGTTATCAGACCTAATTTGAGATATCCAGAGACAAAGATATCACAGGATCCTCCTCATCTGAAAAAATAAAAGTTTGTTTGAGTCACGGAGGAGAAAAGTATACAACTAGATCTTAGTTACTAGAACCCTAGGTGCAAAGATCTTTGAACCACAGAAGTGAAGAACTCAGTGGTGCTTCTGGTAAAGTACACCCTCACATGGAAGTTATGCTAACCTCTCATCACTTCACTGTGGGACGGCTGGGCTTCCATCCTTCACACCAGGACAGCTGTCAGACTTCTGCAGAAGGTAGAAGATGAGTTCCAGACATAGAGTCTACTTTATCAGATTTGTAGGTGACACAAAGCTAGTGGGAATCTCTTACATGGTGGTTCTCAGAGTGTGGTCTGTGGACCCCTGGAAGTTCTCAAGATTGCTTTAGGTGATTTTAGGGTCAAATCATTATAAATCTACTTAATATACATTAATATATACATGAAATATAATAAAATAATTCTAAGATATTATTTGTCCATTGAAATATTCTTCCTTTTCCCAAATATATATCTGGGTGAAACTAGTTTTTCTCCATTACATTTCAAACAAAACAACATACCACAATAGCTTGGGGTAGCTAGGTGTCTCAGTGGACTGGAGTCAGGACAACCTGACCTTAAATCTGATCTCTGACTGGACAGGTGAGTTAACTTCTATTTGCCTCAATTTCTTTATCTATAAAATAGGGATAATTCTCAGGGTTGTTGTGAGAATCAAATGAGATAATAATTATAAAATACTTAGTTTTACAATTAGTGACATACATAGCAAATGCTATATAAACATTCATCATTATTATTATTACTGGAGAATCCAGATGTCTTCTCCAGACATTAAAAAGATTTGCAAAAATATGTTACAAAAACCCCACTTTTCTCACTAATTTGTTTACCTCAAAAAACAGAATTATTTTTAAACAAAATATGCCATTTATGTTACTATATAAATTTGTAATTATTTTCAAATGAATTAATGTTTTAAAAATAGCCTTAATTTCTGATATAATGAATGTTGATGTACATAATCCATGTAAACAAAAGGTTTTTGAAGTTCTCAGTCATTCTTTAAGAATGTAAAGGGGTCAGTCCCTGAGACCAAAAAGTTTGAGAACTTCTGTTCTAACACATTAAATAATAGAGAATTCAAAAAGATCATAGATATGATGTACCAAATCAAGTAACATGAAATTTAGTAGAGATAAATCTGAAATCTGGTGCTTGGGCTCAAATAATAAGCTTGACAAGCATAAAGTGGAGAATAGTGGCTAGCTAACAGTTCAAGTGAAAAAGCTAGATGTGGGAGTAGGGGGCAGGATTAGTAGATTACAAACTCCAAATGAGTCAACAGAGCCAAATGGCAGCCAAATGAATCTTAAAATCTGAGGCAGCTAGATGATGGAGTTTTATAGTCGTGCCAGTCTCGGAGTCAGGAAGATGAGTCTTCCTGAGTTTAAATTTGCCTTAGATACTAGTTGTGTGACTCTGGGCAAGTTACTTACCCCTCTTTACCTCAGTTTCCTCCTCTGTAAAATGAGCTGGAGAAGGAAATGATAAACCACTCCAGTATCTCTGCCAAGAAACCGCAAAAGAAGCCACAAAGAATTGGACATGACTGAAAAATGACTGAACAAACTCTTGGGTTGCATTAAGAAAGAGCAGCCAGAACACGGGAGGGGATGGATCTAATTAACTTTGCCCAGGTTAGACCACAGTTGGAAGGCTTGTTCATTTCTATGTGCCAGATTTTGGGAAAGA